>NC_034594.1:87542216-87553677 GCF_900095145.1 Mus pahari
CCTCGAACTCAGAAATCTGCCTGCCTCTGCCTCCCGAGTGCTGGGATTAAAGGCCTGCGCCACCATGCCCGGTGTAGGATAAATTTCTAACAAGTTTCAGTTAGAAAGCTCCAAAACTACAAGACAATGTCATGTCAGTGTTTCAGGAAAATTCCAAAGCTACAATACAATGCCATAGCTTTGACTCCCTGCTTCATGATATTTACAGAAAGAAGATATTTCTGAAGACACTGTGCATCTTAGTAACAGGACATAGATAAATCGCACTGGAAAACTGGAATCACCTTTCCTTTTTTCTAGTATTAGTGGGGTCAGAAAATGTTATACTGGATTATAGGGGAAAATATGTATCAATAGCCTTACTGGCATTTGGAGTCTGGATGCTAAAATACCACTTCCAGACAAAGATATGATGAATGATATTGGCATGACCATTTTAGAGGTAGTATAGTTGTATTTTATGCATACTACATTGCAAGAAATACATGCTTGGCACTGTAAACATTCTCAAAAGCCAGCGGCAAGGGCGTAATATATACTGGCAGGGAATTTACTCCTATTGTTTTGCTCAGTGGACATGTTGTCAAACTTTACACTATGTATTTATATCTATAGAATGGTACTGGT
This sequence comes from Mus pahari, assembly GCF_900095145.1. Taxonomy (NCBI): domain Eukaryota; kingdom Metazoa; phylum Chordata; class Mammalia; order Rodentia; family Muridae; genus Mus; species Mus pahari. Next base: position 87,542,844 of record NC_034594.1, read on the forward strand.
CTCACCTGGGATGGAGAAGCTCTTTTCTTGGTCTGTGATACTGAATTCAGAGAGACCATTTGACCAAAGTAGAAGAAAAAGTGATAGTAACTAAGAAGTATATCAGCATTGTACCCTCTATAGTAGAAGAAGCATCATAGAAGAAGGATGAGAAGGAATGTATGAACTGCAGGATGAGAAGGAGTTCTGTGAAAAGTTCCCATCTAAATATGGTGTGATTGTTGCAGTTATGAACACACAGCAGCTCTGGATACCAGAACAAAACTGGCCCATGTAAAATTACATCTCTGATGGAGGGGAATGCTCAGAAGCCTCTACATTTTTCTAAGTAGAAATCTAAAGACAACAGTTTCTGGAAGAATGGGTACTTTCAGTGGGGTAGCCATTCAGCAAATAACTCACTACCCAAGTTCATATTCGGAGTTCTAGTTAAACTCAGTGTGGTATAGGAAAAAGAGATATACTCAGTAAAAGAGAAATTTGTTGGAAAGAAGAAGAGATGGGAAACGACGATGAAAAGAAATGGCAATGGGGCTGAAAGTGACAAAAATACATAAGATAAAAACATAAAGTGATAAAAACAAATAAAAAGGTATCAATACATTTTTGTTTCACTAGGCCGTTGAAGAAATTATGGGGAAATTTATTCTGTCTTATGGAGATGTTCTTGGTTTTGTTGTTTTTATAGTTTTCTCTGTGGACTTTCAAAGACTTTAAACACTGTCCTTAGAGTGAGCTCTGCTCATTCCATGATGTTTTAACAGTTCGTGTTTGGATCAGCCTTGTGCTGCTCCTTTACATTCATAATCAAAAAATTTTCTTTTCTTTTTGCATTATTTGATAATTTACAGCTGTTGTTCTTTATATCCCTGTCTACTACATGTGCAGATGTATATTGTCATGCTTTAACCTCTGGTTTGGGAAGGTCTTCATTTATGGAAAAGGGGAATTTTAAGTTAATCTGACATTGTACCTCTAATAGAATAAAATATGAGTCAGTTTTCCCTATGCAAACATAAACAAGTGTTATTCCTAACTCTCTAAATTACTCCTTTCTCTCCAAATTTAAGAAGTTTCGTACTTTCCCTTATAAAATAGAATCAATTGTTTTACAGCAAGAATTCAAGTGAGATGTCAGCTTTTTCACAGTAGTGTGCCGTTCTACATTATTTATGACCAGTCTATGATAATCCATTAATTTCTACTTCTGCATTTTTGCTGATCTCTATGCTCCTGGCCACCTGCACTCAGTTTTTTCAAACACTTAATGAAACTGCAAGTGGAGAAGACTCCTTTAGTTCACAAGGTTCAATAACCCCTTGCTTATCTCCCATAAATCCTTGCTATCCATATTCCTCCTTAAAGGTAGCAGTTTCTAATATTTGATTGGTGTGGTTCCCTTGATACTTCTAAGTACACTAGCAAAGTAATTAAAGAATGGTTACCTTTGGGAACAATCAAGATAAATACAAAATTTTACTGCTTTTAGAGAGAACAAACTATACCACCTTCTCTAGTAACTTTTACTGTATGAAAATAAAGATAAGAATTCAACATTATAATGAGTTTTACTTGGTTGGTATTTGTAAGTGTGGTAAAAAAGAACATATATTTGTGATAAATATTATGTATTCCTGCTTCTAGTACTTCTTGTACAAAAAAGAAAGTCAATTTGAAACTTGACTAATTATTTAAAAAGAAAAATAATGTTAAAAAATCTGATAAATTTAAGAGGCAAAAGGATATTTAAGCAATATACAATATAATAAAAGCAAGGACAGAACTTGTTGTCAGAGCTTCATAAGAGAATACCTTATTTCCGATTGAAATCCAAAGAATTTCTGAAAGCATTGAAAAGAGGAAACCTGACTGATAGAATATGTGAGATATTGGCCATCAGATGGGTAACGTAATAACGTTTAAATGAGATGACTAGAGTCACAAGGTCAGGGGTGTGCTATGTAATGCAGACTCCTGGATCAATATAAGCTTCTTATTTATTTTCCAATTTAATATATGTAATACTGAGATAATGAATAGTTTTGTCCATGTAATATTGTCTAAATGAAATTTCCAGGAAAATTATATTTGGTTGGCATTATGTTAGAATCAAATGCAAATGACATTGGCTGAAATGCCCAACAGAGGAGAGATGGAACCTAAATAGACCACCTCCAGTACATAGACATGGCACACAATTGAGGCATGGGGCCACACACACATCTTCAAAGTATTTGTCCAGAAATGGAGCAGAGACTGAAGAAAACTCCATCCAGAGACTGCCCCAATTTGGGATCTATCCCATCAACAGGCACCAAATTCTGACACTATTACTGACACTATCATGTGCTTGCAGACAGGAGCCTAGCGTGGCTGTTCTATGAAAGCCTCTACCAACAGCTGACTGAGAAAGATACAAATACTTACAGAAAGATACAAATACTTACAGCTGACCATCGGACTGAGGTCCAGGACCCCTAAGGTAGAGTTAGGGGAAGAACTGAAGGAGATGAAGGGGATTGCAATCCCACAGGAAGAACAACAATATCAACTAAGAAGGACACCTCAGAGCTCCCTGAGACTAAGCCACCAACCAAAGATCATACATGGACTGGTCTGTGGCCCCTGATCCATATGTAGCAGAGGACTGCCTTGTCATGCCTCAGTGGAAAAGGATGTGCTTAATTCTGTAGGCAGTTGATGCTTCAGGGAAAGGGACTGCTAGAAGGGTGAAATGAGAGTGGGTAAGAAGAGGAACACCCTCTCTGAAGCAAAGCGGAGGGAAGATGGTGTGAAGAACTCATGGAGGGGTGAGAATCACAACATTCGGAATGTAAATAAAGGAAAATAAAATAAAATAAAATAATAAAATAACTTGAAATTTCTGAAAATTTCCTAATAGAATTTTGATAGAAAGTTGTCTTCATTTAAGTATGAAAAAGTGATATGACTTGTGTCTGCAAGTATAATTTTCATAGAAAATAAAAGTATTAAATATTTTGTCCAATTAGTAGTAAATTTATGCATAATTCTAGTTCATAGTGAATGGTCATATGCACATACCCATTCATATATATGAATATATTTCATATAGAAATCCATACATATATGCATAACAAAGAAACTGAAAATAGATTATGTGTTAGTCATAAGGCAAAAGTCAACACAGTGGCATTTCCTTTGACACTTCCCTATAACTCAATTTAAAGGTAAATGTGGATCATTGAAGCATCCATTAGAATAAGGACAGAGAGTAATTGTTGTCAGTTTAAGCTTTTTATATTATCAGTTCTGATGATTCAGATTAAAAATATTTTACATATATGAGCATCAAACATTACCTTTTATTGTCAAGTCAAATATTTATGAAATTACTATTTAATCTAACATGTCACTGAGAATCTTTTAAAGCATAGTCTACTCTTTTCTGAATAATGATATGCTTTGAAAATTAATTTACATCTTCAGCTGCATACTAAAATGTGACATCTTTTGCCCTTGGGTCCTTATGTTGTATCCAGACATACTCTATACTTCTGAGCATGATCTCATAGAAACTACTGTTTCATAACCTCATTCATATTATTACAATATGGATGTTAGCATTTTGTCTAATCTCCACCTCACAGTTACCTGGCAAAAGCCCACTTTTTTGGCCTGACCCACTAGAAAAGGAACTGCTTCCCCCTTCCTTCCTCTCCTGTTCTCTTGCTTCTCTCTTGCTCTTACTCTCCCGTCCCCATCCCCCCTTCTCTCCACATACTCATGGCTGACCTCTATTTATGTATTTTCTCTCTATCTCTTTTTGCCTTTCTCTACTTCTACTATTCTCTTAACTCCCCTCCCATTTCTGAATAAACTCTATTCTATAATATTCCATTGCATGGCTAGTCCCTCAGTGAGAAGGAATGCCTTGGCATGGGCCTACTGAGACATACCTTCCCCATACCTTATCACACATCCATAGGACATTTTTCTCTCTCTTTATCTTTTTATAAACATATCAATGAGTGGTTAATAAAATAGAGTATTGTAATTAGATTTTGCTATCAAACTATATTAATACACAGAATAATTTTACCCAAAGAAACCACTGGCTCTGCCTTGGACACATATGAGTGGAGAGGAAAATAACACTTACAGTACATTTAATTTTCCCATTCCAAGATGTTTTTTCCACAGTTATTTAAACTATACAAGAAATACTTAAAGCTAAATAAAATTATATGAGAAGACACAAAATGCATCAACTAATACAATGCAATAACTCATTTAAAAGTATACAATAATTGCTTAAAGATTCCTTAATACAAAACCCCACAACTGGACAACTTGCAGAGAATGAGAGAATTTTGAGCACTGAGTTCTAGAGGTGAAGTCTTCATCCAAGACTTCAAGGCTCTATTCAAAATGGGAAATGTATTCAGAATGGGAAGCAGACAGATTCTAAAAGCCAGGAGTGATGGAGGCTCAAAATTAAAAAAAAAAAAAAAAAGCAGTGTCTTCCATACACAACAAGACTGATGCACATATGACATCATAGAAACTATGGCAGCATTCTGGATGGTTCCAGTCAGAGGAAGTACTAGCACATATAAGGGAAAATAGACATAAGGCTTCCTTCTACCTTCAACCAAGAAACTATCTGTAACTGATACCTACTAGAAAAGAAAAAGAATCAGATTTTTGTCTATTTGTTTCCAATGGAGTCTCACTGAGAGCATTAAAGTATTAACCACACCTTAGGGCAGCCCTTGATCCCATAACTTGCTGGTTAATAAAAGATGAACCTTATGATATTTTTTAGAGACTTTTTGTTTTAATCTGCTTTGCTTGGCTATTTGTTGTTTTTTAATTTCTTTTCTCTCTTTCTTTTTTTTATCTTATAGGTTCATTGCTTATTTATTTTGAGATTTATTGTGTTTTCTGGATCTTTCTTGTTTCTTGTTTTGTTTTTATTTTTATTCATTTATTTATTTTTAAAGTGAGGAAACATAAAGTGGATGGGTATAGAGATGGGGGAAATATGGGGAAAATTGGGGGAGTAGAAAACATGATCAAATGAATGTAATTATTTTACTAAAAATATATTGGTATTGTATATCCAGTATTTACTATAATCAGTAACTAGATTATTTCAATATTTTCTGTGCTTATTACTTTTTAGTGGAATATGTTAATTTTTGTGTCATTTCTGAAGTTAGCATCTATCATACTTTAAGAAATGTGGGCAGCACTTTTACTCATTGTTAAGTCTGAAGGTTTATTCTGTTGGTCCCTTTCTTGAATTTGAAGTAACATTTGACAGTAAATAGTCAACTATTTTCTGCCCACTAAGTTAAACATGAATCTTTAAAATTATTCTAAGATAGTAGAAGATGGAAAACTGAAAAGTATCCTCTCGCTGGGATATGGCTCAGTGTGCTTTGCCCCTATCCCCCTATCATTTCTCTGTCCCATATGGACTTAGAACTTAGTTCTCTATGGCTTATAGTAAAAGCTAGGTGTACTCAGTAATCCAATTCAACTATAGTGCTTTTTGCTCCATTGATTAATTCTTCTGATAGAGAGGAGATATTCAGCATCTCATAGATCCCTGTCATTCCAGAGGTCTGTACTGTAGGAAGGAGCACAGCAGGGAAGCTTAGTATCTTTCCTGTTGAGGCTACCTGCTGCATACTCTGGGGTTTCCAAAATCCCTCTTAGGGTACAACATTAGGAAGGAACACTTACACATTTCTCCAAAGTAATTCCCTAGGTTTTGTTGTTGTTTTTAAAGAAACACACATACTAGCTTACTTATCTTCCAAGCAGTTTATCTGTCTCTAAATGAATGTAAACAAAATCCTTGACAAAATATAGCAGCAAAGAAAAAAGTACAAGTAAGCATCTTAGAACCATTTTAAGGGTTAAATTACCTACTTTCTATCCATGTTTTGGAAATAAAAAGTATATATTGCATGTACTAAAGTATCTTTTTCTTTAGGTCTGCTAATTAGCTGAACACCGAACTGAGTAATGTTCTTAAACTTGTTTCAATCATACCTTGGATAGTTATGTGTAAAATGTGGAGCTTGGAAACTTAAAGGACATTTGTGTCTCTAGCTTTGTGATGTGACCTTTACCTTCATTGCATATCATTCTGGCATTCATTTTCAAATTTCAAACCATGCAAGCATTTTGGGTCCTCGGTTTTACTGTTCTTTATTGGTAGAGTCAGGGGCAGAGAGGCCTCATGCTGTGTCTTGATCTTATTTATAAAAGACTTTTTAAAGATTCTCAGAAGCTCATGGAGTGGAGTGTGTGTGTGTGTGTGTGTGTGTGTGTGTGTGTGTAAGAGAGAGACAGAGACAGAGACACACAGACATATAGACACACAGACACACAGACAGTAACAGAGACAGACAGAACATATAAATAAGAAAGTGAGAGCTTCAATTTGGGGTAAAGAGAGAGAGTGGTAAGAATATAATAAATTAAAAAGTTTTTTTTTCTTTTTTTGAAAATATAGGGTGGGATCACTATAAGAAGAAAATAATGGTTTGTGCAAGAACGCTTTTCATAGTAGTTTTTACTGAAGGAAAAATTGTCCTTCTCTGAGAGTAACAACATTGGTCATAAATTCCATGCTTCAATTTTTTTTCTTTTCTTTTTTTTTTTTTTTTTTTTTTGTTTTCTATGTGTGAATTTCTCCACCTTCTTAATATGTTTGCCATTCCATAATTAGAAGCAGGTAGCCTGGGACATATCATGTGTCTGAGACAGGAAGGAATGATATGCCCTGCTCTATTCCTGTTTTCATTTCAACTTTATTAACTTCTGGGCAGGAGGGTATAACTAAGAGTATTCAAGGTCATCATCAGTTTATCCTTTAATTTCAATGCTAGTTTTCAGCTCTTGTTATGGAGTCTATCTTGCATCTTGAAATTTGTACTAGGTACTCATCACTAGCCAAAAGGCTAGAGCTGGTTTATTTTCAAGTTATTAGTGGAAGCTAGTGTTTGAACATCGGGCAACTTAATGATTTTTGGTTATGGTGTTTGAAACCTGCCTCTTAAGAAGAAAAATAAATGTTTATTTACTTTTGTGGGTTTGGTCTAATGCTGCTTGTATTATGAAAATCTGGGTCTCTAAAATTTCATGAGAATCCACGTCTGCACCTTGTGGAACGCTTTTGGGGACCCATTGGCAGGAATCTGACATTGGGCCAGGACAAGGAAGTGGGCTTTCGGTAGGAATTTGACAGTGGACCATGACAAAGAAGCAAGTTCAAGCAGGAATCTAATTATAGGCTAGAACAAATAAGTAGGTTTCAGGTATGAATGATTTGGGGCTCAGATATCTTCTTGGACACCATGGTAAGCCCTTAGAAACAGTTTATTGCCTGGCTTGTTCCTTGACTATTTGTGTTTATTGTACTGCTTAACCTTATTACTTGCATGTAATTAAAATGATATAAAAGCAGATTGGAAAAAAGTAAAACCACCTCAACATCAGAACTGGCTGAGGTCATGCTACAATGTTGTCTAATTGCCTTTTTGTTTTCTTTTTGATCCTCACTTCTGCCCTGGGGAACCTGTTGATTGAGCTGGCTTGGCCAGTACCTAATACATTTAGGGAACCCTGCTTTCAGTTGGATTTGATTGGTAAATAAAGTTGCTAGTGGCTAGCTGTTGGGCAAAGACAGACAGGACTTTTACGATTTCAAGGCAAGGGAACAAGAAGAAGGAGAGATCTGCCATGTTTGGAGGAGAAGAGAAAACACCTGAGAGTTGAAGAACAGAGTGCCCTGTAGGAGCCAGTGTGGAGGGGACTACAGCCCAAGAGGGGCTGCACATTGGTGTCTCAGGCTGTAAAGATGGTATATAGATTTTAATAAGTAAAAACTCAGGAATATCAGGGGTGGATGGATTAGCCATTTGGAAATTAGAAAGTGACCCAGACATGGAGTTGATTAAGGCATATCAAAATATAAAGGCCGTGTGTATGTATTTTTCACTGGGGAAGCCAGAATATTTGGGTAGCAAGGAACACTGCTGCCACTGGGATCAATTGAGTAGCATTAATTTTTTGCATCTACAGATGGCATCCGATGTGTAAGTAGAAACTCACTCTTAAAAATTAATTGGAAGTTCCCAAATGGAAAACATGTGCTGTATCTTAAGATTAGGATGTGGGGAGAATTGGTTTCTTAGCAAAGTGGCACAGTTTTTTCTTTTCTTTTCTTTTCTTTTCTTTCTTTCTTTCTTTCTTTCTTTCTTTCTTTCTTTCTTTCTTTCTTTCTTTCTTTCTTTCTTTCTTTCTTTTTCTTTCTTTCTTTCTTCCCAAGCTGCATGAATTCTAGGAGAAATATGTGCTAGATTGTCAAGCATAATTCTGGGGCTCATGGAGTAAACTAGGAAATTGCTACATCCTGCACAATGCCAGGGATAGTTGGGAGTGGGGTGGACTTGGCATTCAGCCTGAGCCCTTCTCACAGGCTTCTCTAAGCTGCCTTGGAGAGCTTGTGCTCAGGAGATCCCCTGCTGTGCAAGACCAGTTGCTCAGAAAGCAGATAGATAGATAGATAGATAGATAGATAGATAGATAGATAGATAGATAGATAGATAGATAGATGATAGATAGATAGATACAGAGATATCTTACTAATATCTGAACTAGAGAAGACCTTCCTCTATAGAGCTGTCATCTAATCACCGAAAAATGGCCTCTCTGTGCTCCCAGCCACTAAACCAAGCTCAAGCCTGCCCCCACAGGACCAGCTGGAGGTTCCCCCCCCCCTTTTTCCTATCCTGGGCTAGATCCAACCCTCAGGATTCCACTTCTTTCTCAGCTCTTCCGTGGCTTCCAGCGGTGCCTGAATGCTCTAGAGCCTGAGAACCAGACTGCCCAGGTCTCATCGCAGGCTCGGGGACCACCCGACCAGCTCCGGTGGTCCTGTATCTCAAACTGTGCTTCCCCACCCATGGAGAGTGTCCTGTGGCTGCCAAACACCTGCCTGGCAAATGTGATGTCAAACTTTCTGCATTCTGCATCCCCAAATGGCCAAGCCCTGTGGCAGAGTGGACACACGGGACCCTGATAACCCTATATCATGCCATCCTTCACATGACATGAATGAAGATCTCAGTGCATACAGACTTTCAGATGGATCCAGTCAGAACTTTAGTCAAGCCCTGAACTTTCTTAGCATATAAAGACGGGATAATAAATACTAAAGCTACCTTTTTCCTTGAAACCATTTTTTCCAATTTTCCTACCACTCCCCACCCCTCAAAAATATTTATCACCCCTATTCAGCAGGAAGAAGTCATGAAGACTCTTCAGCCCTATTCTTTGCTTTTGGGTGCCTGGTTATGGTTATTTTATAAATTATAGATAGGTTATCACTTTAAAGGATAATTTTGGAGTGATCATAATTTTGGACAGGTAGGAAACTAAACTGAGCTTAGACTTGGGGATTTCTATATTTCCTTTCCCCTTCTCTATCCTTTCTTACTTAGGTAAAGAGGAGGTATTGAAAGAGAAAAAGGGGGGTAGAGTAATGTTTTAAGAAATTAGATATATGTAACTATTTACTAAATTTATTCTTAAAATATTTTACAGGCATAATCTCACATTGGTAGAAAACTTTATATTTTGATCCAGAATTGAAATTATATTTTCTTACATTGATATAGCATTTGTATATTAATATAGGTTTAAGGTTTCCATTGTTATAAATTTTTGTATATTGATAGAATATGTAAAATGAACACTGTTACTCTTAGATAGGCATTGTGCCTATTCAATTTATTTAAGAATACAAGGCTTAGTAAAAATCCTTTCCCAATATGTTGGTGGCCTTTTTTTCTTGTTGACAGTGTCTTTTGCCTTACAGAAGCTTTGCAATTTTATGAGGTCCCATTTTTCAATTCTTGATTTTACAGCACAAGCCATTGCCATTTTGTTTAGGAATTTTTCCCCTGAGTCCATATCTACGAGGCTTTCCCCCACTTCCTCCTCTATATATTTCAGTGTCTCTGGTNTTATGTGTAGGTCTTTGATCCACTTAGAGTTGAGCTTTGTACAAGGAGATAAGAATGGATCAATTCGTATTCTTCTACATGATAACCACCAGTTGAGCCAACACCATTTGTTGAAAATACTGACTTTTTCCCACTGGATGGTTTTAGCTCTTTTGTCAAAGATCAAGTGACCATAGGTGTGTGGGTTCATTTCTGGGCCTTCAATTCTATACCATTGAACTTCCTTTCTGTCAGTGTTCCAGTACCATGCAGTTTTTATCACAATTGCTCTGTACTACAGCTTAAGGTCCACCAGAGGTTCTTTTATCATCGTTTTTATCTCCTTGTACTAAGGTCAAGTCTAAGTGGATCAAGGACCTCCACAAGCAGTGGCTTGTGCTGTAAGATCAAAAATTTACAAAGGGGACCTCATAAAATTGCAAAGCTTCTGTAGGGCAAAAGATACTGTCAATAAAGCCGGGCGGTGGTGGCACACACCTTTAATCCCAGCACTCGAGAGGCAGAGGCAGGCGGATTTCTGAGTTCGAGGCCAACCTGGTCTACAAAGTGAGTTCCAGAATAGCCAGGGCTACAAAGAGAAAGCCTGTCTTGAAAAACCAAAAAAAAAGAAAAAAAATACTGTTAATAAAACAAAAAAGCCACCAACAGATTGGGAAAGAATTTTTACCAGTCCTAAATCTGATAGGGAACTAATATCCAATATATACAAAGAGCTCAATAAGCTCAACTCCAGAAATTCAAATAACCCCACTAAAAAATGGAGTACAGAGCTAAACAAAGAATTCTCAACTGAGGAATACCGAAGG
>NC_034594.1:87554302-87580342 GCF_900095145.1 Mus pahari
CAACCCTATAGGTGGAACAACAATATAAACTAATCAGTACCCTGCAGAGCTTGTGTCTCTACCTGCATATGTAGCAGAAGATGGCCTAGTCAGCCATCATTGGGAAGAGAGGCCCCTTGGTCATGCAAATTTTGTATGCCCCATAGAGGGGAACTCCAAGGCCAAGAAGTGGGTGTGAGTGGGTAGAAGAGCAGGGCGGGGAGAGGGTATAGGGAACTTTTTGGGATAGCATTTGAAATGTAAATGAAGAAAATATCTAATAAAATAATTTTTTTTTAAAAAATAAAGAGCTTAGCTCTGTCAATACAGGGTAAGCTAGTCCTTCCTAATTCGTTCTTCACTTAAGTTCTGTCAGATGGTTCTGGGCCAGAAGGCTGAAGACAGATGCTTCAACATTATGGGGAATAGAGGTGACTGTCCAGACAGCCAGCTGCCTCTACAAATTGTTTAAGTTTTGGAAGCTATGTTTTTGTACTTTCTACATATTCAGGTAATATTTAATTCATTCTCGGATCAATGACAGGGTTGAAGACTAGTTATATCTCATAATCAAACTCAAGTTGTTTAGCATTAAGGAAGATGATCTATATTTGAAAGAATGGTTTACAGATGGTAAAACTAATTAAAATCAACAAAATTCAGGCACAGAATTGAAAACTCTTTAATTTAGGATAGATGATAGAATAATTTATCTAAAGTGCCAAAAATGATGGACTGGATGGTATAAGCGCATATCATACCTTATAATTTAATTAACTGTTATAATTATGTTCAATGTATATCTGAGAGAAAAGAGTCTTTATAAATGGACAAAAAGGCAGAAATGTTGTAGATTTGACCAAATGCTTCTTATGTTATGTTAATTTACATCCCCCAAATTGTTTGAATGAGTATCTGGACATCTGTACATAAGACACTGAAGGACCCTGACCCCAGTTGGATCTGATTAGGAAATAAGGTGTCTGGCAGCCAATAGCTGGGCAGAGGAATTTTAGGTTTTCTAGGCTAGGGACAGGGAAGAAGGAAGAAGATCCACCATGCTTGAAGAAGGAGAGGAGAGATGTCATGCCTGTGAAAGTTCAGGACAGAGAGCCTAGCTACCATGATGGATCTGGGAGAGAGCAGACCCAAGAGGGCTGCCTGACTGGATCGAAGTTAGCAAGAATGGAATATAGCATGTAGTAAGTAATTACTTGGGAAAATCGGAGGGAGGAAGATTAGCCACTTGGAGGTTAGGAAGTAGCACAGCCATTAAACTGTTTAAGGCCTATCAACATATAAAGGCTATGTGTGTGTGCTATTCATTCGGGAACCCAAAACATTGGGGCAGGTAGCTAGGAATAAATGCTCTCTCCTGATTAATAATAATACATTATTGAAAGTAACAGAAGCCCAAGCATCACTCTACAGCATAGGTTGCAGTTGAAGACTGTCTAGGCAGTACTTCTATCTGCAGCTTCAAGATAAGGATACAAATTTCAAACATAAATGTGTATACACACACACACACACACACACACACACACACACACACACACACACACACACATGCATAAGACCAAAAGGCCTCAAATTTGAAATAGAAAAAAAGATATGTACTGTAGGATATAGATGAAGGAAAGAAAATGAACAAGTGTTGTAATTATAATCTCAAACCGTAAAAAAAAAAAAAAAAAAAAAAAAAAGATTTTCAGTCATTCAAAATGCCTATGCTGTCCATCCCATAACTAGTTTTCTTTTTGTTTATGTATACTGTGAAGCTTTTAATAAAATGTTTTTAAATTATTATTCATTTTCTTTTTCTTTTTTTTTTTAAACATCATATCTTTTTTATTACTCCTTTTGAGGTTTTGTGAAGTAATAATGAAATATCTCACAAGAGATTTGTACAAGTATAAACGTGGCATATTTTTAGGATTTAGGTACATTTGATGCCAATAGTTTGTTTTGTTTTGATAAACAAACTCTAGAAGAACACATAGCTTCCATAATGCTAGACAATACCATCTATATCTGTTTCCAACCTATAAGCGGCTGAGGCAGAAGGGTCTTGTGTTTGAAGCCAGGCTGGACTGTACAGGCTCCTGGTAGTTGCAAGATGAAGTCTCTGTGATAAAAACTGGACTAGGCACTGCTCTATGACTATAGAAGAATATCCTTATGAATCTGTTCTTTGACTTGTTGCTGCTGTTGTGTTCTCTTTTATTTGGTTCTACCTTAGGTCTCTGTGCCACCCAGCTTCTGGTTCCTAGGATGGGTCCTCAGAATATTGGGAATCCATCAACCTCAAGACCGACCTATGCCACTCTTGAGCACATACCCAAAGGACACTGTATCTTATCAAAAGGGAACTTGCTCCAATAGTTCATGGTGTCTTTATTTAAAATAGCCAGAAACTAGAAGGAAAGTAGATATTTCTCAATGGAAGAATGGATAAAGAAAATGGGGTATATTTGCATAATGGAGTATTACTACGGAGAGGCTGAGTAACAAGGAACGTTCTGGGGGTAGGAGGTGGATAGTTCACATGGATCTCCCTGTGAATAGAAAAGAGAATAGATTTTGTGAGTAGCCTGGACAGTGGGTAAAAATGGGAACAAGCAGAAAAATGTTTGAGGAGGTAGGTAGAGAGGAAGAAGGTATGGACCGATATTCAAAGAGAGAGATGGAATAGTTGGGCATTTAGAGGAGATGTCAAAACCCAGTGAAATGGAACTTCATTTTATTTTTCTTAAATTAAGCTGTTTTCATGCTCTATACCTATCATCCTTAGGAAAACTATGATGAAACATCCATGTGATCAAATAAATGTCTTTTCAGTATCTCTTCTTCTTTAATTTACTTAGTTTTATATTTATGCACTCTGGTGTTGGGAATCATCTTAGGTACTTTGTATTCAGATGCTGATTTTCTATGCCCAGACATCTGTCTACAGCTCAGACAATGGCATAGCCAAGCATCTCCAGTCTTAGTGCTATGTAAATATTGTTTTTCATCATCTCTTATTGGTCAGTAATGAACTAATTAAGCCCATGACTGGGCAAGGGAGATATGAAGGCTGGATTTCCATCCCAGCCAGTGGTTCCAGTGAGAGAGAAGAGGAAGACCATGAGGAAGGAGCTAGAGAGATCTTGTGGAGAGACTAGGTAGAATCACCACAAGGTCTCAATAAAACAGCAGACATGAGGACACACATGGACCAGAACCAACCAGGGAAAGACTCAAATTGTAGGTAAAGGACCTCTGGCTGGTAAGTAGATAACTTAGAGTGTTCGAATCGCTTGAAACCTGCCCAGCTTAGGCTTACAACTTGTTAATAAACTAAATAGCTAAAATATGGTAACAGATGTGATTTTCATACTTAAATTACAGACTACACATTGATGTTTTGCCTTTATATGTGTCTGTGTGAGTATGTTGGACCACCTAAAACATGAATTGTAGACATTTGTGAACTAACATGTGGGGATTTGGGAATTGAACCTGGGTTTTCTGGAAGGACAATCAGTGTTTTGAACCACTAAGCCATCCTCCCAACCCCCCTTCATTATATTGCTTTATGAAATTTTAGAAAGCATAGAACTAGATTCAATTTTAATTAGATTTTAATTCCTCAGTATTTGAGCTGCTCAAAACAAAATAATTCCCCCAGAGGCTTGTTAAATTTGAAAAGGGAATCGTTGTTCAAGACTAGACATAGGGTCAAGACTTTTGAGAAAGTAATGTCAGCTCCACTAATCAAAGAGAGACAGGCTCTCTAATTGGTTGGTGAACTAATGGGAAAGTACTGGAGGACACTAGGGTGAATTGTCAATGTGATTAGGCTCTGACTTTTTTTAATTTGTGCTTGTAGTAGTGAGGTTCCTGCTTTCCCAGAGGCTGGGGAATAGGGTTTTACCTTTCTGCTCATTTAGTCTCTAGAGGAGAGTTCCCTTCCCTGTGAGAAATAACTCTGTCCATTGAAGCTTTACAGTCCAAAGGCACAAGAATCACAGTTCAAGCTCCAAGTGTTCTTAGGCAAAAGCTATAAGGAAAGAGAGATCAGAGAACTTTATATTCCAGCAGAGATCTTCTACAACACATACAGTTGGGATAAAGGGTCAGAACATCTTGTTGGCGACTGGGTAGTTGAAATTGTTAATTCTCTGTCATTTCTGTTCTTATTGCACTTTAATAAAAATGAGCAATAGCATTTACTCAGTATCAACTCTAATTTTTTTTGTTGTTCTGTTTTTTCAAGTTGCACTATTTTTATAGTAAATAATCAACCATTTTCTCTAATAACTTAATATTTTCCTTAAGAATATTTCTTCAGTTTTACATGTAATCTCCTACTTAAATGCTATGCTAAACTTGATATATTACTCTACAGTCTTTCATTTTACTTAACTCCTCTCCACAATAATTATTTGAAATATTTTCATATTTATTACTCCCAAAATCTCATGACGTTTGCTAAGGCAGTTGACTTTATTGTATTTCCTGTTACATCTTTTCTGTTGCAATCCTTAATTGGTTATCTAAATTGATTTTATTCAACCTTATTCCATGATCTAAATACAAGTCAGTTTCTTATTTGCTTTTTTTCCTCACATATCTCTGCTCTGATTCAGTTTGTTTTCATCTTTTTTTCTTTCATTTAATTATTTTTATTTATAGGGCAAATTGGTGAATATATACTCTGAATCCCCATGTGTTAGTTCTGTTAACTTAAAAGACCTAAATGAAATTGTCTAACACTGTAGATATTCATTTACCCTGTGTTTTGAAGAAAATATTTCAGTTAAATGAGAAGGCCATATTTCCTCATCAACATTCCCTTACCCTGGGGCATCAGCCTTCACAGGACCAAGGGCCTATCCTCCCACTGATGCCAGGCAAGGCTGTCCTCTGTTACATATGCAGCTGGAGCCATGGGTTCCTCCATGTGTATTCTTTGGTTCCTGGTTTAGTTCCTAGGAGCTCTGGGGGATCTGGTTAATTGCTATTGTTGTTCTTCCGATAAGGTTACAAACCCCTTCATCTTCTCCAGTCCTCTCCCTAGCTCCTCCATTGGGGTCTGGGTGCTCAGTTCAATGGTAGGTTTTGAGAATCTACATCTGTATTTGTCAGGCTCTGGCAGAGCCTCTCAGGACACGGGTATATCAGGTTCTGGTCAGCAGGCACTTCTTGGTGTCCACAATAGTGTCTGGGATTGGTACCTATATATGGAATAGATCCCCAGGTAGGGCAATCTCTGGATGACCTTTCCTTCAGTCTCTGCTCTGTACTTTGTCCCTGTATTTCCTTTAGACAGGAGCAATTCTGGGTTAAAAATTTGGAAATGGATGGATGGCCCCATCCCTCAACTGGGGGCTTTGCCTAACCTCTGGATATGATCTCTATAGGTTATTCCTCCCCTTTGTTGGGCATTTCAGCTAATTTTATCCCCTATGGGTGCTGGGAGTCTCTTGCTTTCCTGGCATCTGGGGCATTTTGCTGGCTACACCCAGTTCCCAGTTCCCATCACTACACACTAATATTCAATTTTCTCACTCTCTGTGAATCATCCCTGTCTTCTCCCATACCTGATCCTTTCTCCCCTTTTCTTCTCCCCCTTATCCCTTCCTCCAAAATTCTTCTCACTCTCTACCTTCTGTGAGTATTTTGTTTCCCTTTCTAAGAAGGACTGAAGTGTCCATACTTTGGTCTTCCTCTTTATTGAGGTTCATACAATATGTGAGTTGTATCATGGGTATTCTGAGCATTTTTGCCTAATAGTCACTTATCAGTGAGGACATACCATTTGTTTTTTGTTTTATTTGTTTTGTTTTGTTTTGTTTGTGACTGGGTTATTTCACTCAGGATATTTTCTAGTTCCACACATTTGCCTAAGAATTTCATGAACTCATTGTTTTTAATAGCTCCATTTTGTAAATGTATCACATTTTCTGTACCCATTCCTCTGTTGAGGAACTTGTGAGTTATTTATAGCTTGAGGGCTGCTATGAACATATAGGAAAATGTGTCCTTGTTATATATTGGAGCATCTTTTGGTATATGCCCAGTAGAGGAATAGCTGGGTCCTCAGGTAGAAGTATTTCCAGTTTTATCAGTAACTGCTAGACTGATTTCCAGGGTGGTTGTACCAGCTTGTAATCCCACTAGCAATGGAGGAGTTTTCATCTTTCTCCACATCCTTGCCAGCATCTGCTGTCACCTGAGATTTTGATCTTAGCCATTCTGACTGGTGTAAAGTGGAAACTCAGGGTTGTTTTGATTTGCATTTCCCTGATGACTAAGGATGTTGAACATTTCTTTAGGTGCTTCTCAGCCATTCAATATTCCTCAGTTGAGAACTCTTTGTTTAGCTCTGTACCACATTTTTTATTAGGTAATTTGTTTCTCTGGAGTCTATCTTCTTGAGTTCTTTGAATATTTTTGGTAAAGCTTTTTTACCAATCTGT
This sequence comes from Mus pahari, assembly GCF_900095145.1. NCBI lineage: Eukaryota > Metazoa > Chordata > Mammalia > Rodentia > Muridae > Mus > Mus pahari. Next base: position 87,560,749 of record NC_034594.1, read on the forward strand.
TTGTTGCCATTTTGTCCTATTGACAGTGTCAAGTGACCCCAAAATATCCACCAGAGAACTCCTAAATCTGATAAACAACTTCAGCAAAGTGGCTGGATATAAACAAATCAGTAACCTTCTTCTACTCGTCCCAATATTCACAAGTAATATAAAATATCTTGGTGTGACTCTAACCAAGCAAGTGAAAGATCTGCATGACAAGTACTTTAAGTCTCTGAAAAAAAAAAATCAAAGATCTCACAAGATGGAAAGATCTCCCATGCTCATGGATTGGCAGGGTTAAGATAGTAAAAATGGCCATCTTGCCAAAAGTAATCTACAAATTCAATGCAATCCCCATCAAAATTCCAAATCAATTCCTCACAGAGATAGAAAGCTCAATTCTCAAATTCATTTGGAACAACAACAAATCCAGTATAGTGAAAACTATTCTCAACAATAAGAGAGTTTCTAGGGGAATCACCATTCCTGACCTCAAGCTGTATTACAGGGCAATTGTGATCAAAATTGCATGGTATTGGTACAGAAGCAGGCAAGTAGATCAATGGAATTGATTTGAAGACTCAGAAATGAACCTACACGCCTATGGTCACTTGATCTTTGACAAAGGAGCTAAAACCATCCAGTGGAAGAAAACACAGCATTATCAACAAATGGTATTGTTATTACAATGTAATAGACCTGTTTTTCATTTTAGTAATAAATGCTACAATTTTTATCTGTATATTTTATTTTTGGAATTTTTCTTTTAGATAAATTCATCATTTTAAAATTGATATTTTGAAAGCATTCTGTTTTTTAATATTTCAGTCTCTATTAATCGGCCATATCACGTAAAATATGATATTGGACATATCACTTAAAATATGATTGCTTTTCCCACAATCAAATTTCTCTGACAACCCTTTATTTCATGAATTTTCATTTTAAAGTTTACTCATTTCCCTGAAAGCTATGTACTGGCTTCTTTTAGCATTAACCTAAGGTATAATGGAGCTTCCAAAAAAAAAGACTTTCTTCCTGTAAATTCCATAAAATCTTGTTAAGCCTCAGAGTCGGACCACCAATTTTAGTCAAATTCAAATTTTGGCCCAAGGCTTATACAAAGTCAGTGGTTCTTCCAAAATTATAAATTTTTCATCCTGATGATTTTCGGTAACACAGAGTCACAACTGGGAGATATAAAACAATCTTCTTGTTTAGGAGATGGCTTTGTGGGCCAACATGCAAGTGTGTGGACAGGATTATGAATCCCCAGTACCCAGTAATGCTGGGAAGGTGTCCTTGGTCACCTGCAATGCCAACAGTCAGGAAGTAGAATGAGCACATAAATGGGACTAATTGATTAGCTTTCAATTAGCACATCTGTATTCAAGTTAAAGATCCTACCTTTTATATTGATAAAAGTTGAGTAACATACTTATGTTCAACCCAATAGTTCTATATAATTGCATAGTTACTCATATACTCACAGATACATGTGCCCACACAAATGAACAATACCCCAATGTGGATGCTTACATGCATACTTGTGCTCACATACCCACATATACAAAGAAACAAAACAAAACAAAACAAAACAACAACAACAACAACAACAACAACAACAAAAGAAAAACAAGCTTGAAGTTTCTGGGGATTTAGTCTGGATAATATTTAACCCCAGACGTAAAAACTGACATACTAAAGATATGCTGTGGTCTAGGTACTATTATGAACCTGTCAAATTGAGTCCAAGTAAGGTAAATACTTTCCTAATTTGGCAAAGCAAAGCCTTGGGTCAAGAGTAGTAAAGACCCTCTTAGGATCCCATACTACACTGAGCTCCCAGAATGGCAGCATAGTGAGAAGCATGCCCTTGCTTTCCTCTCCATAGACATCTCTACCTGGGCTCTGACAGCCTGTTCACATGCTGCCTCAGTTCATGAGTTGTCCCATGTCTTAATGATGTACACATAACTGTTAAATAATTAGTTTCCTTTTGGATATTGACTTTTGACCCACTAACTACTTTTTTGTTGTTTCTGTTGTAATTTCAAGGTATTGTCTCATTGATTTAATGTCTATTTTCTTTTCATATAGCTTCTTTTTCTGTTGATCTTTTTATCATACTAGTTAATGATTGACATTTTGTTACTTTGCCTTTTAAAATCAATCTCTATGTGTGCACAATTGCATTTTTGCAGGTATGTATGTAGGGAAACTGCTTTTGTCACTCCTAAGTCTTGATTCATATTTAATTTTGATATGATGAAATCTCTTCTTGGTCTAGAACTCTGTGAGTAGATTACCTTATTTATTTGCCCCAGTTAATTTCTCTTGTTTCTTTCTCCCTAGAATCAGGATAATGAGTGCACTAGCATGCTCAGTTTACTTTACTGGGGTTTTAGAGAGTTTACTGAAGTCCTTTGTTTTCATGCCCATCAGGAAATAAGCTGACTTTAATTGTATTGCTTCCTTATATATTTTATTCCCATTTGTGTGGATTTTGTGTCAAATACCTGAATTATATTTTCTTCTCTTTGGGAAAATAATTATTCTTTTACACTTCTGAAATTATGGGTTCTTGTTTCACGTCAGCATTTTACCTTCACGTTAAAACTATAAGCATCCTATCCCAGCACTCGGGAGGCAGAGGCAGGCAGATTTCTGAGTTCGAGGCCACCCTGGTCTACAAAGTGAGTTCTAGGACAGCCAGGGCTATACAGATAAACCCTGTCTGGTAGAAAAAAAAAAACACCTATCAGCATCCATGCAGACATTTTTGTTTTTGGCTGTTAGTGAATATTACTACATCTCTGTGTATTCCTTGACTGTTATTTTCTCCTTATACTTTGATACACAAAATTGTTTCTTAACTTTTTATAAGCTTAACTTATATTTCTCCATTTGGTTCTGGACTTTTACTTAGTTATCTCTTGTGAATTTGTTCTTCACTGCTTTAGTTTTTCCAATTCCACAATTTAATTAAAATTATATCTTAATAAAATCTAATAAAAGGTTCAGGATTTAAAAGTGTATACTTTTACATACATTGGTCATTTCTTGATTATATACTTATATAACATTTGTTTAAATTCAGTAAACAAGGTAGCTTATCACAATTGTTTCTTTCTACTTTCTTTTGGAAAGGTGGTGTCTAGTCATTGTTTGTGTTCTATGGTTTCACTATTTTATTCACAGTAGATTCTTCTTTACAATATAGAGGTATATATAAAGCCAATAGGAATACTGTCCTTTAAAAATATATTTTAAATCTATTTATATATGTGCTATTATTTTTATTTTTCACAGGTAGGCTTGAAAGAATGGTGTTTAGTATTAATATTTCTGAATTTGTAGACTCTGGTATTTCTTCACTAAGAGGAATATTATGAGTTACTTAATTATTGCAATTTTCCATCTTTTCCTTTTTCTCAATCTGGGTTCTCTGGTGCTTATATGTTAGCTCATTATGATATACCTTTGAATATCTTGTGGTTTTTTTCTCAGGGGACTTTGTTCTGACATATTTTATTTTTTCCTCCAAGCTAACTGGTTCAAATCTGATAACTATTTCCATTCTTAACTTTTCTTACTAAATTTTGTATTTTAAGATTGTTTTCTACTTAGATTATAAATGTGACATCATGCTGGTCTTGAATCCTTTTAACTAATTAACACTATTAGATATCTATGCACTATTGTGTTTTGTCATAATTTATCTCAATTATCAATGATTATTTTTTTTTGTTTTTTAGATGTTTTCTTTATTTACATTTCAAATGCTATCCTGAAAGTTCCCTCCCCCTGCCCCTTCTCCACTACCCACCCACTCCCACTTCTTGGCCCTGGCAATCCCCTGTGCTGGGTCAAGCTGCTGACCTCTTCAGATACATTTTTAGGTTTTTCTTTCTTTGAAGAATGATTATATTTCTGAAGTACTCATGTATACATACATGCACATACATACCTTCATACACACACACACATACACTCACTGACACACAGAAACACATACACATACACACACATTCATACACACTGAACTTCTGGTGATCCAAAGATCTCAGTGTCAGGTCAAAATTCACTTTCAGTTTTTTTAGTTTATGAAAATGACTTCAAGATTTACATCATCACATGAGATTTGTTAGGGGAGTGGTGCAACTGTTAAATTCCCAAAATTAAAAATTTACTCAAGTATCACAAAGAATGAAGAAATTATGTAGTTGAGAAATAGCCAAATAATATGCAAATAAGAATTAAAAGTTTAGGAGAAGGAAGCTAGTAATAAGTCATGCTCTTTCAAATTTCTGTTAATACTCAGCAATAGAACACCAATAGTGTAGACACCAAAATCAACATCTAATAAGTGGGACATCATGACAATGAAAAGTGTCTGTAAGGCAAAAGACACCAACAATGGGACAAAATAGAGTGGGAAAATATCTTTACCAACTACATATCTGACAGAGGATTAATTTCAAAAATAAAAAGAACTCAAGAAACTTGAAAAAAACAGTTCAATTTAAAAATATGGTATAGAACTAAATAAAGAATTCTTAATGGGTGAATCTCAGATAGTCAAGAAACACCTTAAATAAATGTTCAACATCCATAGCCATCAGAGAAATGTAAATCAAGATGACTCTGAGATTCCATCTTACACATTTTAGAATGGCTAAGACCAAAAACACAAATGACAGCTAATGCTGACAAGGATGTGGCACAATCCGCAATTCCTAGCAGTACAATCACTTAAAAAATACATTTGGCCTATATCCTTTCATGGGTATTTTGTCCCTTATTCTAAGGAGGAATGAAGTATATAGGTACAGAGACAAAATTTAGAGCTAAGATGAAAGGATGGACTATCCAGAGACTACCCCATCCAGGAATCCATCCCATCATCAGCCACCAAACCCAGATACTAATGCACATGCCAGCAAGATTCTGATGAAGGGACCCTCACTCTTGTGAGGCTATGCCAGTGCCTGGCAAACACAGAAGTGGATGCTCACAGCCAGCTATTGGATGGAACACAGGGTCCCCAATGGAGGAGCTAGAGAAAGTACCCAAGGAGCTGAAGGGAGCTGCAACCCTGTAGGTGGAACAACAATATGAACTAAACAGTACCCCCTGAGCTTGTGTCTCTAGCTGCATATGTAGCAGAAGATGGCCTAATCGGCCATCATTGGGAAGAGAGGCCCCTTGGTCTTGTAAACTTTATATGACCCAGCACAGGGGAAGGCCATGGCCAAGTAGTGGGAGTGGGTGGGTAGGGGAGCAGGGGCGGAGGTGGGATATAGGGAACTTTTGGGATAGCATTTGAAATGTAAATAAAGAAAATTATAATAATAAAAAATACATTTGGCAGTTTCTCTGATAATTAGTTTTATTTTTATCTCAAGGCCCTGATGTACCACACCTTGGTTCTATCATACTATAAAGTCACTTGCTCAACTATGGTCATAGCAGCTTTATGTATAATAGCTGTAACTGTAAACATTCTAGAGATCCCTCTTGTGAAAACCAAATAAGTAAAATGGGGCACATATATACAATTCCGTATTATTCAACTATTTAAAACAAAATTTGCAAGCACGTAGATGGAATTAGAAAAAATTAATTCTGAGCAAATAACATAAACCCAGAAAGACAAATGTAGTGTGTACTCAGTTAGAAGTAGCTATTAACTGCAAAGTAAAGGACAGTCATGCCACAAATCCACAGTCACAAAAGGCTAAGAAGTAACAAGGAAGGCTCAAGGTAGGATGCATGGATATCCCTAGAAAGGAAAAATAGAATAGATATTTCAGGTGATCTGGGAAATTTGCAACAGGAGGGATCAAATGGGAAGAGGATGGAGGGAGAGAGTACTTGAGAGAGACAACTGGAATCAGAGGTCAATTCTGGGGCAAGGTAGAGACCTAGAGCAAAGAAAACTCTCAGGATTCTATTAGGGTGGCCCTATCTAAGACTTGTAGTAATGGGGAGCACAGAACGTCATACAATGAGAATCCTGATCCTAATAGAGACCAGACAACTCCTACAGATTGTCAGATTTCTAGTGGAGGATTTGGGAGACCAAACCAGCCACCAAAACTCTTATCTACAATTTGTTCTTGGCAGAGACACTGTAGTCATGGAAAACCAATAACTGGCACAGCTTGATAGCTAGGCCATGAAAGGAAGCCCATGCCCATCACTTCACCAGATGTTGTGGATAGCCCTGGGGCTAATTATATTTGATGTTAATTCCATTCTCCTGTGAGGGATTGTGAACAAGGAATGAGTCAGCACTCATGTAATATGCTATAAACCTGCTTCCCACCTTAATTTTAAAATAATGGAGAGTTGATAATTGGGCAAATAAAGGGAAGGCGGAGAGAGAAGGAGAAAATAGGAGAGAGAAAGGATGCAGAGGAGGAGGAGGAAGAAGAAAAGTGGAGCAAAAGCACATGGCCTGGAGAAACATAGATGTGGAAGATGGTAGTGTAGTGGTAGATCTGCCCAGTCTAGGTGCACAGCATGTAATCATATTAACTGAGTCATGTTTTCATTGTTGGGGCATATTTGGCTTGGAGATTTACTGCAACAACCAGAAATCAGAGGCAGATAGCACAGTGACATAGCATAGAACGAATCATGACTGGCAATATAGATGATGGTTAGTGATATTATGCAGTACTCATAGATGAGCGTCTAATCCAATTCTCATAGAGACTTCAGATAGAAACAGATGCAGAGACCAATAGCCAAGTATTAGTTGGAGTTTGAGGGAATATGACTGAAGAAGTGCAGGGAGGATTATAAGAGCTAGAAAGGTCAACAAAACCATAAGAAAATTCCCAAATCAATAAACCTGTGTCTACAGTGGCTCACAAAGACTGAACTGACAACCAGGGAGCCTTCATGGTTCTTTTTCACATATGTTTCTGTTTTGTTCATTTTTTCAAGGAACACATGAAGTGGGAGAAAAAGGAATTTGAGGGGATAAAGGAAAAGTTAGAATTAAAGTATTTGGTGAATGATGATTTCAAAACACATTATATGGATGCATGAAATTCTCAAACAACTAAACAACCTTTCTCCCTATATTCAATCTCCAACATTAGTTACCTTCATCTTCCTTTATGATTTCCATGTCGTCAAATAGATGTAAAGAAATGACATGTTATTAGAACAGAACACTCAAAACTCACTTCATTTTAGTACATTTGTGAGTCTTGGCATTCATTATCCTTCACTATAAAGAAAAGCTTCAATGATCATGATGAAGACTGACATTTTCTATGTTTATAGGTACTCACAAAAGAGAGTGTGTTGACATTTCAGTTCAGTTCTGTAACATTAGTAGTTTTCCCTCATGGTCTAAGACATTTTCTGCCACTGATTTTTTTTTTGGGGGGGGTGGTTATCGATCTAGAAGAGAAAAATTATATTAGAAATTTATATAAAATAGGCTTTGGAAAGTATATCACAAAATAGATTACATTAAATTATATTTTCTAGAACACTGATAAACACTTTACACATATTAATGACATTTTACATCTAATATATTAATAACAAACAGGCTTATCAAAATTTATTTCCCTTTCTTTAAAAAATGTAGCTGTCCACCCCCAAAGTCTACAATTTCTAAAATGAAAATCAAAGAATTTATCTAATACTTAATAAATTGTCAAGTAGAAATAAATCTGATTGTAGTCCATTGTACATAATATTTCGCAGCACTGCTAATGAGCATTTGAATTCCAAAGTGAATATTGAACTTATATATTCCTACATATGTTACCTAATTACCTTGTTGGCAAGCTGAAATTATTCTGAATAAGGTTAGAGCCTGTGCACTTTGTAATGAATGAATATATTCAGCTCCATGAAGAAATTCCATTGTTTTCTATAATTTAATATCAAATAATTTTTTTTTTTTTGGTTTTTCGAGACAGGGTTTCTCTGTATAGCCCTGGCTGTCCTGGAACTCACTTTGTAGACCAGGCTGGCCTCGAACTCAGAAATCCGCCTGCCTCTGCCTCCCGAGTGCTGGGATTAAAGGCGTGCGCCACCACGCCCGGCCCAATATCAAATAATTTTAAACAGTAAAGATATACAGTCAGATATGTCAGAAGGATACATGCCAAGAGGGAGGAATAATTAACACTAAGGACCTTTTTAAAAAGTCATATGGAAACTTATTATTGTAGAAACTTTCTGAAATATATATATATATATATATATATATATATATATATATATATATATATATATAAAATGGAGTTAACCAATAGCAAAGGCAATGCCCTGATTAAATACCAGGGGAAAATATATCTGAAGCCTAGTGCCAGAAAGGCATTACTTTTTTTTCCAGTTGTTGGCCAATAGGTATTCTCAGCCATGTATCCCACATTAGAAGCTATTGCCACTGCACTTGTTTATCTACCAGCACATTACCTTTGCTGAAGAATGTGGAGAAATGAAGCTTGTATTGACATGAAAATTTTACTAATGTGGGTAGCTCTTTCATAAGTTGGAAGATTCAATGTATTTTATAAGTGAAGAAAAGTAATCATTACCCACTTATAAGTGAGTTCATATCATGTGTGTTCTTTTGAGATTGGGTTACCTCACTTAGGATGGTACCCTCCAGATTCATCCATTTGCCTAAGTATTTCATAAATTCATTGTTTTTAATAGCTGAGTAGTACTCCATTGTGTAAATGTACAACATTTTCTGTATCCATTCCTCTGTTGAGGGACATCTAGATTTTTTTCAGTTTCTGACTACTATAAATAAGGCTACTATGATGGAGCATGTGCTCTTATTACACATTGGAGCATCTTCTAGATATATGCCCAGGAGTGGTTTTGCTGGGTCCTCAGGTAATACTATGTGTGTTTTCTGAGGAACCACCAAACTGATTTCCAGAGTGGTTGTACCAGCTTGCAATCCCACCAGCAATGGAGGGATGCTCCTGTTTCTCCACAATATCTCTGGCTGATAAACAACTTCAGCAAAGTGGCTAGATATGAAACTAACTTAAATATATCAGTTGCTTCCTTTGTAAAAATGATAAACAGGCTGAGAAAGAAACTAGGAAAAGAACTCCCTTTACAATGGCCATAAATAATATCTTGGGGTAACTCTAGCCAAACAAGTGAAAGATCTGTATGACAATAACTTCAAGTTCCTCAAGAAAGAAATTGAAGATCATCTCAGAAAGTGGAGAGATCTCCCATGATCATGGATTGGAAAAATTAACGTAGTAAAACTGTTCATCCTACCAAAGGCAATATACAGATTCAATGCAATTCTCATAAAAACCCTAACACATTTCTTCAAAGGCAGGAAAAGAGCAATTCTCACATTCATCTGGAAAGGCAAAAAAACAAAACAAAACAACAAACAAACAAACAACAAAAACAACAACAAAACAATTGTTAACAATAAAAGAACAGCTGGGAGAATCACCATCCCTGACCTCAAGTTTACTACACAGCAATAGTGATAAAAACAGCATGGTATTGGTACAGAGACAGACAAGTTGATCAATGGAAATGAATTGAAGACCCAGAAATAAAACCACACACTTACAGGTACTTAATGTTTGACAAAGAAGATAAACACATACCATGGAATAAAGAAATCATCTTCAACAAATGGTGCTGATCTAACTGGCTGTCTATATGTAGAAAAATGAAAATAGACCCAAATTTTTCACCTTGCATAAAGCTCAAGTCCAAGAGGATCAAGAACCTCAACATAAAACCAGATATACTCAATCTAATAGAAGAGAAATTTGGAAAGAGACTTGAATTCATTGGTACAGGGGGACATTTCCAAGAGAGAACTCAAATGGCTCATGCTCTAAGGTCAAGAACTAATAAATGGGACCACATGAAATGGGAAAGCTTCTGTAAGGCAGAGGACACAGTCATTAAGACAAATTGGCAACCAACAGGCTATGAAAACATCTTCACTAACCCCACATCCAACAGAGGGCCAATATCCAAAATATATAAACAGTCAAGAAGCTAGCCACTAAAAAACCAAACAACCCACTCAAAAAAATGGGGTATAGAACTAAATAAAGTATTCACAAGAAAGGAATCTTGAATGGCTCAGAAGCTCATAAAGAAATGTTCAGTGTCCTTACTGATCACAGAAATGCAAATCAAAAAGATCCTGAGATTCCACCTTACACCAATCAGAATGGTAAGATCAAAACCTCAGGTGACAACGCAATTTGATGAGGATGAGGAGAAAGAGAAACACTCCTCCATTGCTGGTGGGATTGCAAACTGGTACAATCACTCTGGAAATCAATCTGGAGTTTCCTCCAAAAATTGGAAATAGATCTACTGGGAGAGCCAGTAATACCACTCTTAGGAATTTCCTTAAAAGGTGCCCCACCATGCCACAGGGGCACATGTTCCACTATGTTCATAGTGGTCTTGTTTGTGATAACCAGAAGCTGGAAACAACCCAGATGTCCCATGACAGAAGAATGGAGTTAACCAAAAGCAGAGAGGCAATGCCCTGATTAAATACCAGAGGAAAAAATATCTGAAGCCTAGTGCCAGAAAGGTTCATCTACAAAATGGAATACTACTCAGCTATTAGAAACTAAGATATTCTTTTGTTTTGCAGGAAAATGTATGGAACTAGAAAATATCATGCTTAGTTAGGTAATTCAGACCCAAAGGATGTACATGGTATATAATAAGTGGATATTAGCCAAAAAAAAAAAGTACAGAATATCCAAGCTACAGTCCACAGAACTCAAAAATTTCAACAAGCTGGAGGGCTGAAGTGATGATGCCTTGGTCTCTCTTGGCAGGGAGAATAAAGCAATCACAAGCAGGGAGGGAGGGAAGGACCTGGGAGGGAAAGTAAACAGGGGGTTGACAGGAAGATAGGAACATGATCTGATATTAGCTGGGGGAAAAGGACTGAAGTCTGAGGGCCAGCAGAAAGAATGGAAACATGCAACCTTGATAGGTAGGAGGTTTGGGGAATCCTCCAGAATGTACCCGAGACAGGGGAGGTGAGAGACCCTCAGGACTCAAAAGGGAGGAACCTTAGATGGGGAGAGGAAACTTATAGAGTCCACCTCCAACAGAAAGACAGAGCATCAAGTGAGAGATGGGGTTTCCATCCCACAGTCAAAACTGACCTATAGTTGTTTCTGTATGAATCAGCTGCAGGGATGGAAATGGAGAGGAGCCTGAGGAAAAGAAGGTCTAGTGACAGGCACAAAGTGGGATCCTGCTCAAGGAGAGGTCCCAAGAAATGATTATGGAGGCTATGGAGTGCTCACAAAAAGGGACTTATCATGACTGTCCTCTGGAAGACCCAACAAACAGCTTAAAGACTTGGATACAGATATTTGCACCCAACCAATAGATAGAAGCTGCTGAACCTTGTGGTTGAATTAGGGAAAAACTGAAAGAAGTTGAGGTGGGTGACCCTGTAGGAGGACCAGCAGTCTTAGTTAACCTAGACCCTTGATATTTTTCAAACTCTGGACCACCAACTAGGAAGTATACACCAGTTGATATGAGGTCCATAACACATATACAGCAGAGGACTGCTGGGTTTGGGTTTAGTTAGAGAAGATACACCTAACCCTCATGAAACTGGAGGCTTCAAGTTTAGAGGTCTGATGGGGTGGGTCATGTGTGGTGGGGATATCCTTGTTGAGACAGGAGGTGGGAAGCAAGTATGGAATGTGGAACAGTCAGAGGGTGGTGCAGGAAGGGAATACATTCTGGAGTGTAAGTAAATGAATAAATAAAAAATAATTAAAAAAGTATTTTAAGAAAGTGATGCCTATAAGCTGGGGCATGTAATATACCTAAGGTCTGAGAAATTGGGGAATCGACACAGCTGGAGAATGAGGTGCTAGAGAGAAGGCTTAGCTGTTAAACATTTGCTTGTCTTTCAGAGGAACAGAGTTTAGTTCCTAGCAGTGATATCACATGGCTAATAGTCTTCTTTAACTCCAGTTCTAGGGATACGATGCTATCTTTTTCCCATCACAGGATGTTGCACTTAAGTGCAAATATACCTCCTTCTGACATATGTTCATATTTTTAAAGTAAAAGATAGAAGATTGTTTTTAGAGTGTTTGAGAAAAATAATTGTTTTCAGTTATCCTAATTGTTTAACTTTTATAATTTTACAAGTTAAATGCTTGATATGTAAGGATTTATATAGGTAGAAGTACCTCTGAGTCCATTACCCAGTTATAGGTTTGTTGTAGCTAATTTGAACATCTTAAAACAGTAATCACTATTAAAAACATCATTATAATGGAATGAAATTGACATAGTGCTGATCATTTCGTTTCAGAAAAACAGCATGTTAAAAAGATATAAGTGAAAATTAATGTTTTCAATATTGTATTATTTCTTCCATGTTCTCTGTGTTTGAAGCTTCAGTTCAAAGTCTTATCAAAAAAACTCTATGGCAAACACGATCTAGTCTAATATTTTTTGCATTACATTTTTGGGCCAAGGGAGTCCTTGAATAGTGATTTACTTGGAGTACCTTGAATTTAACTAACCTGAAATGTTAGAATATATATACACTGATTAGAGAACTAGAAAATTAATAATAGCAGCAAAATTTTATACTTTTTATAAGTGAAACTGCTTTTAGACTATATACGGGTTAATATAAAAGATTCTTCTATATATACTAGGCAGTTTATAAGTAACGGTAAAATATGACTACCACTCTCAAATAAGAAGTTTTCACTGTTTTATATATTGAAGCACATTTCTGTCTACATTGAAGATCACTAATCTGTATAAATTATGTACAACTACAGAATTATAATTTAAAAAGAAGTCCCAGGGATATCCTTTTTCTGGAAAATAATTTCATACAATGTATTTTGATTATCTTTTCTCCTCTTGCAATTCCTCTCAGAGTTGAATTAAAAATAAAAGACCTCAATGTCTTTTTTGTTTTTTTTTTTATCAACTGAACAGGTATACACACATACACACACACACACACACACACACATTCAGGCATACACATAACAACAGTTACAGGAAAACTAATCATGGATATTTTTTAATTTATTATTATTTTCTTTATTTACATTTCAAATGCTATCCCGAAAGTTCCCTATACCCTCCTCTGCTCCTGCTCCCCTACCCACTCACTCCCACTACTTGGCCCTGGCCTTCCCCTGTGTTGGGTCATATAAAGTTTACAAGACCAAGGGGCCTCTCTTCCCAATGATGGCCGATTAGGCCATCTTCAGCTACATATGCAGCTAGAGACATGAGCTCAGGGGGTACTGGTTAGTTCATATTGTTGTTGCACCTACAGGAAAACCATGGATTTTAAAGAGAAAAAGTAAGGTACACAGAAAATATTGGAGGGAGAAAAGGGAAAGGGAGGATAATATAATTATAATGTAATCTCAAAATCTTTTGTATTAAACAGTGATTATAAATTCATATTGCTCTGACAGAGAACATGAAATCAGTTCCCAGAAACAATGAGGAACATCTCATACCAACTGAAATTTAAACTCATGGGTATCCAATGTCTTTGAGTCCTATGTGTACGTGCACTCACATGTACATATCAATGCAAACATGTAAAAATCAGAAATTAAGTTAAAAAACAAGAACAAACCAAATGTTTTCATTGGTTCCAGATTTATTTATACATTTTAATATTTTAATTATTAATATTTTTATAATTTTATATCTAACCACATTGTTATCTCAATACAATTTAGTTTAATATTGAGAAAACATTTAAGTGACTTTCCCATTCATTATTTATCGATCATAAAAGCTCTTCAAAAGATCATGAATTTTACTTGCTGAAAACGTGCCTTTCCTTTATCTATGGCAAAGGTTAAAAGGTCTCTAACAATCTCCTGTCTGTGGGAATATACTAATTTTGACATTTAAATGATTCTTTAAAACTTTCTCTTCTCCTGCCCTATCACTAAAAGGAAGAAAACTATATAATATGTAAAATTTGATATGCACAGCAGAGCTTATTTAAAAAACAACAACAGAACTTCCAAGTAACCAAAAGTGAAAGTGAGAACTAAAACCTACAAAAAGATTTTTCACATTTGAATGTGATTTCAGTCCTGGTTACAGAAAAACAAGGGATTCAATGGCAAAATTAAGGCAGGTAATGGGGAAACAGGCAGAAAAATGGTTTATATTCATTGGGATTCAGAGTCCTCTAGGCATAGATATATATTTAATGGTGTAGTCAATTGTCATTGTGGTCTGTTTGTACTTCTAAGGTGTATATGATATTAAACCTATAGTTATATAACTTTCTCAGTTGATTTTCTTTTTGAAATCCTTTTTGATATTTTCCAGATATTGTTGAAACTACCACATACCATACAGATTTATTTTACAATTTTTTTTCAGTTATAACTTTCATTTTTCCTTTATTATCTGGTTTTACTAATGGTTATTAATATTAATCCTCTAATTTATTATTTTTGTTTTATCAAGGTATTTTATGACCTATTTATTAAACAATGTGTTATATTTTCACCTATACTTTTTACAATTTTATCTTACCATTTTAAATCATACTAAGCTATATACATTTTCTGTAGTATATGGGAAAGATTTTAAATTCATAAAGTAGGAACTGATGCGATTTTTTTCCCCTGGGGATGTGTAACTTTCTAATTTCCCAGTGTTTAAAAACTTGAACTTAGAGTACTTTTGGTATTGTTCTCTCCCTCATGATTAGGCCTTTCAGCTGAGAATTGCTCTATAGCACAGGTTTCCAAAGATCTTCTATGCTGTCATGGGGATATGATTTCCAGCCCTAACTTGGTAGCTCTATGTTACTGCCTGCTTTAACCCAGTCACTTAGTGACACTTCTTCCATGCCCGTTAGACATGTGTAATAACCTACATGTAACTCTCCTGTGGTAGCTAAAGAAACTGAACATCCCTTAAAGGCTGTTGAATTTTTCCTTGGAAATCATAATGTCCTGAAAGTGAGATAACAATGGGATGGTTCTTCTGCTTTCTGGTTTTGTAAGTTCATTTATAACGGTGAGACTCAGAGAAGTGCTCTTTTTATTACTATATAAAAGTAAAAAGAAACAACTCTAGAGAGTAATACATTTTTCTTATCTAGCTACATATTTCATAGATAATTATAATCTCTATATTTATAAACCTTTTCTTTAGTCCTCTTTGACCTGGTATACTGTTTGCCTCTAAGGCTGCTGTCTTGCCTTCAGTAAGAATAAATTCTTTCGCTCTAAATTTGAATTAAACTTAAGTCTTTAGCATTTCTCAGTGGATTTGAACGCCACAAAACAATTCTAAACACAGTACCAAGCAATCTATAGATATTTATATCTAATTTCAGGATACACTAAAACAGTAATACACAGTACAAAAATAATTTTATTTGTGTTCTCTTGAATATTGGAATTGTGTATGTGTGTTTGTTTGTTTGTTTTAGTGTGTATGTGCATGTCTCACCTATACATGACTGTGGAGGCTGGGAAACCCCATGATCTGGCCAATAAGGAAATTCATTGTGTAGTCAGGCAAAAGTAATCCATTGCTCAGTATCCCCGTGATAGAGTGTCTTAGTTGTAAAACAGGATTCCTGCAAGATTGCCTTCTTGGTCATCCTAAAAAAAGATTCTTCTTCAGTTCAGGCTGTTTTGTTTGTTTGTTTTCTGGGAACACATGTTGGTGACATGATGTAACAACTTTCTCATTCTGAAGTTTCTCACCTTCTTTCAAACTCTTATCAAGTTTTTTCTCCTGACATAGTCAATCAATTTTCCACAGGAGAGGCTGCCCCTTACTGTGCCACTAATAAATAATTGGCACAGGCCAATCAGTTAAAGATCAGATTTTTATCTCTTTCAGCCTTGTATCCCTTTAGGCTGCCTCAGAAATCTTTGTATATTTGTTCTTTTTTGTTTGATTTAGCCGCTCAATGAAATAAAGGTTGCTATTATATTCTCTAACCCTTTTTATACTATATGTATTCAGATGTTGTTTTATTTCAAATTCATTGCCCAAGACAACTTCATGCATTTGGTTTTTGAGAGGCATATCCCAAGATACAACATTTAATATCTTCTTGAGTTTGTATTTGAAACAAACTACATGTTATTCATATTAGGGAAGATGTCCAGCATCATGACAAATAATCTTGGTCATGGAGAAGTTTGAAGAGATTTCTCTGATAATATCATGGGACTAAATTTTACCACAACTCTTTGATTCATTAATATTTACTTTTGTAATATACTCATATAACATGTCCTAAAAGATTGTTTTGCTTATATTTCATATCTTTAAAATTATATTATTCTTATTTGTTCTGTTGTTTCCTGATTCCCATCTCACCTCATTATCTTCAGAAATCTAAGTTCTGAGTAAGAAAATGCATAAAGAATAACATTTTTGTTTCCGGTCTGCGCCAGCACCAGGTCACCTAGGGCATGGAGTAGGTAGACACCCCCACAGTCCCTAGAGGACTGCCCAAGCAATCTTAGGATCACTGGTGAGTTGTACACAACTTCTGCTCCAATCCAATTGTGCACTGCATCTGAAACAGCAGTAGGGAAGCAGAGAATCGGCCTGACTAGGGGCACAAGTCCCTTCCGGTCTGCACCAGCACCGGATAACCTAGGGCGCAGAGTCAGCCGACAGCCCCACAGTCCCTAGAGGACTTCACATGCAGTCTTTGGATTACTGGTGAGTGGAACACAACATCTGCTCCAGTTAAGCTGTGAGAGGCGTGTGACAGCATGAACAAGGACACCAGAGCCTTTCCTGACCAAAGGCTCAGGTTCCTTTTGATCAGTCCTGGTTTACCTTGGCTTTGAACAGAACAGACAGTTCCACAGTCCTCAAAGGAGACACCACTTCCACACACTGTAACAAGCCAAGGATCTTAAGACAACAGGATCCCAGGATAACAGGAGCTGGGTCACTCCAGTATTTTGGGATCTTGAATAAGAGGAAGCTTGAATGCCAAGAACTCTGACATACCCAGAATCTCAGTCTCACAGGAGCCCGCAATCACAGGATCACAGAGAAAGCTGGACTCTCAGGAGTCCTGAATCAACTGGGATTATAGGAAGGACAGGCTCCAATCAGATATATTGAGTGCAGCAAGCACTAGAGGTAATCAGATGGCAGCAGGCAAGCTTAAGAACAGAAGCAACAGAAACCAAGGTTACTTGACATCATCAAAACCAAACTCTCCCACTATAGCAAGCCCTGGATACACCATCACACCAGAAAAGCAAGACATGGATCTAAAGTCACTGCTCATGATGATGATGGAATACTTTAAGAAGGAAATACAAGAAATCACAGGTAGACAGATAGAAGCCTTTAAAGTGGAAATACAAAAATACCTTAGAGAGTTACAGGAAGATGCTACCAAACAGGTGATGGAATTGGACAAAACCATCCAGGATCTAAAAATAGAAGTAGAAACAGTAAAGAAAACCCAAAGGGAGACAACTCTGGAGATAGAAACCCTAGGAAAGAAATCAGGAACCATGGATGCAAGCATCAGCAACATAATACAAGGGATGGAAGAGAGAATCTCAGGTGCAGAAGATTCCATAGGGAACATGGACACAACAATCAAAGAAGCTGCAAAATGCAAAAAGATCTTAACTCAAAATATCCAGGAAATCCAGGACACAATGAGAAGAACAAACCTATGGATAATAGGAGTACATGAGAATGAAGATTATCAACTTAAAGGGCCAGCAAATATCTTCAACAAAATTATATAAGAAAACTTCCCATACCTAAAGAAAGAGATGCCCATGAATATTCAAGAAGCCTACAGAATTCCAAATAGACTGGACCAGAAAAGAAATTCCTTCTGACACATAATAATCAGAACAACAAATGCACTAAGTAAAGACAGAACATTAAAAGCAGTAAGGGAAAAAGTCAAGAAACATATAAAGGAAGGCCTATTAGAATTACTCCAGACTTCTCACCAGAGACTATGAAAGCCAGAAGATGCTGGGAAGATGTTATATAGACCCTAAGAGAATACAAATGCCAGCCCAGGCTACTATACCCAGATAACCTCTCAATTACCATAGATGGAGAAACCAAAATATTCCATGACAAANCCAAATTCACACAATATCTTTCTATGAATCCAGCCCTTCAAAGGATAATAATGGAAAAACGCCAGTACAAGGAAACTATGCACTAGAAAAAGCAAGAAAGTAATCCTTCAACAAACCTAAAAGAAGACAGCCACAGGAACAGTATTCCAACTCTAACAACAAAAATGACAGGAAGCAACAATTACTTTTCCTTAATATCTCTTAATATCAATGGACTCAATTCCCCAATAAAGAGGCATACACTAACAGGTTGGCTACAAAAACAGGACCCAACATTTTGCTGCTTACACGAAACTCATCTTAGGGAAAAAGACAGACACTACCTCATACTGAAAGGATGGAAAACAATTTTCCAATCAAACAGTCTGAAAAAACAAGCCCGAGTAGCCATTCTAATATCAAATAAACATGACTTCCAATCCAAAGTTATCATAAAAAGACAAGGAGGGGCACTTCATACTCATCAAAGTAAAATCTTTCAAGATGAACTCTTAATCCTGAATATCTATGCTCCAAATGCAAGGGCAGCCACATTCATTAAACTTCAGTAAACTTTAAAGCACACATTGCTCCTCACACAATAATAGTGGTAGACTTCAACACACCACTCTCATCAATGGACAGATCCTGGAAACAGAAACTAAACAGAGACACCATAAAACTAACAGAAGTTATGAAACAAATGGATTTAACAGATATCTACAGAACATTTTATCCTAAAACCAAAGGATACTCCTTCTTCTCAGCACCTCATGGTACCTTCTCCAAAATTGACCATATAATTAATCACAAAACAGGCCTCAACAGATACAAAGTATTAAAATTTTTCCATGCATCCTATCAGACCACCATAGACTAAGGCTGATCTTCAATAACAACATAAATAATATAAAACCAACATTCACTTGGAAATGAACAACACTCTCTTCAATGATACCTTGGTCAAGGAAAAAAAAAAAAAAGAAAGGAATTAAAGACTTTTTAGAGTTTAATGAAAATGAAGCCACAACATACCCAAACTTATGGGACACAATGAAAGCATTCCTGAGAGGCAAACTCATATCTCTGAGAAACTAAAGAGAGCATACACTAGCAGCTTGACAGCACACCCTAAAAACTCTAGAACAAAAGGAAGCAAAATCACCCAAGAGGAGTAGACTGCAGGAAATAAGCAGGGGTGAAATCAACCAAGTGGAAACAAAAAGAACTATTCAAAGAATCAACCAATCCAGGAGGTGGTTATTTAAGAAAATCAACAAGATAGATAAACCTTTAGCCAGACTCACTAGAGGGCACAGGGACAGCATCATAACTAACAAAATCAGAAATGAAAAGGGAGAGATAACAACAGATCGGGAGGAAATCCAAAGCATCATCAGATCCTTCTACAAAAGGCTATACTCAACAAAACTGGAAAACCTGGATGAAAGGGACAAATTTCTAGACAGATACCAGGT
>NC_034594.1:87581746-87582876 GCF_900095145.1 Mus pahari
TATCATGTAAAAGAATGAGAATTGATCCATTCTTATCTCCTTGTACTAAGGTCAAGTCTAAGTGGATGAAAGAACTCCTCATAAAACCAGAGACACTGAAACTTATAGAGTAGAAAGTGGGGAAAAACCTTGAAGATATGGNCACAGGGGAAAAATTGCTGAATAGAACTGCAATGGCTTGTGCTGTAAGATTGAGAATTGACAAATGGGACCTCATAAAATTGTAAAGCTTCTGTAAGGCAAAAGATACTGTCAATAAGACAAAATGGGCACCAACAGCCTGGGAAAGAATCTTTACCAATCATAAATCAGATAGGGGACTAATATCCAATATATATAGAACTCAAGAAGACGAACTCCAGAAAAGAAATAACCCCATTAAAATATAGGGCACAGTACTAAACAAAGAATTCTCAACTGGGGAATATTGAATGACTGAGAAAAACCTCAAAAAATGTTCAACATACTTNATCATCAGGGAAAGGCAAATCAAAACATCCTTGAGATTCCACCTCACACCAGTCAGAATGGCTAAGATCAAAAATTCAGGTGACAGCAGATACTAGCAAGGATGTGGAGAAAGAGGAACACTCCTACATTTTTTTGTGGGATTGAAAGCTTGTAAAACCACTCTGGAAATCAGTCTGGGGGTTCCTCAAGAATTTGGACATAGTACTACTGGAGGATCCAGCAGTACCTCTCTTGGGCATATATCCAGAAGATGTTTCAACTGGTAATAAGAACACATGCTGCACTATGTTCATAGCAGCCTTATCTATAATAGCCAGAAGTTGGAAAGAACACAAATGTCCCTCGACAGAGGAATGGATACAGAAAATGTGGTACATTTACACAACGGAATACTACTCAGCTATTAAAAACAATGAATTTAAGCCAGGCGTGGTGTTGCACGTCCTTAATCCCAGCACTCGGGGGGGCAGAGGCAGGCAGATTTCTGAGTTCAAGGTCAGCCTGGTCTACAACATGAGTTCAGGACAGCCAGGGCTATACAGAGAAACCCTGTCTCGAAAAACCAAAAATAAATAAATAAATAAATAAATAAATAAATAAATAAATAAATACAATGAATTTATAAATTCCTCTGCAAATTGATGGATCTGGAGTGAAGT
>NC_034594.1:87583146-87584917 GCF_900095145.1 Mus pahari
TACACCAGCAAGTTTTTGCTGAAAAGACCCTGATATAGCTGTCTCTTGTGAGGCTATGCCAGTGCCTGGCAAACACAAGTGGATTCTCACAGTCAGCTATTGGATGGAACACAGGGCCCCCAATAGAGGAGCTAGAGAAAGTACCCAAGGAGCTGAAGGGGTCTGCAACCCTATAGGTGGAACAACAATATTAACTAACCAGTACTCCCAGAGCTCATTTATCTAGCTGCATATGTAGTAGAAGATGGTCTAGTCAGCATCATTGGGAAGAGAGGCTCCTTGGTCTTGCAAACTTTGTATGCACCAATACAGGAGAACACCAGGGCCAAGAAGTGATTGTGAATGGATAGGGGAGCAGGGGACGGGGAGGATATAGGGGACTTTGGGGATAGCAATTGAAATGTAAATGAAGTAAATACATAATAAAAATTGGGGAAAAAAAAGAACAACATTTTTATGTAGTGCAGTGGTAAACTACACTACATATTTATTGTGTGGCAATCCTTGTGAAAAGTACAGTGTTAACTCCTCATTAAATGTATTGAAATTTTGGTTGAAGCTTAGTTGATGTTTGAATCAAGAAATCGTTCTTAAAATACATGCTCCATGGTTTTCTAATGTGAAAATAGCATTATACAATGAGTGCAAATATACCTGTCAGGTCCAAAGGACACTCTGGTTTCCTAAACTGCAAAGGCTATACATATATCCATACTGGACCATAGAAAGATTTCTGGTGGTTAGAGAAAAAGGAACCTTCCTAAAGAACTTGTAAAAGTGGTTTTGCTCAATCAAAAACATATAAGTTCCCTTGTCTTCAGCAGAAGATAATATGGCTATTCACCTGCCATATATTTGTGGTGCCTGATATCAGCATATCAGGATCTATGTTAGTCTTCAGGCTCTCTTAATACCTACTCACAAATACTTGCTATATATATTGTAAAACTACAACACTAGTCTCTTAGCACTTCCTTTCACCCAGTTCTCACCCTTCATATAGACCAGCTATCCTCACTACATCCTGCTCTTTGATTCTCCCTTTGCTTTCTCAATTCTACCTCCTCTGCTGTTCTCCACTCCCCTCAATGGGATCAGGAAGAAACAAATGATGACTCACCAAGGCAAATAAACCTCACTAGAAGTCATTTTATTGCTGTTTTGTTGTTATTTTTGTTTGTGTTTTTGCTAGGCTATCTAACCTCAGGTTCTTCAGTACCCAAGCAGTGTCAGATATAGTTTCCTTCTTTTGCTGTGAGTCTTAAATCAAGTCAAATATTGATTTGGTTACTCCAACAAGTTATATTCTACCGCTGTCCTAGCATTTTGTATTATAGGTGAAGGCTCCATAGAGGCACCAACATAACTTGGATAAGAGACCATGTTCAATGAGTTGTGCAAGTAAGCATTAAGCAGTAGAGTTAAGTCTTAGTAATAAACATGAAAAAAATGAACAAAACTTTTTTCTATGTGATTTTCAAGATTCATATAAACAAGACCATCAATATTCTATGGTATTCCATGGTATTCCATGAAATCTGATGTAAATTAATTTGAAATGGTTGAAATCAAGAAGTTATGTTACTTATAATACATAGGAGATAAACAGAACACCAATGGCTTGTGCTGTAAAATCAAGAATTGACAAATGGGACCTCATAAAATTGCAAAGCATCTGTAAGGCAAAAGATACTGTCAACAAGACAAAAAGGCCACCAACAGATTGTGAAAGGATTTTTACCAATCCTAAATCTGATAGAGGACTAATATC
>NC_034594.1:87585847-87602193 GCF_900095145.1 Mus pahari
CTCGAGTCTCTAGCTGCATATGTAACAGAAGATGGTCTAAGTGGCCATCATTGGGAAGAGAGGCCCCTTGGTCTTGTAAACTTTATATGACCCAGCATAGGGGAAGGCCAGGGCCAAGTAGTGGGAGTGGGTGGGTAGGGGAGCAGGGGCGGGGGGGCATATAGACAACTTTCGGGATAGCATTTGAAATGTAAATAAAGAAAATAATAAATAATAAAAAGAAGATGATAGAAAAGTTCACTTCTGCGTGAGCAAATAATGATTGATAAGAGAAAAAGAATTAATCTTTCCCAGAGGTAAGACCACTTCTTTATTGTTCAATGAAGAGTAGTCAGAACTGACACCATATATACAAACAAGAAAAATATTTATATATTGTGGATACACACACAATCACACACACACACACACACACACACACACACACACACAAATGTACGTTCATGAAAGTTTATCAACTTGTGAAAGGGTGAAAACACTTACTAGAAGTCAGAGCAAGGAAATGAAATGGAAAAAGTGTAAGACTTCTATGACATTTTTAAATTAAAACATTTCATTTTACAATTCTGCTGAAGTGACCCTGATATAGTGACCTCTTGTGAGGCTATGCCAGTGCCTGGCAAACACAGAAGTGAATGCTCACAGTCAGCTATTGGGTGGAACAGAGGGACCCCAGGGGAGGAGCTAGAGAAAGTACACAAGGAGCTGAAGGGGTCTGCAACCCAGTAGGTGGAAAAACAATATGAACTAACCAGTACCCCCTGAGCTCATGTCCCTAGCTGCATATGTAGCAGAAGATGGCCTAGTTGGCCATCATTGGGAAGAGAGGCCCCTTGGTCTTACAAACTTTATATGACCTAGCACAGGGGAATGCCAGTGCCAAGAAGTGCGAGTGGTTTGGTATTGGAGCAGGGGTGGTTTTACTTTCTTCCATAATGGGGGGCAGAGTGAGTTCGTACTTCATTTGAATAATAAAATAATTTTGGGAATAATATTATAGGAATTACGGTGGTTTCCTTGTGTGACTTTTCAATTATCATTTTCTGAAAGAACAGTTCATTGTAGTCATTTTGTGACATTCCAGGTTAGTTAAAATTCATAAAATATAAGAATAGTTTTAGTAGACCAGAGGAATTTATTGGTTCTCTATAAAACAGAAAACCTTAACTGTATTGGAACACCACCTTCTAGATGCAATATTTCTCGATGGAGAACAATACTCAAAATGAAACTATTCATTTTCATATACTTTACTCTAAGAATACTCTTTTCTTGTATACTTCAGAGCACATTCCACACTATTGATGGAGATAGTGATCCTCCTAAATCAGTCACTGTATTGATGAATGTCTTGCATCTTTTTGTATCTGAACAACCATTTATTTTTTAATAGAGACTTCTCATTATTTTAGATATGACTATCAATATCAAATACAAGAGTTTTCCTACACATCGTACATTGAAGTGATACCAAGATGGATATTGTTTTTCATTTTGTTTTTATTCTTTGCATGTACTTGTATCAGATTACTTTTATGTGCTGTAACATCTGCCATGCATGGTTCATAAAACCAACTTTTGGAAGATGATAGAGATTGTTAAAAGAGAAATAGATAGATACCTTTAAAAACTCATGGAATAGGCAAACAAAACAATGGAAGAAATTTAAAAATCCATAAAATAAAGCCAAGAAAAAAACAAACTGTTTAAAAATGAATAAGAATTTTTAAAATCTGACATTGTAAATAGATGCAATAAGGAAAAAACAAACTGAGGGTATTCTGATATGAAAAAAAATCTAGTTAACCAATCAGGAAGTACAGAGGCAAACTTCATCAATAGAATACAAGAGAAAGAAGAAACGATTTCAGGTATTGATGATACATTAAAAGAAAAAGACTCTTCAGTTAAAGAAAATAATAAAACTAAAAACTCCTTAATACAAAACATTCAGAAAATTTGGGACACTATAAAATAACAACCCTATGAACCAAAGAATGGAGGCAGGAGAAGAATATCAGTTCAAAGCCTAGGAAATATTTTCAACAAATCATAGAAAAACTTTCTGTAATCTAAAGAAGGGCATGCCTATAAAAGTACAATAAGCATAAAAGCCACCAAATATATTGAAGCAGAAAAGAAAATTATCTCATCTCATAATATTTGAAACACTAAACATAGAAAAAATTAATTTTGAAAGCTACAAGTTAAAAAGACAAAGAAACTTATGAAAAGGAGATCTATTAAAATTGTGCCTGACTTCTCAGTAAAGACTCTGAAAGACTGAAAGATGTGCCATAGATGCTATCCAATTTAAATTTTCAATCTCCAAAGATGGAGAAAATGATATATTCAATGATAAAATTAAATTTAATCAATACTTATCTACAAATTTAAACCTTACTGAAGATGAACAAAAAAAAAAAAAAAAAAAAAAAAAAAAAAAACCAAACCAAACCAAACCAAAATAAACCAGGAAATAGTTAATCTCACATCACCAAAACCAAAGAAAGGACAAACACACACACACACACACACACACACACACACACACACACACACACACACACACACACACCAAACTAACAGGAATTTAGACTCATTGGTCATTAATATCTCTCAACATCAAAGGTTACAACTCTTAAATTAAAAAAAAAAAACATACGAACTAATATAATGGATGAAAAACAAGATTAAACCATTTTAGACAAGTAAGAAATACACCTCAACATCAAAGATAAATATTATCTCAGAGTAAAGGGTTGGAAAAACATTTCTCAAGCAAAGTAACCTAAGATAAAAGCTGATGTAGCCATTCTAATATCTAAGAAAAAACTTCAAAAAAAAAAAAAAAACTCCAAAGAAATAATAAAAAAGACAGGGAAGAGAATATCATATTCAGTAAAAGAAAAAATTCAACCAAAATGACATCTATACTCCAAATTCAAGGGCAAAAATCTTATAAAAGAAACACTATTATAGCACAGGGCCCTCATACATCAATTGTGAGAGACTTCAGTAATCCACCCTCGCCAATGAACAGGTAGGTCATTAAAACAAAAACTAAAAAGAGAAATAGTGGAACTAAGTGACAATAAAACCAAATGAGTCCAGCTAATATTTAGTGAATTTCCACTCCTAAAAATGAGGATATATCTTTTTCTCAGCACTTCACTGAACTTTCTTTAAAATTGACCATGTACTTGCACACACAGCAAGATACAAAAAATTGAAATACGTTCCTATATGCTATCAGATTATCATGGATTAAGATGAATGTTCACAACTCGAAAGCCACAGAAAGCTTATAAATTTATGGAAACTGAACAGCACTCTACTGAAGAAAAATTAGGTCAAAACAAAAATAAAGAAAGTACAGACTTTCTCGAAATCAATGAGAACTATTTTACAATATACACAAATTTATGGGGCACAATATAAGTAGCTGTAAGAAGAAAGTTCATAATACTAGTGCCTTCATTTAAAAAAAAAAAATAGTGAGAAATCCTACTAGAAATCTAACAGCACACCCCAGTGCTCTAGAACAAAGGGAGTCAGGAGAATACAGCAGGAAATTATCCAACTGAAGATTGAAATTGATAAAATAGAAACAAAGAACAATTCAGAGAATCAATGAAAAAAAGAGTTGGTGTTTTCTTTGAGAAAATCAACAAGACAGGAAAACTCATCTAAACTAATTAAAATATACAGAGAATATCCCATTTAATAGATTCTGAAATGAGAAGAGGGATATAACAACAAATACCTAGGGAATCCAGAGAATGAAAATGACATACTTTAAAAGGACAGCAGGTACATAACTGATTCAAGGACCAAGCAAGATATAATTTGTGGCGTTAACAGATGTCAGGAACCTTGTACAAACTGGCAGTCATCCATCTTATTTTGAAGTGTCATTTATTACTTGAGAACCCTTAAATCAAGAAATTATGAAACAGGATATTTTAACAATCAGCAATCTGCTTAAGCGCAATGCTTGACATAACAGGAAACAGAACACAAAAAAGGTCAGATAAAAACAAGGGAATGTAGCTCCTGCTCAGAGACAGTTTGAGAAAAATGTATTGCCGAAATAGTTCTTTTAGGACTTAATGTATCTAATATCTGGGCTTTATCACTGTGTTAGCATGTCAGACATTAGTGTGCAAGTCTTCCTTTTGATGTCTGCTTTCTTCATCTATGCTGTGTACACTGTGGTTTGCCAGTGGTTTTTCACTTCACTAATTATTAAGTGGTCTGATATTACTTGATTTTAGTTTGACTCCATGTATTTCAGTGTTAATAAGATTTAGCATCAGTTAGACAGTATCCAAGTTTTATTGATTTCAGAATTGAGTTAGTTTTATAAATATGATTTTCCACATTATAAGGTGATGGGTATTCTGTACCATTTCTTTCATCATATATTCATGGAAAACATTTAAATGAATATTGAAAATTAAAATGACTGTTTAAGGGTGTCCTTTACATATTGGTAAAATAACTAGAATATTTATAGTAGGTATGCATAGCTACCATTTACTCAATGGTTTCTCCTTTTTTATAATGGTTTCTCCTTTTGTGTTTATTCAGTTGTCTGTTCTATAGTTTTCTGATTTCATATTCATTAATCCATTATGTTAATTTCAATATATGTCAATATATGTAAAGATTGTATAATGCATGCACAAATCTAGACTGTATTGGTACTAACAAGATCATTCAGAAAACCACAAAAATTATTTGTTTTAGGTTGACTCCATGTATTCCACTGTGAATAAGATTTAGTTTCAGTTAGACAGTATCCAAGTTTTATTGTTTTCAGAATTGTTAGTTTTATAAATATGATTTTCTGCATGAATAAGGTGATAGGTATTCTGTGCCATTTCTTTTATCATCTATTCCTGGAAAATAGAGTATTTAATAAGAGATCAATATTTTCATCACTTATTTCTTTCATCACCTTCATTTCTAAATTTGAAAGGCTCAATAATACCACTACCACACTCTACATTACTACTCAGCTAACAAGATTGTATGGGTCATGATTCCTGTTTAGAACTAGGAAATTTACTCTAAGAAACAAGTGAAGTAGCCAAAATCTAAATAAAATAATGTGTTAAATTTTTACCTTGATCAACTACACAATTACTAATGTAATGTAATTTGAAGTTTAAGAATCAGGAAATGTTAATATTTGAATCCATTTTCAAAGACAATGTTTATATAAATTCTGTTAATTTCCTTAATTGTATCATTTGGAATTAAAGAGTAAATAATATAATGCATCAAGGTATATAATTTGCATCTGGTATAATTATATAAAGATATGTTGTGGTTGTTAGCTTGGGGTATTTGTGGGACACTGACAATGGGAGTGGGGATGTATCTGATTCTGTTTCCTATTCTTGAACACTTTTCCTCTTACTATGTTTCCTCATCCAACCTTGATATGTAGGACAGTGCCTAGTTTTCCTGTATCTTGTTATGCTGTGCCTGGTTGATATCCCTAAGAGGCCTGCTTTGTTTCTGAAGAGACATGGAGGAGGAGGAGCTTTATTTGTATAAATATAATATGGGAAATTCATTGAGTAGGAAGAAAAAGCTTCTACACTGTACTGTACCGGTTTAAAATATATTTAAAAATATTTCCTAGTTTTATAAATTTAATGCCTAGGTGTTATATCTACATTTTTCTCACCCCTCCCTCTCATCTTTATAAATTCTCCTGTTTCTTTTCATCCTGATTTCAAGATCTCTTCTTTATCTCTGTTGTATGTATTGAAATTTCTTATAGAAATACTGGATCATTCATGTAGCTTCATGTATTTCCACTCCACATCTCTGCAGCATGAGAGTAGACAAAACCATTTACTAAACGTTTAATGTTTTGACCTTGAGTCCTTGCATATTATTTGCCAATTCTGTGATTGCGAAATGTGATTATATCTCTTAAAGCCCTTAAAATCTTTATATCACTCTGTCTTTTTCTTGCTCTGTCTCAATCTTGTAGTATTAATATTTTAATAAATCCTGGTATGGGGTTACTACCTGCCTCAGTGATTATGTTTCAAAGTAAAACGCACATACACAGCCTTTATATTTTAATATGCCTTAAGCAGCACAATAGCTGGGCAGCTGTTTAACCTTCACGCTGTTAAAATCTCTCTTCCAGCAAAACCTCTGAGTTTTTACTTTCTAATTTCTATGTTTTATCTTGGCTACTTATAACTCCAATTAGGCAGGACTCTGGGCCATGTTTTCTTGGCCCAAAGGCCATGGCTCTCTCCTTGCTTCTCTAATCTATGGCAGCTTTGTCTCTATCCTGGATACATGGCATCTCTCTCGTGCTCCTTCCTCTTCAGTCCCAAGCCTGGGAACCCTAAATTCCACCTACGTCTCTCCTCCCTAGATACTGGGCCCTAGTATCTTTATTTACCCATCAGTATTAACTTGGAGCAAGTTCCAGAAGCTTTATGCAGACCCTCTCCTGCAAACAGTTTTAGGGGACCAAATTAGCATTAGAACACAAGCAGTTACACTGTCTCATTCTCTTCTTCTCTTTCTAATTGTCTCTTTTCTTTCATCTAATACTCTCTCTCTCTCTCTCTCTCTCTCTCTGTGTGTGTGTGTGTGTGTATGTGTGTTTTAAAATCTTGTTATGCCCTTTATATCCCACAACAGCACTAAGTCAGGGTACCTGACAACAGGAACTTTCAAAAAATCAGTTTTAGACACTTGCTCTAGAAATCAAGGTGACCTCGATACAGAATTCATGATATCTCTACAAGGAAACAAAAGCATTTTTGTGCCAGCAACATTTTTTTCTGGGCTAGGGTTGATAAGAACTTTCAGGACATGTATGACAAGTGTCAGGAAAGTCTGATTAGTCCAAGAGTCTTGATCATATTGTGGTCTGGCTGACAATTATCTCAGAATAGCCATGTAGAAACTAAAGCTAAAAGATGGTGAGACCTCCCAAAGGTCATGTGGGACCTTAGTTTTTACATATCACAAGATGTCAGACCTGTTGTTGCTAAAATTCAAGGTGGTTGTAAAAACATGTTATTCAAAGAAAAGGAAGACAAAGTAGTATAAATTTCATAGTAAACATTGAAGATATTAGTGAAACTGGTTCTTTATAATCTATTGATTATGTTTCCCCTGTGATTGCTGAAACAACTTGGTTACCTGAAACAAAATGTTTTCTAATCACAGTGAGAGCAAATCTAAAAAGAACAATCACAAAATAAAATAATAGAAAAAGTTTCATACCTTAACTGGAGTAGAAGACTCAATTTTTTCCTGAAATAGTGCCCTTCTTCAATGGAGGAAGTATATAGATTAAATTATGAGAATATTTCATTTGTAATATTTTCAATCTTTAAGATTTTTTTGCTTACAGTTGCACGAAGACACTTTATATTGTTTGTGAGTATTGTGAAGAATGTCGTTTCCTTAATTTTATTTCTCAGTCTGTTTCTCCTGAGAATGGGAAGGCTACTGATTTGTTTGAGTTAATTTTATATCTGGTCACTTTGGTGAAGTTGTTTGCCAGCTGTAGGAGTTCTCTAGTGGAGTTTTGGGATCACTTAAGTATACTATAATATCTGCACATAGTAATATTTTGACTTCTTCCTTTCCAGTTTGTTTCACTAGACTGTTGCACCTGGGAATCCATTCATATACAGTCACCAAACCTGGACATTATTCTGAATGCTGGGAAGAGCTTGCTGGTGGATGCCTGTTATGGCTATCTCCTGAGAGGCTTTGCCAGAGCCTGACAAATACAGAGGTGGAAGGTAGCAGCCAACCATTGGACTGAGCTGAGGGGTTGGAGGAGTTGGAGAAGTGACTGAAGGACTTGAGGGGATTTGCAGCCCCATTGATGGAGCAACAAAATCAGCATGCCAGACAACCCCACCTCCTGAGATGGGGACTACCAACCAAAGAATACACATGGAGCAATCCATGCCCTTGGTCACATATGTGGGAGAGGACAGCTTATTGGTCAACAGTGGGAGGAGAGGCCCTTGGGCCTTTGCATGTTCGATGCCCCAGTGTTGGGGAATGTCAGGGTGGGAGGACAGGAGTGGGTGGTGAGTGGTTGAGTATCCTCATAGAGGCAGTGGGATGGGATAGGGGGTTTCTGAAGGGGAGACCTGGAAAGAGGAAAGCATTTGCTTTAGCTCCTGCCTTCAGAGTCCTGCCTTGAGTAGATGCCCTGATTTTATTCATTGAAGGAGTATGGCCTGAGAGTTGTAAGTCTTACAATGAAGTACTTTCCTCCTCAGCTTACTTTTGGCCAAGGTGCTTAGCATACAATAAAACTACCAATACCAAGACTTTTTAAAAATTTTGTATCATGCAGCATATATATATATATATATATATATATATATATATATATATATATATATATCGGCATCACAGTGTGTCTGGAATACTCTTTTCAATGTTTTACCAATGCATACATTTATCACATAAGGATGCCAAAAATAATGATCATACTTTGTGCTTTTAGATTCTAATCTGCATGAGCATTTGACTGCATTATTTCTACTCAAGCTGTTTGAAGTGATAGGGAAAAGAAGAAAAGTGAAGGATAAAGGAAAGGAAGAAGGGAAAGCAAGAATGTAATGGTGGAAATGTGATGTCCCATATCCAGTTAATTCTTAAAATTTCACTTGGATTTGTCTTGACCTCATGACTTTCTTTAGATTCCAAGTTTCAGTAGACAGAAATTTTTATATAGCTTTATGAATTAATATAAGGCAAAAATATTGGCACTGGGAAGACTTAAAGGAATAAAAATTACTTTTTCTCTAAAGTAGCACTTAGATTTATATCTCTATTTGCATGGGATTTAAATTATTTGATTCTTAGGAATAAAATATAGCTGACCTTGAGGGGAACTTGTTTCAAATTACTGACTGCCACTGATAAAACTGTATGCCAGTTTTAGAACCGAATTTCTTAGATTATTTAAATGAAAAGCATTTGTGCAGCTTACTTTATGAGATCTATATATCTTTTGACTTTTTCTTTTATAGATTTAAATATTCAATTTGAGCCAGGCAGTGGTGGCATATGCCTTTATTCATAACACTTGGGAGGCAGACGCAGACAGATTTCTGAGTTTGAGGCCAGCCTGGTCTACAGAGTGAGTTCTAGGATAGCCATGGCTTCACAGAGAAACACTGTCTTTGAATAAAATTATATATATATATATATATATATATATATATATATATATATATATTCAATTTGTTTTAAGTTAAAGAATTAGTATAGAAAAATTGTAATAAAGAAAATCTACTGACAATAAGAAACTTTAAATTACATATGAGAGAATGTATTTTTTCCTTTCATGGCTTTTTGTGAAAGACATAGTTAAACCACAGATACTGAGATGTATTTTATCCCCTATATGCTTCCCATAGTATCTTTAGGTGACTAAATGGGCAAAAGAGAAAGAAAAGAAACTCCATTAAATTATATTTCCAGCCCTGTTTTGAATAAAAAGTGTTCTCTCAGAACTATTTTTATTACTGACCTTAATAAAAAATTACATTTGAAATATAAACTAGAAATAAATATAAGCTAGACAAAAATTGTTGATACCAAATTAGATATTATAGATTTTAAAGCTTCTACCTAAAAATAAAACATGAAATTTTTGATTTTTTTATGAACCGTTTTATTTTAGACACTTATAGTACATTTTTAAAAATCATTATAGAGACCAAAGCACAGACTGTGTCAGTAAAGCTTTGGTACTTCTCCAAAGTCTGTTAGTGAGAATACTCACATCTGATAAGTCATTGCAAGGACCCAACTGAATGGCTAAGAATAAAACTTTAGCAACTCAGTTTGAAGTTCAAGATGAAGCTATACTGTTTTGCAGACTTTCAAGAACTCAGGATTAGGAAAGTGATGATCAAAGTTTCCAAAGAGGTTTGCTGATATTCAGTGGCCTTGGCGATCTAATCCAGGGCGTAAAGCGTAGGCATCATTCTGCCACCAAGTTCTGTTCCCAGCCTTAGAGCAGCATTTTTTGCCATGTTAATCAATCAGCATACTAACAAATCAATTTTTTTATTCTATTTTCTATTTTCCTACTCATGTTTTGACAACGGCTGTGACTAGATTTTCTTTTAGAGTTTTCCTAGTTTTTTTTCATCTTTATGACTGACCTCCTCTTCTTAATTCAGTGTAGCTCTCACTCTACACCCATAAAATAAAGTGTTCCCCATTCTATAATACAAAATAAAATCCAGTAATATATTCAAACACTTGTGAATTTTTTAACATAATTCTGTTCTTCTTTATTTTTTGACAACTTACCTCAAGTATCCTACCTCTACCTTGAATCTTCCATTGAACTTCATCCCTGTGTCTCTTTAGCTTCAAATTTCTCTCTCTCTTTCTCATGCAGTTCATTATAAAATTGGAATATCTGGAATTAATGTTGTAGTGTTTACTATGTTTTCTCATAGGTATGGCAACATATTTTCTGTTTTTTGAGAAATGCTAAAAATGGGAAATTAAAATGTTTTCTCCCATATTAGCTCAGTATGAATATTGATCACTCTGCCAAATTGAACACATATTTCCTATATTCTCTAATGAGAATATAGAAACCACTGGCTGAAACAGCCACTGGTATGTATTTTCTTCTATGTGCACAAATGCATTAATACTTTTAGTAATGTTTATATTTGCAGAATACAATTGATTTTAGAAGGTAGCCATCATTTCCTACAGACATGTATATTTTTATCCTAATTATTCTGAAACCAACAGCAAAAACATATGTATGATACAGTTATAGATATGTATGTTTTTGTCTATTTATTATTCATATAACTAACATATATTGTTTATATGTAAAATGAACCATTCTTAGAGGTGAGTTAATGTTGAAAAATGATGGGGAGAACAAAGGAAAGAAACAAATACATGAGGAAGTAAGGAGGAAGGGAGAGAGGGAGACAGTGAAAAGCAAAGGAGACATGCTCTCACCTTTAAAGATACTTGTCTATAAGAATTTAGAATTTCATTTCAATGTCAAGGAAAATAATTTCTCATTTCACATACATCAGTGATATTTTCTACCCTTTTATGAAATAAAGTATGTCGATATACAACAGTAAAATATGAATTTTATCAACATCAAACACATATTGTCAATAACAACTTCGTGCCCTTCTTCATTTTAAGTCTTTCAGGAATAGAGTTATAGAAACATTTTTAAAATTTATTTATCATTAGGATATTTCTGGTTCACTACTTATGAGGTTCTTGGAATATCTAGTTTTATTTTCAAAAGTGTAGAAATTTTTCCTTCTGTACATAAAATATTTTACTGCTAATATGCTAAGTCTGGATAAGCAAAAATGCTTTTAAAACTAGTAATATACTTTAATAATTGACAAATGTTAACAATACAATTCCTTTGAATGATTTTGTCTTTTAAAATAGAATAGGTCTTATTTAGTCTTCATTGAGTTGGGACAAATTAACATGGCAACAGTATCAGCATGCTGACTGATCATATTTTCATATTTTCCTATAGAAAGCAGAGACTGCTTCAAGTGTTTTATATTTATTTACAAATTATTTTATTAGTAGTATTTTTATTGTTTTAACAAAACTGTGCCCATTTTATTTACTCAGAAAAATATTAACCAGCTACTGAAACAGACTGCAAAGTATTCTAACGTACAGAGCTTGTATTTTATATTCAGTAATCTATCCTACTTCTAATAAATTGGCTGTTAAGTAATAAATGCTGGTGGTATCGTGTTGCTGCTCATGAGCTGCAGAGGTTCAAAGTTTCTAGTGTCTCTACAGGAATGAGCATCTTTGATCTTTTCTGAGGCTTTTTCTGCTTTCCCAGACCTCGGACCCACAGAGATCCTATTTTTGGATGGCTGACTCGAGATGATGACGATGATGATGATGATGATGATGATGATGGTGAAGCAGAAGAAGACAGAGACATGTGGGGTCGAGAGAGCTATGCATTTGATGGTTCTCAGCCTTCAGAGTAATTTGGTTTCAGCTTCAACCCTAGAGGAGGGATACTATTCCATGGCAACTTTGGTTTTGATGATCTAGTATGAGGTTTTTTAAAACTATTCCAAAGCATATACTGGCATTGACATTTTAACAAGTTTAAGTCTTAACAAAAATGTGAATCAGGAAATATAGTGTTCACTTTCACAACTAATCAGTACATAATAATAATCCCATGTAGAAAAGTCTTATATGAATGCATTTAAATAGATTTACATTCTCAAAAATTTATCCATATTATTGTTTTCAGAAACATTTAGTTAAATTATGATATTCCTAACTCAGTGACCATTATAACTCAATTATCATATATAACAGCAACTGATAATCAGAGCATATCTGAGTATTTCAGTACTTTATGAATACTTTATGAATTTTTTGTTGTTTTGTTTTTTGAGACAGGGTTTCTCTTTATAGCCCTGGCTGTCCTGGAACTCACTCTGTAGCCCAGGCTGGCCTTGAACTCAGAAATCTGCCTGCCTCTGCCTTCCAAGTGCTGGGATATGAATAACTTTTATTACTTCTTTTTACTGAAAGAGGTACTCAGAATCCTTCATCATAGCAAATCAAGAATTATCCAGGATACATTTCTATTTCTTGAACTAGAAGGGCTTTTGAGAGATGTTCATTGTCCACTGTGCTTTCAATAATCAGAAAATATAAAAGGTAAAAACAATTAAAAGCTACAACCAACAATTCAATATTATCCTAGTACATGTCACAATCCCAATATCTGCAAGCATTGTGTTGACATTGGGATAGAAGTTAATTTATAAACACTGAGTCATACAAAGACTTGGGCTCTCAACAACTGAACCTTCATCATTCCTCTTCAGTTCTTGACCTTGTGTGAGGTGTCTAGCTAAGGGAGATATAGTGTCACACAAGAAATAAAAGAACAATGTGATGCCACTCTGGAAAGAGAATATTTGCAATTTTGAGTTTGTAAAACAAAATCAAAATCATAAAATAAATTAAAAATTTTCTGAGAAGCCAAAAATAGACAGGGGAGAGAAAATGAATTTAGATAGTTCTTTATAAACAAGGACCAAAATATATTTCACAGATAAAACGAGAGAGTTTCAGCATGACCAGTTCTGCAAACTGTGTTACTTAACTGACAATCATAGTCCCCAGATATCAATTAGAGTAAGCTAGATGAGAAATACCCACCTGAGTCCCCTGAAAAACTCCATGTGGAAGTATTTTTAGTGAAATGGAGAGTGCTCTGGAAGTGATTTCCAGTGACTTATAAAAGGAAGCCTAGAGTTCTTTTTACTTAGGCCTACAGCAACATTTTATTAAGTCCCCCAGGCTAAACAGAGAATTAGTAACTGGAAAACCTTTTCAAAAATTCTACCTGCTGGCACAGGGCTATTAAATCCATCTACACAGCATATTTCAAATAAAAAGAATTACAAAAAAAAAAAAAAAAAAAAGATCTATTGTGGCAGCATTCTTTGCAGGCACTGCAATTAAATAGCATATGGCAGAAAGTGGAAAATGTCAAAACCAAAATCAAAAAGCAAAACAAACAAAAAAACAAAAACAATAAAAACCAAACAATAAAACACTCCACAATACATGTATTTAAACGTATTCAGTTTGCTGACCCTACTGCATTAAATTTATGCTATTAAAAAATGCAATGTGAAGGCAAGTACGTAAGTATGTAGGTAGCTTGGTAGGTAGGCAGGCAAGCTGATTATAGATGGGTGATAGTAAAGAGAGAGATAGATAATTGATATATGTAAACACAAAACCAAATTTCAGGATCGAATGTCTTTGAAATAAAATTAGATATTACAATTACCAATGGAAAATAACATTATCATCATTTTTTTGGAATTATGCCCATTATTCAAAAATCATTTAGTTCAAATATGAATGTCACATTTTGTGATGTGCCCTTCTTATCCTTGAGCTAGTATTGATCTCTGACATATAAGGCTTCAAAACTCTATCATATTTATTTTCTTGTCATTATACATATATATGTGTGATGATCAATTACCAGTTTTACCTTGTAATTAAAAGTTTGGATTCTAACTGAAAATTTCCTCCTTTAAAAAATGTTTAAAAGTTTAGAGGTGTGTGTTTGTGTATGTGTGTGTGTGTGTGTGTGTGTGTGTGTGTATGTGTATACATTTGTATGCCTGTGACAACTAATACAGCTGAGGTCCACCCTTGAGTAAATGAAACACTGAATATAAGCTACAAAGTAAAGTTGCTGAGAGATATTTGTTTAATCCAGAATGGGCTAAAGTTAAAATGTAGCAACATCAAAGAGTTCCTTGGAATAGAAACAGATGGAACTCACTGTGGTTGATAGTATTATAAAATAGTATAAAAATCAGATCATAAAACGTGATTTCTTTTGAAATTAAGCCTAAGCTATCATTTGCATGTATCAACTAGAAATTACTTCCAAATAAAAGTTAATGCATATATGGTAAGTTACATATATAAATGGTTGAAGAATCAGTAAAGATTACATAGATTTGAGAAGGGAACATATTTTAGAACTTACATTATGAGCTATTCTTAGGGATAAAATTAGTTTGATGATAAAATAGCAAACTGATTACTTTAAAACCTTTTTCTGAACATAAAATAAATCAGAAAAATAAATCCATGATTCTATGATAATACAAAACACAATTGCTCATGTAACCCACACTTTAAAAATAAAAGCAATAATTATCTTGCACGGTTAAAAACTAATATAAAACAAGTTAATGCATTAGACCATCAGAAATATGCTTGTCTACTCCATATGAAAGGCACACAGCTGTTTGTGTGGTATTAGTGTACTTAGAAAGGAAGCAGGCCGGAGGACTGTGTGGAAAATGTTGCTAATAGGCATTGACTGTTTTAATCATGGGAGATCAGTAGGATGAGGTGATGGTCTGCTTTTCTCTAATTGCTATGCTTATTTTAAAAGTCAAGTCTTCTGTATTGTCACAGCATGTTCATTCTGCTTAACCCCCATATAATATCAAGTATTACCATAGAATCTGTGAATGCATATTTTAAAAGACAAGACAACATCGAAAAACTGCATTTAAAAAAACTATAATAGATAAAATGTTCTTTATGTTTTCCAAATACAGTAGATTTTAATCTCAAAATGCCAAAATTGATAAATAAATGGTGAAGATTTAACCACCAAAAATTGCATCCAATTTGATCCATATTCTTCTCAAAAGATCACTAAATAATTTTATCCTCACTGTTTTTATTAAAGACAGAGGTCAGTCAAATTCTCTTCTTAAAGTGATAACCTGTAAGTAATCAATATTTATACTCATCTTAGCAGGATATGGAAACATAGCTCACATATTACCTGAGGGACACTGAAATTTTCATTGATATTTTGGATTTAATGATCTAATATAAACCATCTGTTCCTGGATTATGACACATCTGTTGTTTACTCTTATATCGAGAAACTTGTCATTGCCTATAAATTGGTCATTCTTGATACACATGGGATTACAAATTCTGATATTAAATCTCATATTACAATTTGTGTGTATTTTTCTTGTATCTGTTTATTTTTATTAGTTTTTGAGAGTTTCTTAAAACATACTTTGATTATATTTATTGCCTTCCTGAAATCTTGTGAAATCTTGAGTGTGATAGATACTCACCTTTTTTTTTTTTAAATTCATGTATTTAATTTATATGAGTTTACTGTAGCCATCTTCAGGTACACCAGAAGAGGTTATCAGATGAGATTACAGATAGTGATGAGCCATCATGTGGTTGCTGGGAATTGAACTCAGTACCTCTGGAAGAGCAGTCAGTGCTTTTAACTACTGAGCCATCTCACAAGTCCCAACTTTAAAAAAAAATTTTTTTTTTTTTGGTAAGTCTTTCATGACCAATTTGTTATGCCCCAAAATTCTCGAGTATTTTGTCTTCTCCTAAAAAGTTATAGTTATTAACAATTCAGTCTTCATCACTTATTTCCCCTGGATTGAAATTTGATACTATTTATCTTATATTCCAACCTCCATCTAGCTATAGTTTTATTTTTCACATAGTTGTTACTATATAGATGATAAATGTTGGTTCACAGTTTAATTACATCCTGTCATGAAGCAAAAGGAAGTTCTCTGTCTGGAAATATTTTGAGTCATTTTCCTATAATATGGTTAACTGGAATAGAATTCAAGTAGTCAAGTGAGGTTTGGTAAAAAACCTTTACCTGCTGATTCAGCTTTCTGGTGCCGTGTGTGTGTGTGTGTGTGTGTGTGTGT
>NC_034594.1:87602228-87644181 GCF_900095145.1 Mus pahari
TGTGTGTGTGTGTGTGTGTGTGTGTGTGTGTGTGTGTGTGTGTGTGTGTGTATTCAGGAACTACTAGTTATTACTGATACTATTTTACCTCATATTTCTGATATATATATATATATATATATATATATATATATATATATATATATATAATCTTAACTCATATAGTAAATTATCATTTACCAGTTTTTCTTTGATTTCTTTAGAAGTCTGGATTGAACTTAGGTAACTGTGATAGGTTGAACTAAGTCCCTCTAGTGAATTACTAAGAATTTTTGGAAATTGTCTATTTTATTCCCTTATATATGGACTTGTTTAATACAGTAGCTTTTCTCACACTTTTCTGCATAGTTATTGCTGGGAGCATTTTGGACAGGAGATGTGGGGGGTGACATGTTCTTTTTGTTGAATTTAGACTGTTTTTGTGTGTTCCGTCATTCTTTTTTTTAACAGCAAACTGGCATCATACTAAGAGTGCAAATTCATTGTACTCATGCTCATGAAGTAACCTTTCTTGTCTAATGTAATTTTGAGATAGATTCACTATAGACAAATAATAGTGCCTCATTTCATGCTTTTCTTATTAAATCTCAATGATATCCTTATTATTTCAGTGACTCTAATTACTTACCATTGCAATACTAGCCACAAAGCCTCTCTTTTATTCACATATGGATTCTGCCTTTCATTAGCATTCTCCCTAGCATCTGTAATGTGAACTGCTACAAAGATGGGAATATGTAGAGAGCTGATTATTTCCACTATTGTGGATTTTAATGAGTTCATTATAGCAACTGGGAAAAAGGCATCTGAGATATTATGAATGCTGCATGATTGCTATAAATACATAAATGTATAGTGATGGATACAAAAAGGTGAAGGAATAATCCTGAAATGTGGAAGTTTTTCTAGATAACATTGCTGACAGGGCTCTACAAGAATCTTATCTACATATTCAGATATATCTGTGTGGTTTTGAGCATCAAATGTATACTAAAATGTACATGTGACATTGTACTAAGGAATACAACCAAAAGCAAAGGGGATGAGATAATCATACATGGTCTATAATAACAGTCCAGTTCAATTTTTGCCAGTGAAAAAGAGAAATGACTGAGGATAAAAGGCTGTAAGCTCAGTGTCAAACCAGGGAAGTTTAAGAACATATAGAATTTTATATCTTCTTTTTCTGGGGAATTTCTATGTTCAATTTTCAGTTTTTGATTACCCTACATGAAACTCTGTACTGGGTATAGTTTTGGGAAAATAATGTTGGAAAGTACTCATTTAATTAGGAAATTTATTTTAACTTAAGATTGTTAAAGTGGATCACTGTATCAGTTAGGATAAGTTTGCCAGTGTTGTGGTTACAAAGGGAAAAATCATCAAAAGTATAGAGAGGAAAAACATTTCAGGGTCCTCCCATAACTGCTGCACAGCTCACCTGCACTTTTGAGTCTGGATTGTATATGATTTGAAATCAAGCCCAATAAAGCCGATTCTAGGTAATGGGAAATAAACAATGAGAACCATCTACACACTCAAATGAGAACTCTAAACACATTGCTCAAAATACATCCCAGGCAGAGAAGATAAAGTCCATCTTGGGAAAAGATCTCCATCACTCATTTAAAAATAAATGTATGGTGGTATTTGGAGGAAGATACATTAGAATCTGCAAAAGATTAATCTAACAATTTATTTTTGGCTAATATCCACTTTTAGTGAGTATATACCATGCATGTCCTTTTGGATCGAAGTTACGTCACTCGGGATGATATTTTCTATTTCCATCCATTTGCCTGAAAAACTCAGGATACCGCATTCTTAATAGTTGTGTAGAATTCCAACATCATGGAAATATTAATGATAATTTTTCTCACTGTGCTTGAAATTAGCAATTTCTTAATATTTAACTTCAAAAAGGTTTTGCTATTTTGAAATTTTTAGTATATATTTGATAAAATAATTTCTCTCCTAGAAACACTGATAATCTTTTTAAAGTAAACTTATAGTTAGACAATGTATACACATATATAATGTGTTTTAAATACTCTCCCTCTGTCAGGTGGTATGACATAAAGGCCTTGAAATATACTTCTTTTTTTTGTTGTTGTTGTTTTTGTTTTTGTTTTTTTGAGACAGGGTTTCTCTGTGTAGCCCTGGCTGTCCTGGAACTCACTTTGTAGACCAGGCTGGCCTCAAACTCAGAAATCCGCCTGCCTCTGCCTCCCGAGTGCTGGGATTAAAGGCGTGCGCCACCACCGCCTGGCAGAATATACTTCTTAATGATTCATT
This sequence comes from Mus pahari, assembly GCF_900095145.1. Lineage (NCBI taxonomy): Eukaryota > Metazoa > Chordata > Mammalia > Rodentia > Muridae > Mus > Mus pahari. The sequence goes on from NC_034594.1 coordinate 87,604,524, forward strand.
TTTTAACATTTTTACTTTTACTACACTTAATTCCCAAAGAATTTTTTTTTATGTTGTTGCTTTGTTTCAGCTGCATCGAGTTTTTCTATAGGCCCACAAATTAGAATACATGGTCCCAAGTTTGTGGTATTGTTTGTGAAAATAATGGGATTGTAGAAGGTAGAGCCTTGTTGCATAAGGTATAAGCTTTGAGAATTTATAATATCTCCCTACTTTCTGTTCATTCCCTCTATTTTCTGTGTGTGGATGGGAAAATGTGATTAGCTTACTTTTTGTTTCTGTTGACACATGACACATTTTCTGCCTTTGTAGATTGAAATGTAAGTCATAGTATATGTTTTCTTCCATAAATTGATTTTGGTCACAGTATTTTATCCCAGAAACATAAAAATAACTAGTATACATGACAAGCACCTTCACACCTGTGGCTATTTTTCTGGCCTTTGATAATTTATTGTGACAGATCAAAAGTAGGAATCCAGAGAGTTAGAGTTCTCAATATTACCTACCAGTAGGAAATAAATAAAATAAATACTGGAAGTTCTTAATGGAGAAGTTCTATCAGATTAAATTGTCTAAAGCACTTTATGTAGATAGTTCAAATTAGCTGCTGCAAGATCTACTAGAAATATAAAATAAAATATCCAGGTGCTATTATTTGTATAGCATGAGTTTGTGTAAGACAAAGTGTTATTACTATTTTTTCAACTTTTTTATTAGATATTTTCTTTATTTACATTTCAAATGCTATCCCGAAAGTTCCCTATACCCCCCCCCTGCCCTGCTCCCCTACCCACCCACTCCCACTTCTTGGCCCTGTGCATTCCCCATTTCATGCAAAATAAAGAAAATGAGAACATGTGAGTAATTGGGGACTAATGTCATATTCAGTGTTTTATTGCTATAAAGAGGAGACACTGAGCCAACACTTATAAAGGAAAATATTTAATTGAGACTTGCTTATACTTTCACAGGATTAGTCTATTGTTACCATGACAGAAAATATGATTGGAACTGTTTCAGCATGTAGACAGACATGGTACTTGAGAAGCACCTGAAAGTTCTACATCTGGATATCCTGGCATCAGGAAGAGAGAGAAAGACTGAGACTGGTTTGGGTTTTTAAAACCCCAAAACCAGAACCCCACACCCACCCATCCACTTTCTCCAGCAAAGACACAGTTCATATCTATCTCAAATAATTCCATTCACTAATGACCAAGCATGTAAAAATAGGAGTTTATTGGGACAATCCATTCAAACCACAAGTAGAATAAAGAAAAAAATATTTTTCTCTTCTTACAGAGATAAGGTAAGGCCTTTCAAAGACACAGTGTTGCAACCATTTCCTGTACTTTAGCAAATCCCATTACCAGTTAAAACTAAGGGGTCTGTCAGAGATTATTTGAAAATTCTAGACATGAAGTATAAATAAACAAAAAAAGATATGCATCCCAGACAAGCACTATAGGTTGAAATACCATTTTGTTGGCACACAGTGTACCATCGTTAAGTCTATCAAATTCAATGATATTCTTAAACCATTTTATGATCCAGAATCGATGGGAATTCACTTTATACTATGCCCATTGTCTTTCTGTGACTGAAATAGCGGGATACAAATTGGAAAGGAAGAAGTCAAAATATCACTATTTGCAGATGGTATGATGGCATATATAAGTGACCCTAAAAATTCCACCAGAGAACTTCTAAACCTGATAAACAGTTTCAGTGCTGTAGCTGGATATAAAATTAACTCAAACAAATCAATGGCCTTTCTCTACACAAAGGATTAAACAGGAGGAGAAAGAAATTAGGAAAATAACACCCTTCAAAATAGTCACAAATAATATAAAATAACTTGGTGTGACTATAATTAAGAAAGTGAAAGATCTGTATGATAAGAACTTCAAGTCTCTGAAGAAAGAAATCAAAAAAGATCTTAGAATATAGAAAGATCTTCCATGCTCATGGATTGGCAGGATCAATATAGTAAAAATGGCTATCCTGCCGAACGCAATCTACAAATTCAGTGAAATCCCCATCAAAATTCCAACTCAATTCTTCAAAGAATTAGAAAGGACAATTTGCAAATTCATCTGGAACACCAAAAACCCTAGGGTAGCCAAAACTATTCTCAATGATAAAAGAATCTCTGGTGGAATAACTATGCCTGACCTAAAGCTGTACTACAAAGCAATTGTGATAAAAACTGCATGATATTGGTATAGCAACAGACAGGAAGACCAAAGGAATAGAATTGAAGACCAAGAAATGAACCCACACACATTTCATCTTTGACAAGGGAGCTAAAACCACCCACTGGAAAAAAGACAGCATTTTCAACAAATGGTGCTGGCACAAGTGATAGTTATCATGTAGAAGAATGCGAATTGATCCATACTTATCTCCTTGTACTAAAGTCAAGTCTAAGTGGATCAAGGAACGCCATATAAAAGCTGACACACTGAAACTTATAGAGGAGAAAGTGGGGAAAAGCCTTGAAGATATGGGCACAGTGGAATAATTCCGGAATAGAATGGCAATGGCTTGTGCTGTGAGATCAAGAATTGACAAATGGGACCTCATAAAATTGCAAAGCTTCTGTAAGGCAAAAGACACTGTCATTACATCAAAGAGACCACCAACAGATTGGGAAAGGATCTTTACCAATCCGAAATCAGGTAGGAGACTATTAGCCATTATATATAAAGAACTCAAGAAGGTGGACTCCAGAAAATAAAATAACCCCATTAAAGAATGGGGCACAGAGCTAAACAAAGAATTCTCAGCTGAGGAATATCAGATGGCTAAGAAGCACCTGAAAAAAATGTTCAATATCCTTAATCCTCAGGGAAATAAAAATCAAAACAACTCTGAGATTCTACCTCACTCCAGTCAGAATGGCTAAGAACAGAAATTCAGGTGACAGCAGATGCTGGCGAGGATGTGGAGAAAGATGAACACTCCTCCACAACCACTCTGGAAATCAGTCTGGTGGTTCCTCAAAAAATTGGACATAGTATTACCAGAGGATCCAGCAATACCTCTCCTGGGCATTTATCCAGATGTTCCAACTGGTAATAAGTACACATGCTCCACTGTGTTCATAGCAGCCTTATTTATAATAGCTGGAAGCTAGAAAGAACCCAGATGTCACTCAATAGAGGAATCAATACAAAATGTGGTACATTTACATAATGGAGTACTACTCAGCTATTAAAAACAATGAATTTATGAAATTCCTAGGTAAATGGATGGATCTGGAGGGTATCATCCTGAGTGAGGTAACACAATCACAAAAGAACTCACATGATATGTACTCACTGATAAGTGGATATTAGCCCAGAAACTTAGAATACACAAGATACAATTTGTAAACACATGAAATTCAAGAACAATAAAGACCAAAGTGTGGACACTTTGCTCCTTCTTAGAATTGGGAATAAAACACCCATGGAACGAGTTACAGAGTCAAAGTTTGGAGCTGAGAAGAAAGGATGGAACATCCAGAAACTGCCATCCCATAATCAGCTACCAAACTCAGACAGTATTGCATATGCCAGCAAGATTTTGCTGAAAGGACCCTGATTATAGCTGTCTCTTGTGAGGCTATTCCAGTTCCTTGCAAACACAGAAGTGGATGCTCACAGTCATGTATTGGATGGAACAAAGGGACCCCAATGGAGGAGCTAGAGAAAGTACCCAAAGAGCTGAAGGGATCTGCAACCCTATAGGTGGAACAACAATATGAACTAACCAGCACCCCCAGAGCTCATGTTTCTAGCTGCATATGTAGCAGAAGATGGCCTAGTCAGTCATCATTGGGAAGTTAGGCCCCTTTGTCTTGCAAACTTTATAAGCCCCATTACAGGGGAATACCAGGGCCAAGAATTGGGAGTGGGTGGGTAGAAAAGCAAGGAGGGAGGGTACAGTGGACTTTCAGGATAGCATTTGAAATGCAAATGAAGAAAATATCTAATAAAAATTGGGGAAACATGCTAAATGATTACTCATGTTACTATAGAGTTTGGGATTTCATAATCATTATGTGGTAAAATATAGAAGCTAGCTAGATAGATAGATAGAGAGATAGACATAGAGTTAAGACTTTAACAACTTCATTTAGTGCGTCAAATAAGTTCTTTCAATATTTTGTACTCCATATAACCTTTACAGATACCCAGCCATGCCACTCTTCACTAGAACAAATCTCTTTGGTGGAAAACTTGTTGAGTGTTCCTCACACTGCGTATATGCAGCTTTATCTCTAAGTGGCAATGAGTGGCATTGAGTATAATATATAAATAAGCAGCATTTTGTTCAGTTTTTGTACTTTGTATGCATGTTTCTACTTCATTTATTTCTTCAAAACATAGCTTAAACTTTTATAATCATGTTCTTCCAGGTCACATGAAGGTATCAAATAATGAATCTAAGCACATAGGTAATTTTGTAAAATCATTTGAAAGATATTTGCTCTTTAATTTTTATACTGCAAGTTTGCTTAAAAATAAATGCCCAGAAGATGGACTAGTTGGCCATAATTGGGAAGAGATGTCTCTTGGTCTTGCAAACTTTCTATGTCCCAGTACGGGGGCATGCCAGGGCCAAGAATTGGGAGTGTGCTGGGCATGATGGCACATGCCTTTCATCCCAGCACTCAGGAGGCAGAGGCAGGCAGATTTTTCAGTTCAAGGCCAGCCTGGTCTACAAAGTGAGTTCCAGGACAGCCAGGGCTATACAGAGAAAGAAACCCTGTCTCGAAAAAAAAAAAAAAAAAAAAATAAAATAAAAATAAAAAATAAATAAATGAATAATAATAATAAAAAAATAAACAAAATAAAAAAATAAAAAGAAATGTGAGAGCAGTGCGAGGGGAGGGTATAGGGAATTTTCCGGATAGCAGTTGAAATGTAAATAAAAAAAATTACCTAATAAAAAATGCCCTTGAAAGAAATTAATGTTCTTCAGCAGGTAATTGGAACATTTTATGTTATAGCTGTGCTTATGAAGTGCTTCCATGAGTTGGTAATAATTAAGTGAAAAACAAAGTTTAAATTCTCTAAAGATATTTACAATTCTTCTAAATATATTCTATGAGCCAAATAACTTTTTTTTTATCTTTGCTGTGTAAATCTTTTTTCTTTCTGTTTTATTTTTTATTCATTGTACATCCCAACTGCTGCCCCTGTTTCTGCCACCCCCCCCAAACACACATAAGCCATCTCTCTATTTCCTCCTTCCCTTTTCCACTGAGAGGATAGAGGAACCCTTAAATATCCCCACCATGACACATCAGTTCTCTGCAGGGCTAAACACCTCCTCTCCCACTGATGCCAGACAAGCCAGTTAGGGGGACTAATTGCATAGACAGACAACATCTTTAGGTAGAGCCAAAACTCCAGTTGTTGAGGCACTCAGATGAAACCAAGCCGTGTATCTGCTTGTATGTACCTTGGTTGGTGGTTCCATCTCTGAGTGCCCCCAGGTGTCCAAGTTAGTCGACTCTGTTGGTTTTCCAGTGGAGTTCCTACCTCCTTTTGGAAATCTGCCCCGACTTTTCCATAAGAGTCCCTGAGTTTCATTCACTTTTTGACTGTGGATGTCTGTAGTTGCTTCAAGTCAGTTTCTGGGTAGAACCTCTCAGAGGAAAGTTATGCTAGTTTCCTGTCTGTAAGCTTAACAAAGTATCATTAATGATGTCAGGTACTGGTGCCTGTCTATGGGATGTGTCTCAAATTGTGCTGGTTATTGGTTGGCCATTCCCTTAGTCTCTGTTCCATCCCCTGTCCCTGCATTTCTTGCAAAAAGGATACATTTTGGATCAAAAGTTTTGTGGGTGGGTTGGTGTCCCTATTGTTCCAATGGGGTTCCTGCCTAGAGACAGGAGTTGGACTGTTCATGTTTGATATCCCCACTGCTGGGAGGTCACCCTCAATTCCTGGGAGCCTCATCTGTCCAGGATTCTGGCCTATCTTGGAGAGTTTCTTAACTTCCCCATGCCTGTCAGCTTCAGATTTATATTTATTCTCATGGCCTTCTGGCCCTCTCTCTTGTCTCTCCCAACACATGATTCTGAACAATCTCATTCCACTTCCTGTCCCTTCTCCTACTCAGTTCCCTTCCTCCATCTGCCAGTGACCCACCTTATCTTGCCCATGATATTGGTGGACTTGCTTTTAGTTACTCGCCATTTAATTTGATGTACACTGCTTTAATTATGTTTCGGTATGTGCCTTGTAAGACTGGCTTTTAACTTGGAGTGATGGATTTTGTCAAAAACTGTTACTGCATCTAATAAGGTGATTGTGTGATTTTTTTCTTTTAGCTTATTTATATGGTGGATCACAGTGATGTTTTTTTTTTTTTTTTTTTTTTTTTTTTGAACCATCCCTTCATCCCTGAGATAGAGCATAGTTGTTCATGGTAGATGATGTTTTCGATGTGTTCTTATGTTCAGTTTGCAAGTATTTTATTGAGTATTCTTGCATCAATGTTCATAAGAGAAATTGGTCTGAAATACTTTCTCTTTGTTGAGTCTTTGTGTGGTTTATGTTTCAGGTTGACTATAGCTTCATAAAATAAGTTAGATAGTGTTCTTTCTATTTTGTTGAATCATTTAAGTAGTATTAATATTAGCTCTTCTTCAAAAGTCTGGTAGAATTCTAAGGTAAAACCAACTGACCCTGTTTTTTTTTTTTTAATAATTTTCCTTATATACATTCAAAATGTTGTTTCCCATCCAGTCCATCCCCTTCCAGGTTCTTCCATCCCTCTCAGGATAGCCTCTGAGAAGGTGCTTCTCCACCCACCCTCTGAAACCCACATCACCACCTCCAAATTCTAGAATCCTCCATCACTGGAACATCTAGTCTCTTCATGGTTAGGTATATCCTCTCCCATAACCAGGTTAGTTGATACTTTTGCTCTTCTTATGGGGTTGCCAATTCCTTCAACTCCTACAATTCTTCGCCTAACTCTACCATAGGGGTCCTGGACCTCTCTCCAATGACTGGCTGAATCTGCATCTGTCTCAGTCAACTACTGGCAGAGCCTGTGTGAGGACAGTCATGCTAGGATCTTGTCTGCAAGTACAACATTGCATCATTAATAGGATCAGAGTTTTGTGCCTGTACATGGATGCATCCCAAGTTGGACCAGTTCCTGGGAGAGCCAAGGGGCTATAGGACTGTTTACATGGTTTATATGATCTTTATCTAATTTTGATAAGTGATATCTGCCTAGAAAATCATCTATTTCATTTACATTTTTCAATGTGGAGACATGTAGGATTTTGAAGTAAGACCTGATGAATCTTTCAATTTCCTCATTGTTGTTATGTTTCATTTTTCATTTCTCATTGTGTTTATTTGGATACTCTCTATCTTTTAATCAACTTGGCTTAGGATTTATTTATGTTGATGGTTTTCTCAAAGGATTAGCTCTTAGTTTCCTTGATTCTTTGTATTGTTTTCTTTGTTTTTAATTGATTGATTTCAGCACTAAAATTTTAATTATTTTCTGCCTTCTAGTCCTCTTTGGTGTGTGTGTGTTTGCTTTTTTTTTTTTTTTTCTGGAGCTTTCAGATGTACTTTTAATGTGCCAATTTGCTGGGTAGTGGTGGAACACACATTTAATCCCAGCACTTGGGAGGGAGAGGCAGGCAGATCTCTGAGTTCAAAGCCAGCCTGGTCTACAGAGTGACTTCTAGGACAACCAAGGCTATACAGAGAAACCCTTTCCCAACAAACAAAACAACAAAAATAAATAAATAAATAAATAAATAAATAGATAGATACTGGTCAAAGAACTTCTGATTTCTTATGGAGGTCCTTAGTGTTATTAACATTCCTCTTAAACACTGCTTTCCCTGTGTTCCATAAAATTGGGTATGCTTTGCTTTCATTGTTATTGAATTCTAGTAAGTCTTCAGTTTCTTTCTTTCTTTCTTCCGTGACCTAGAGATTATTGCATAGAGAGTTGGTCAGTTTCCATGAGTGTGTAGGCTTTCTGGTGTTTCTGTTGTTGAAGTCAAACTTTGACCCTTGGCAGTCTGATAAGATACAAGGCATTTTTTTTAAGTTTTTCTTGTATCAACTAAGACTTGCTTTGTGACTGACACACACACATATATATATATATATATATATATATATATATATATATATATATATATTGGAGAAGGATTCATGAAGGCCTAAGAATTCTTTTTTGTTTGAGTGAAATATTCTATAGATGTCTGTTACTTTCATGTGATTCATAACATCAGTTTGTTTTACTATTTCTTTGTGGTTTTTTGTTTTTTGTTTTTTTTTTTTTTTTTCTGAATGACTTGTCAGTTGATGAGAGTGAGGTAATGAAGTCTCCCAGTCTTCCATTAATAATGTATGGGCTCAACATGTGATTTAAGGTTTAGCAATGTTTCCTTTACAAATGAGGGTGCCCTTGTGTTTGGGGTACAGATGTTCAGAACTGACATACCAGATTGGTAGATATTTAACTTTGAAGTGTATAAAGTATCCTTCCCCATCTCTTTCAATTTTGGTTTCAAGTCTATTTTACTAGGTATGAAAAGATCTATTCCAGATTGTTTCTTGGGATTCTTCTCTAGGAAATCTTTTTTTCATTACTCTGAGGTAATGTCTGTCTTCAGTGCTGAGGTGTGTTTCTTATATGCAGCAGAAAAATGGATCCTGTTTTTGCTTCTGTTCTGTTTGACTGTGTCTTTTTATTAGGGAACTGAGTCCATTATGCATTATGTATGAGAGATATTAATGACTAGTGACTGTAATTCCTGTTATTTACTGTGGGAAGCAGGTGCAACCTCGGCAGCCAAGATGGCACCCTGGCTCATTGCCAAGCCCTGTGACCCCTACTTGTTTACCAAGAACCTGATCATACACACCTGAATGATCATGAGCTGTGTGCCTGACACAGCATCATACAGCATGATATTGAGTCACTGGTCTATCAATGTACACCCTGTCTGCGTGCATGGCTTGTGTACAGAGCATGCTGAATGCTGATTGGATGAGAGAGAAGAGTGCAGAGGATGGATAGAGATAAATTGGGGGACCCCCACAATAAAGGAGGATAAAGGAAGCTGAGGTGAAAGCTGAAGCAGAAGTTGGTTGAACCCTGCCTTGGTGTACTTGTCGTCTTTGCCTCACCTCTGCTGGCCAGAGGCTGGGGCGTGGGACAATTTACATGTTGTGGTATTGGTAAGTACGTACGTATTTGTATGTATTTCTCTTGTTTTTATTACTATAGAGTTACTTATTTCCCGTGTTTTATTGACTGTTATTATTCTCCTTGTGTTAGAAATTTTCTTCTAGTATTTTCTGCAGGGCTATGTAGGTGCCTAGATGTTTAAATTTGAATTTGTTTTGAAATATCATGTTTTCTCCATCTACGGTGATTGACGGGTTTATTTTGTAATTTATTTTGTATATTTGCATCTGTTGTTTTCTTTAGATGTTGTAAGATATCTAACCAGGTCCTTCTTTTAGAGTCTTCATTGAGAAATCAGGTATAATTCTAGCAGGTTGTCTTTTGTTTGTAACCTGGCTTTTTACCTTGCAACATTTAATAATCTTTGTTTGTTTTCTAAATTTTGTGTTTTGATTATCATGTTGTCAGGAGGATTTTCTCTTCTACTCTAGTCTAATTGGTGTTCTATGAGCTTTTTGTATGTTTGTATGAATCTTTTTATTTCGTATGACAAAATTTCTTGTATTATAGTGTCGAAAATATTTCCTGGTCTTTGGAGCTGTGACTCTTCGCTTTGCTCTAATCCTATTGTTCTTAGGTTAGGTCTCTTCATTGTATCACAGGTTTCCTAGACATTTTGTGATAGGAAATGTTTAGTTTGCACATTTTCTTTGATTTATGCATCAATTTCTTGTATGTTGTATGCCTGAGATTCTGCCCATCTATATCTTGTATTTTGTTAGTGAAGCTTGCATCTGTCTTTCCTATTAATTTCCTTAGTTTCCTATCTCCAGGATTCCCTCAGTTTGTGTTTACTTTATGCTGTGTATTTCTATGTATTTTCAGGTCTTGCACAGTTTCATTTATTTCCTTCACCTGTTTAATTTTAGTTCCCTGTAATTCTTTAAGGGAGTAATTTGTTTTCTCATCAAAGGTATCTATTATCTATGAAATTATACTTAAGGTCATTTTCTTGTGCTTCAGTTTTAGGATATCATGTACTTGCTGCAAAGGATAGTCATATTCTAATGGTATCATATTGCCCTGGCTTTTCTTGTTTGTTTTCTTTCACAGGCCTTTACCTATCCAAATGACATTTTTCCCTGGGTGTTGCTGTTGTAGTAAGTATTGAGAGCGAGCCTAAACTTGATGATCCTGATATGGCAAGCATCCCACATGTATCCTTCAGCTGATGAGCAAGTCTCGTGAAGGTGTACTGAGAGGTGGCAGGGCAATAGATATCTGCTGGGGATTCCAGACCGCTCAGGGAAGCTGGGCATGCCCAAGTTGACTTGTAAGGCTCACTAAAAATGGGTGCAGGAACGGAATCCAACCTATATAGTTATATATCAACAGAACTGAAAAAAGTGAGCAGAGAGGTGGTAGGAGACAAGAGGTACAGAAGGGATAGCAGACTGCTCAGGGTAACTGGGTGTGCCATGGATGACTCAGAAGGAAGGAAAGATAACATTTAAAATTCATGATTGTGAGAGCAAAACGTTATACACTAAGAATATATTTTCAACAAAATAAACACAATTATGTCATTTTCACTTTATTATACATATCATATGTCTCACTGATGGACAAGTAATACCTAATTTACATTTTATATTCATATTGATTGTTTTATTAAATTATTATTTAGCTTAAAACCTTCAAATACTTTGCTATGTATTATGCTACTCACTATATTTTCTAATAAAATTACTATTTTTCTGTTTACATATTAGATTTCTATTAGTGTATACTCCTTGTGTAAAATAAGGTTTCTTTGTGCCTTAAATTTATTAACCCTATTACTTTCACTTGTCCCCTTCCTTATGGCCTACTTCATATTGTGTAATAGACATATACCCCATTTGTGTCTTAATACATACTACATGTTAAAGCTGTTTTTGTAGTAATATTAATTTCCTGCAAAATTTTATATTTAATTTCATTATTAAAGACAATTAAAGTTTATTTTTCTCATAGATTTTAAAACTAAATTTTCTTCTTATGCCACTCTAACTTGAGAATATGTTTGAATATGGGCGTGTGTTAGTGGTCTTCCTGAAAATGTGGCATTCATAAATATTAGTGAAACTAAGTGTCTGAATCAATTAAGAATAGCCTTCATTTGTTCTTGTATCCCAATATCTTTGTCTAGTTCTATACCCTTTAAAGAATATTGAGCCTAACACTATGCTTTTAAATAAAATGGTTGTAAAACACAAATTTCCTTGATAATTAATTTCTTTTAATAGTTTCACAATTCTGGAAAATAATAGCAAATTTGTATATTTGATCATACCATAATCACTGAAAAGCAGAATGAATTACCAATGTAAATCATATGTATTTCTTACATTACTAATGAATGTTTTTTTTTCAAGATTAGAACTCTTAAAGCAATGATCATTATTGTCTAAACTTACCCCGAAAGATGGAAAACATATCAGGAGTAATTTTAAGCTTTTGGAGCAACATGAGCCTCCCTGCTTTTTATGTTGATTTTTTTGTTACTCCAGTAGATCATTGAGTTATACTGATATTTACTTCAATGTATCCTAATGGCATGAAATATTAGTGAAAATAAATAAACCTAGAATTTTTGCTTCCAAAAGATAACTGAGAAACATTTAGCCAAATCATGAGCACTTTAATATCTTGCCTGGGTGCTTATAGGTGAAAACCTGCTATTATTGCCCATTTGTCCTCTATGAAAACAGATTTTCAGGAAATACCATTAATTCATTTACTCTTTCTCAAACTTTGTTCTAGGGTCTGAGTTTATATTAGATTTTTATTGCTGTAAATAGATTTTCTAAAATATGCTCTGACTGATTAAGTTACAGCCTGACCACCAGAGTGACCGCTGCACCTGGAATAGAATTTGACTGGCAGGTTTATGTGAATATCCTACCCCACACAGATTCTCTTCAAACTGAAGTAGTTCAGCCCAGCAGAAACATCATAAGGAGTTAGTACTAATTTGAGGTTATTGATAGGAAAGAAGATTCTAGTAGTATAGAGTGTAGATACCTGCTCAATTCTTTTACTATTTGAGGATTGTTGTATTAACATAAAGGTTTCCTGTGTGTGTGTGTGTGTTTGTGTGTGTGTGTGTGTGTGTGTGTGTGTCTTATCCAGAGACTAATGATAAAAGTTGAGGTAGAAACCTGAGGTCAGAATTAAAAGTTTCTGTAACACTCACCCATTACCAATGAGAGTTTGAACCTGTAAATCCAGTATGGATATCATTGTGGTGTTTACTCAGGGAAATCAGAATCAACGTATCTCAAGATCTAGCAATTGTAACTAGTAACTCTAGAGAATGTATCTAAATGATGCTTTATCATTCCACAGAGACACTCCTTCAACTATATTAATTACATTTCTGTTCTAAAAAAACAGAAATTGGAAACAAACTATATGTTCCTTTACAGATGAATTGATAATGGAAATATAGAACATTTATACAATGGAGTATTACTTAGCAATTAGAAAAAAAATGTGCATGTATGGAGCAAGAAAAAAATCATCCTTACTAATGTTATTCAGATCAAAAAGGAAAAATAAGTATGAATTTCACATATAGAGACATTAGCTGTTTAGTTAGTGGTATCAAATATATACCCCATAGACCCAAAGAATTTAGGTGTAGAGTAAGGGACTATTAGGAATAGATATATCAGCAAGAAAAGAAAAATAAAGTAAAAAGTTATGTAACGATAGGGTGAGATCTGGAATGATAGGATCAAAGGAGGAGGGGAGAAGAGAGAGATGAGAAAGGATTTCAGAAAAGACAGCTAATATTAAGAGTCATTTAAACTAGTAGTATGAAAACACATACACAAACACACACACACACACACACACACACACACATACACACAAGTGCAAACTAACTGAAATTGACAAATAATATTGGAGGCAGAGTTCAATGAGAACATCTCTTTTCACTAAATGAAGCTCAAACTGTTAGTAAAAGTGGTTGTATGGAATTCCAGAACAAACTAGTTTATTCCCAAGACAGTAGGCTGCTCTCCACAAACTGATAGCATTGCCCTGTTGTTGAAGACTTCACTTAATCAACTCACTGAACATAAAGAGGTCTACCTGGTACCTACATAGAACCTTCAGCCCTAAATGTTACCATCTCTGATACAGGAAGTTAATCTACCAATCAGAAGCATATATAACAAATCTACAAACCCTTCGCTCTACCATATTGTCCTTACTACAAGTTATGCTAGTAGAATGGTTGCACAAAGCATGTGAGAATAACCAACACATATTTGATTTGAATTAAGGGGCACTCCAGAGAGAGAATTCATACCTGACATTTCTTGAATTAGGAAGAACATGAGACTGGATAACCTAGGGTCCAAGGGTAAAACCAAATACTATTTTTCTACTAAACAAACATAAAATAACTCCTAATGAGATTTTGATATATCCATAGATCAGTGTCTTGCTCATACATCATCAGAGAACCTTCCTTCTCCATCAGATAGAAACAGATACAGCCTAGCAATGACTAGAGAATAAGAGACCTTGAAACACTAAGTCTCAAGGAGATGGTTTCCATCAAGTTTTTCCCATAAAGACTCAAGGAACACAAGGAGTGAGGACATAGGCAGAATGGAGAACCCCAAGAAAACCAAGTCCTCTAAATAAAAACGATGGATACACATGTAAACTCACAGAAACTGAGGCTGGAAACACAAGATCTATATAGGACTCTATCAGATAGGGTCCTAAGGCTGAAAAGATAATGGACACATGCCTGTATTCCTAACACAGAAGCTATTTCCAGTTGATAACCACTTACAAATGAAAATTTATTTTTCTCCAAGTTACTTTCAGTTGTATTGAGACTACTCTTAATGGCAAGCAGCATGCCCTGGAATAGAATCCAAAAGAAAACAAGCTCAATGGCATATTTGGAACTTCCTTGTGTTATAATGCCATGCTAAGGATTTTTTAGTTTATTTATCTAGTATTTTATTTGCATTTCATTTCAATTTTATTGATATATGTTCATTTCTCTTTTTTTATCCTACAGGTGGTGTGTGTGTGTGTGTGTGTGTGTGTGTGTGTTTATATATGTGGTCTCATTTTTTATTCAATCTATGTGGTCCAATTAGTGCAGGTTATATACTTTGGTTGTGTGGTCATCTCATGATCAACCTACCACAGGACATACCCTTAAAGAAAACTAACTCTACACTAGCTAGTAGTTCCTAATTCCTCCTCAGCTATCAATGGGACTTTGTGACCATCTTGCTGATCTATCCTGGGATTTTATGTAGCTTAAACTTACACAGGTACATGCTGTAACAACAACTGTGGAATTATATATGCAACTGCCATGTTGTATTTGGAATACATTGTTTCATTGTAATCAAACATCTCTTTCTTGTCCTTTACAATCCTTCTCTATTTATCCCCGAGTCTTGAGAAAAAGAGATATGATGCAGATGTCCATTTAAGGCTGAGCATCCTGTACATTGTTACTTTCTTCATCGAATACAGTTGTAAGTATCTGTGTAAATTGCCACAAATTGTAAAAAGAAGCTACTCTCATTAGGTTTGAGAAGTGCTATAAGCTATGGGCATAAGACAAAAATTATTTGGATTGTCTTAGGGTCACTATTTTGATGAAAATCTCAGTGACCATGGCAACTCTTATGAAGGAAAACATTTAACTGTGGCTGGCTTACAGTTCATTTAGGCCATCTTCATGATTGCAAGAATCATGGCTATAGGCAGGCAAACATTGTGCTGGAGGAGAAGAGAGTGCTATATCAGAATGGACAAGCAACAAGAAGTGATCTGACTTAAACTTCTGAGACCTCATAGTCACCTCCTAGCCAAATACTTTCCCCAGCAAAGTCACACACATCCAACAAGACCACACCTTCTAAAAGTGCTACTTGGTATGGCCAAACATTCAAATAAATGAGTCTCTGGGGGTCATTTCTATTCAATACACCATAAGAAGTCAACATAATACTTTGGAAATTTAGCTGAATAATAAAAGATTCTTTCTGGTATCCTAGTCCCCAACTCTAGCAGATATAACCTGCTCAAATACAGATCATACCTTCCAGAAGACCAAGTAGGATGTCCACCTCCAACCCCATCCACACTTTTTATGCCACTTGACACTGTCCCTCATCCCTACTCCTCTAGTTGTTTATATGTTCCATCCCCCAACTGGGATGGAGTCCCTGTGCTCAACCATAGGCCACATAGGCAAAGAGAACAGAGAGAAAACAAACCAAGAAACAAAACACCCAGCCAACAAGACAAACCCAGATGATCAACCCAAACCCAAATGCCTACATGCCAGTGTAAGAACAAAAATCAATAACAGAAAAGGCTAAATATCACTACTAAAATAGAAAAAGCTCTGGATGCTTCAAAACATCTAAAGGACATGAAAATGACCTAAAACATAGCTATAATAAGAGTATAGACTACAGAGAAACTTATAGAATAAGTGAATACATTCTTTAAATATATTAAGGAAAAGTCTCATAGTGCTGGTCTAACTGGATGTAGATGAGTGCAAATACCCAAAAGATGCCCCAACATATAAAAAGGACACATGCTCCTCTTTGTTCACAGCAGCCTTATTCATAATCTCCAGAAACTGAAAAGAACCCAGATGTCCTTCAACAGAAGAATGAATATAGAAAATGTGGTACATTTACACAATGGAGTACTACTCACCTATTAAAAACAATGAATTAATGAAATTCTTAAGCAAATGGATGAACCTAGAAAATATCATCCTAAGTGATGTAACCCACTCACAAAAGAACACACATGGTATGCACTCACTGATAAGTGGATATTAGCCCATCCTATATACAGTCACCAAAGGCAGACACTGTTGTGTATGCCAAGAAGTGCATGCTGACAGGAGCCTGATATAAATGTCTGCTGAGAGGCTTTGACACAGCCCAACAAATACAGAGTCAGATGGTTGCAGCCAACCATTGAACTGAGCAAATGGTACCCAATGTAGGAGTTACAGAAAAGACTGACAGAGCTGAAGTGTTTTGTAGTCTCATAGGAGGAACAACAATATGAACTAACCAGATCCCCAGAGCTCCCAGGGACTAAACACCAACCAAATAGTACACAAGGAGTACACATAGCTCCAGACAATTATTTATCAGAGGATGGCCTTGTAGGTCATCAATGGAAGAAGAGGCCCTTGGTCCTGGAATGGCTCAATGCCCCAGTGTAGGGGAATGCTAGGACAGGGCAGTGGAAGTGGGTGGGTTAGTGAGGAGGGGGGTGGGATATGTAATGGGGGGTTTCGAAAGGGAAACAAGGAAAGGAGATAACATTTGAAATGTAAATGAAAATATTTATTAAAAAGTTACATTACATAGCTTCAAATTATTAAATAATATACATTAAGAGACAATACAACAAATACTGAAAACTCATCATGTCTTATTTATTTCTTGTACTTACCATTTTCTATGTGGTCAGTTGTTCACCTCTGCTGTGAGCATATTTGGCTACAGTTTGTTGCAGCATATACACTGATGTGTCACAGATGTATCTATTTATATATCCATGTTCAATAATATCACATCATGAGGAATCAAAAAAATGAAGCTAAGAATTGTATATCTTGATCAGCAGGCAGCAGAAGGAGATTGTGTAACAGAGTTGTGCAACTTGCACATAGAAGACCAGCAAGCCCACCTTAAAGTTACATAATTCCTCCAAGGCCATACCTACTTCAAAAAGGTCACTTAAGCTGGGATTATAGCAACTATGACTGATAATTTATGGGTCAGAGTTAGATCCTCTATATGTTAAGCTTGTGTCATTTGATATTCTTGTGAGACCTCAAACATCAGGAATGAGTGGTACCTCTGACTCCTCTGCCTGCACTTGGAACTCTTTTTCTCCTACTGGCTCACCATATTTAGTTGATATTCTTTTTTTTTTTTCTTTCACTTGTTCTTTTTTTTATGGGACATGGAAGAGGACTAAATATTTGAGACAACAGAGTTGGGTCAGGTGTTCTAGGAGAAAAGTTGGTAGGGGAACCTGCAGTCAGGATGGAAAATATGTAAAGAATAAAAATTAAAATTAAAGGGGAAAATGTGTGCTGGACAAGAGTGACTTAGGGCTTATAGGTATGATCAGCAATGACTGGTCTAACTTGACCAAAATATAAGAGGAAGCCAATATCAGGCACTGTTTGGTTAGCCAGAATCCTAAGTGGTTTGTGGATCAGAAACCTAGGGTAGTCCTGTAAGTCAGCCCCAATGTTTTCCTTCATAACAGTTGCTTTGGTCATGGTGTCAGGACAAAGCAGTAAAACCCAAATGAAGACACCTACCTCTCTTGTCTTTTGGCTTGAGAAAGTACTCAGTCGGCTATAGAAAGAGAAACCTGGACACCAACACAGTCATAAAACCCTCCATTTTCAATCTCTCTTTTATCCAAAATGTGTTGGGGAAGTGGTGACACAGAACTTGTAGAAGTGACAACCAAAGTTTGGTTTAACTTGAGGCTCTCTCCACAAAAGGGAGCCAACACACTGCCTGTATTGTGAGAAACCAGAGACTGGTTAGTCCAGAAAAATAGAGCAGAGCCAAACACTACTATCACTGCTACTTCTGGTGCTTCTGCTTTTGGTGCTATTACTATTACTACCACTGCTGCTGCGCTGCCACTACCACTATCACTACTACTTCTACTACTACTATTATTACAAAACAACAATAACAGATTCAATGAAATTATTCTTAATGAGATTGTGTCATACTTATAGATCAGTGCCTTGCTGCATAGGATGAAGCAAAGTCCAGAATGAGTAGGTCAGTAATAAATGCTTGGGGTGGGAGAGGATGGTCTTTTCTGAATATTTCAGTATTACAGCTCTTTTATGTGATATTCAGTGAAAGAGCTCTCTTAGATGATACTCAATGAAAGAGCTTGTTTGCTTTATTTAAGGTGAATAAGTACTATTTAAACCTTGGAAAGTGGGAAGAGGTTCTTCTTAAGGTGAAGTTTCATTGGCTGAGGCTCAAGGTTCTGGGAATATCTCATATGCATGGAGAGGCATTCCAGGAAGTTGAACCTGTAAATTTGCCGAGGGTTACATGATATTCCTCAGGTAGAGTAGGAGGGTAGGGCTCCACAGATAAGCTAGAGAAGAGGAAGCTCTGCTAAGAAAGGAGTCCTTCATTTTTCATTGAGCTCAACTCAGTTGTCCCAACATGGTAGACTATGACTTTTGAATAGCAGGATTTTCTAACAGTCATAGATAGCAAACATGTCATATCATAAATTGATACATACTTCAGTAAGCATATATAGCAAACAGACAAATCAATAGATTCAGAAATTTTCAAGAACTATTTATGATCCATGTAGTTTTTATAATTTTGTATTATATGAGAGATTTTTTTTTCTGGTGAACACACAATATAAGTATATTCACACCAAATTAGATATTCTGGACAGGCAAAAGGAATGGTTATACCAATGCCCAACTGTGAGAAGCAATGATTTTATTGGATCTTAATAAGTGAGGAATTCCTTACAGAAGCACAAACACATTCAAAGCCACTGCATGACCAAGTAGGAGGTAGGTGCTTCCAGAGAAGTAGAAATTTCAACTGGCAAAGGAAGATGAATGATAATATACAGGAGAAGGAAAGGCAATGAAATAGATAACATGAAGAATGTATGAAAAATGCACAGAAAAGCATTGAAGTTAAATTGCCTATTTGTGTACATACAGCTAAAAAGTTATATCATATAAGGTGGTTGAATATAGTCAAAAGCCATTATCAATAATGATTTTTCTAGCTGGTCAGTGGTGGCACATGCCTATAATCCCAGCACTTGGGAGGCAAAGGCAGGCAGATTTCTGAGTTTGAGGCCAGCCTGGTCTACAAAGTGCGTTCCAGGACATCAAGGGCTATACAGAGAAACCCTGTCTTGAAAAACTATCTATCTATCTATCTATCTATCTATCTATCTATCTATCTATCTATCTATCTATCTATCTATCTATCTATCGATCTATCATCTATCTATCTATCTATCTATCTATCTATCTATCTATCTATCTATCTATCTAACCAACCAAATAGATAGATAGATAGATAGATAGATAGATAGATAGATAGATAGATAGATAGATAGATAGATAAAATGAATATTCTGCTAGTATAAAACTAATAACACTGTAGCATCACTTATGCAGTGGGGTAACAAATATCTAATTAGACTTAAGGTATAAACAATAATAGAAAATTCATGCAAGGATCTTTACTCCTAGAGGACTACCTGTGACTGAAGTGCTCATAGTCACTAGAAGAAAACTTACTACTCCTACTTTCCAAAAGTAATATAATGATATAATATCTAATTGTGTTCTAAATACTTCATAAGAACTGATAAGTGTAATCAAAGAAGCTTGTCTTTTTAAAAGATGGAGTGTATTATAGAGTTCCACAACTCTAAAATCCAGCAAATATATGCCAAGGGTTTCCCAACTTGAATACATATAAAATATAACCCCTAATAACTAAGACTCTGAGAATAACATCAGGGGTGATAGACTGAAGGAGGAAAATGCCAAAGAAACAGGAAACCTGCTTTTAAATAGTACCTACCCATGGCAAAACAAGGAAAAATACGTTAAAAGCATTAATGTGGTTACATAATAGCAGACTTGTTCATAGGACAACATGGACAGAAGAATTCTACAGCTTTCCACTGCTAGATCAAGAGATTAAGATTGACAGTGGCTTTTGGGAAAGCGGAGAACCAGTCTCCTCTGTAGTAGCATTCCATTATATGTCATTTAATTCAATATACCAAGGATAAACATTTAATGGGCTCAGTATGTTGTAAAAACACACACAGAGACACACACACACACCAGCTCCAAAATACCAGTAAGAATTAAAGAATAAGAGCCATGAATTTGGGAGAGATGGAAGAAAGATGGGAAGAATTGGAGGAATTAATAGGTATGAGTGATATAAATACTCATCTATGACACTCTCAAAAATTTTGTTAAATCAGAAAAATTCAAAACCTTTAACAGGTAATTTGTGTTAAAATTAACCTTATACTTTCTGTTTCATTTTAGTACAATAGTTTAGCAGCATTGGCAGATATACAACTTAAAATTTTATCAGGCTTAAATATTATTATTTATTCATGAATTCATTTAATTACATTCCTATTGTTATAAGGGAAATCATTTGAAGTATGAATTATTACATAGAAATGATTTCTTAATGCACATTTCCAAAGTTTTATGCAGTCAGAAAAAGTATTTTGTTTCTGAAATTATGGAATTATGAATACTTCATTTTATTTATTGTTTTACATTTTATATTTTAAGAAGGATATCATCTCCAGCATGCATAAATATAGCAATGTATTGACAGCACCATTAAGTACCTGCCTATATTTGGCTGCTGATCATTTTAATTTTATATATTCCTCCTATTATTAGAAATATGACACCTAAGCAAAAAGACACATTACAGCTAAAATTTCCTTGCTTAATTTCTTTTATTCTAATAGTTGTCAGAGGTTTATATTTTCTCAAATAATTATTTTCAAAATTCACCTTTTCATTTTTATTAGATGTTTTCATTTGCCAAACAAAAGCTGTTCTTACTAATAATATAACAGGGATGTGATTTATTTTGTATGATTTATTCACTTGATAGGTGCAAAATATTACTCTTACATGTTCAGTATTTCATTTTCACACAGCTCTGTACAAATGTTTATGTCATCCCTTTACTGTATGGAAACAAATAATTCACATTTTTTCTATTGTTAAATAGAATGCAGTCACCATTGAGGTCCTATTTTGTTAGGTCAAATATTAATTCATAAATTTAAGTTATACATATGTGATATGGTTGAATAGGGTGCCCAGTTCTTTGGTGGCTGTGGCTGAAAATTGCCATGCACTCAAAGACAGTCTCGGATACAGAGTAAGCCTCAGGTAGCTTTGTAGACAAAGGGAGAACATGTCTCATAACTCCAAAACTGTATAACATTATACATATGTGCATATATAACATGAATAATACATTTTATAAAGAGTTAATAAAGATTAATTCTAGAGTAAAAGACAATAAATGAACCTGAGGCTAAAGCAAGACAAATACATTTGCTATTAATGACAAATAGTTTCTAGTTTTGAGGATAGTAGTATAGATGAAGTCAATAGCTTCAAGAGTCTACCTTTCATTTTGTAACTAAAACATGCTTTGAGAGCATAAAATAGAGAAAAGAGCATTCTAGAGCACAGGGTCTATTTATTTTTGTAGGGAATGTCTGATTGTGTTATCAGCATGTACACATATACACATGCTTCAATTTTATTACCTTTCTAAGGAGGCAAATTATTTACACAGAAAATAATAGCATAGATACAGGAAAGGGAGCAAAGAAGGACAGAGTTCTCTCATCTTGAAGGAACTGTTATGTTTGGTCCTAGTTAAAAAAATGTGTATCCATTGAAGATGCACATGTATTAAGTGAATATATATATATATATATTGGTTTTTTGAGACAGGGTTTCTCTGTGTAGTCCTGGCTGTCCTGGAACTCACTTTGTAGACCTGGTTGGCCTTGAACTCAGAAATCCACCTGCCTCTGCCTCCCAAGTTCTGGGATTAAAGGCGTGCGCCACCACTGCCCGGCTTATTTTAATATTTTTACAATATTTTCAGCTTTTGTTGTTTTGGGTTTTAAAAATATGTCTCAGTTTATAACACAGACTAACTAGCAACTCATTATGTGTGTCAGGATGGTCTTTAATTTCTAGTGATCCTATTGTATGAACCTTCTATGATTACAGGTGAGTCCCTCAATGGTAGTTTTTTTAATATACCATTTGAGAACAGAAAAATAAACTATAAACTGTGAGTATAAATGACACATGTTTATTATGCCTATGTGCTGTTTCAATGTTCACATATAAAATGTTGATTCTTTTTTCTTCAAAATAAAGATAATTAGCAGGACTAAATTCTCTCTCTCTCTCTCTCTCTCTCTCTCTCTCTCTCTCTCTCTCTCTCTCTCTCTGTGTGTGTATGTGTGTGCTTGTGTTATATGTATGGTGTACTGTGTGTGGCATATGCATTTCTGTAAAGTGGACAGGAAAGTGATCTGACTTATATATGTGTTTTATTGAAGTTTCTTAGAAATGAAACATTGCCTCCAAATTGAAATATTGCTTTCAAGATGTCAGGGAAAGTCTCAAGAGAGAGGAAGTAAGCAAAAGCCACATTTCTGAGAAAACAGAAACTTGCAATATAGTAGAAGGTCGCCACATCATTAATATAAGAAAGAACTACATCTGCAGTGGGAGGATGCTGTGAGCATTTAGACAAGTCCTAGCAGAGGAGATATGAAACAGGTGGAGTGATGTAATGGATAAATGGGTCAGGTAGCATGGCTGAGAGAATCTTGCATCTCTAACTGACTAGCAACCAGGGTATTTCTTTTTATATACAGATTCCAGAAAAGAGTCAAACTTATGGTTTCAACAGCATTACTAACCCACAGTCAAATCTTCTGACCCAGAACTGTTCCTATCTAAAAGAACTTCAGGTACAAAAATGAAGAAGACACTAAAGGAGAGGTGGTCCAATGACCAGCCCAACTTGGGATCTATCTCATGGAAGGTCACCAATGCCTGGCACTATTACTGATGCTATGATATGCTTACAGATGATAGCCTGGTATGGCTGTCCTCTGAGAGTCCCTACCATCTGCTGACTGAAAAAGTAGCAGATACTTACACCCAACCATTGAACTGAAGTCCAGGTGCCTATGGTTGAATTAGTGGAAGGATTGAAGAAGCTGAAGGGGAGAGTGACTCCATAGGAAGGCCAGCAGTCTCAACTTACTCAAACCCTAGGAAGCTCCCAGAGACTAACCCACCTACCAGGATCATACATGAGCTGGCCCAAGGCCACCAGCACAAATATAGCAGCGATCTGCCTGGTCAAGCCTTAGTGGGAGAAGAATTGCTCAATCCTAAAGAGACTTGAGGACCCAGAGAAGGGGGAGGTCTGATGGCATGGTTGGGGAGCACCCTTTTGTATGCAAGGGGGAGGAACAATAGGATAAAGAACCGTGGAAGGAGGACAGGGAGGCTTGACAATGACTGGCATGTGAATAAGTGAAATAATAAAATTCAAAAAAATAACACCAACAACAAAAATAAATACAGCTCATATCATTTTGTCCCTCATCGTGTATTCCAAAATTAGAGAGAATAGGTATGTGGGATGTGTGTGTGTGTATGTGTGTGTGTGTGTATGAACTAAGTTTCTTCTTTCTTCTTCTTCTTTTTCTTCTTCTTCTTTGTTTTTTGTTTTTTGTTTTTTGGGGGGTGTTTTGTTTTGTTTTGTTTTGTTTAAGACATGGTTTCTCTGTGTAGCCCTGGCTGTCCTGGAACTCACTCTGTAGACCAGGCTGGCCTCAAACTCAGAAATCCGCCTGCCTCTGCCTTCCAAATGCTGGCATTAAAGATGTATGCCACCATTGTCCAGCCTAAGTTTCTTTTCTGTTTCTTAAATTGAACCTGGCAGAATATTTGCAGTGGATTAGCTCAATATAAATAACATCAGCTATCTGACAGTGTGAGGGCTTGTGAAATTCACACAGAGAAGAAAGACTTCCTCAGGTATCCCCAGATGAGAAAGGGGCAAAAAATTTTTGAAAGAAAGAAATTGGTAAAAATCTAAGAACTGTTCATGATCCTAAAAATGGAAAAGATCAGAGATCAATGTGATCTCATCTAAGGCCTCCCTTTCTACATCTATACATACGTGGAGACACACAAATAACATTATGTCCACTGAGTAGGCTGCATTTATGTGTTTAAGAATATTTAGGATACCAAGTAAGTGAAAGAGAGCAAGAGGAGTTATATGGGAGTGTTTGGATGGAGGAAAGGGAAGGTGAAAATGATGCAAATATATTATAATATCTAAAAGCATTATGGTAATCTCCCTGATTCACCAGTGCTGAACTAATGCAAGTGTGTCCGTATCTGGCATTTTACTCACATGCAGGCACAAGAATATATTGGTTCATGTTTTCACAGCAAGCCTTCTTTCTAACTAAGCCATCTTCCTTCCTGTCAAATTAAAATTTAGCCATTTAAATTTTATTTATTCAAAAATCACTAATTGCAAAATGCAATAATACTCAGAAACTCTACAGGAATAGCCAACAACAAATGAAAAAACAAAAGAAAGAAACATAAAGACTTGCCTATACTGAATGTATAATGCCTTTGACTAGCTGGGAATGTGAGTCACAGAATTATAACTCTGCTTAGTGCACTATAATAAATAAAAAATAAATTCCCTTCTTTATTTAAAACATATAACATGGAATATAGAATTAAAAATAAATTTCCTGAAGCTTTAAACCAAATATTTTGGTTAGTCATTATATATATTTGTTGTGTTGTTGGATTTTCTTTTCTATTTAAATTTAGTAAAATTTGCCTCCTTTACCAACTCCAATCAGGGATTGTTGGTTTTCAGAAGCTAATGATGTGTTAAGGTCATTTTACAGGTAAAAATATTGATTACTTCGAAATTTAATGAATTAGAAAACTAAAAGCTAAATTCCTGACTGAACTAAGACTGCAAAATTTCAAGAATTCTGGATGGAAATTATCAGCAGTGGAAACAGAAATAA
Source organism: Mus pahari (assembly GCF_900095145.1). NCBI lineage: Eukaryota > Metazoa > Chordata > Mammalia > Rodentia > Muridae > Mus > Mus pahari. The sequence goes on from NC_034594.1 coordinate 87,629,475, forward strand.
TATTTCACACTGTTCTCTGTTGTAGGTGGGCATGGTGCTATTCTTTTGAACCAGTCCCCTAATGAATAAAATAGGCAATCAATGGGAGTGTAGAAGGAACTTCTGAGTTAAAGAGAGGAAGAGAGGAGAGAGAGTTGGGTCTTTTTGTATGGGAATAGTATGAGGAAAAGATGTAACTACAAGTGTCTCCAGGTTTCAGTGGTGGATCCATAAGGATTTGCCACTGGAGGATTTAGATTTAATAAGGTCTAAAAGATTAGGAGTTTAGTTGTGCCCAAAGATTAAATTACCATTATTTCTGAACTAAGTCTGTGTTGAGTTTTCCTTCATGTCGCCGCTCATCTGGGTTCCAGAGAGAAATGTATGACAGCAATGCATGGATTTGTCAGATGTATACCACAAAGGACATGGGGGATTTGAAGCATGGGGGTGGCATAGTAACAATCCACCAGTGAGAACCTAGCATGCTTGTTGGAGAGACTGTGCAGTTCTGAGTCAGAGTTTCCAGGAGATAAAAACATGTTGGCCATTGCCCCACAGTGCACGGTCAGTCAGGCAGCCAGAATATTTTTGCCAACTCAAGCTTGGACATATGCCAGTTCGTTTTAAATACTTCCCGCAACAAATGGCAAACTAACGTGTTGGACAAGAATCCACTAGAAATTTAAGATTATTAACCTGAGAGTTAGAGTTTTATTTTATTTCTTTTATTTTTTGTAAGTGAGTACCAGGATAGTGCTGAGATGAGTCACGTGGAATCAAGTTCGGGAACTGAAACATAGAAAGCAAGAGCTCAGGTCCCTTGATGTGGGGAGTGCAGGCTGCTCTGATTCAGAGAGCTGTAGGATGGAAGTTGCCTAATTCTTAGGGCAGAGATTGATTGAACTGTGAATTTATAAAATTGGGACTATTTGCTTTTAGAATATATTTATATACAGATTTTGTCTGAATCAGGTGGTTTATTTCAGGTGGTTCGGAACTAGAATAGGCAAAATTAGTCACTGACTTCAAGTAGAAAAGGCAGTGAACAGTTATTAATAAAATAAATGTCTCTGTCTCCAGACAGAGAGCCAAAAAGATAGATTGTATAACAGGATGGCTGCTCTAGACAGAGAGATTAACAAGTAAACACTACCCACTTCCTATGGCAGATATTAGTGAAAGTTTGAATTAATTGTTTTAAAGATTGTGCAAAGATATAGTTCTCTGATATGTCTTACAGAATGCTCCAATTCTATCTAACGTGAGCTCCATGGGAATTCTGGGTTTAAATTCTGATTTGGATACCTGCCTGCTTATAGGTAGGTATGGATAGAAGTATGAATCAGTTGTGGTAAGATGGTATGAAGATAGACTGCTCTAAAACACCTTACAGGATACTCAAATTCTGTCTAACATGGGCTTCATGGGAATTTTGGGTTAGTATCCTGCATGGAAAAATAGAAAAGACCTAAGAATAGGCACATGCAGTAACTTAGTTCACTTCATTGGTTTTGGATTGTTTTAACTTTTAAAATGGGTGTGATTTTTGAGTTTATGGTTATATCAATCCTCTGGAATAGAGGTTTTCCTGGTTACTGGCTCAAGAATATGCTGATTTGGAGGAAAGGTTTTGTTTCTGCCCTCTTAGAAAAGGTGACTATAGTCTATACATCTTCCAGAGTAAGATTCGATAGAGGGAGACTCCTAGAGAACTCGATTCCAGAGAATCAAACAAAAACATCAGCTTGATGATACTACAATTTTGTTTTCAGATTTGTATATTACAGAATATACAGCCTTGTTGAGTTTCATCGCCAGCCATGCTAAACTGACCTGCTTCAGTTCCTGATGTCTTGGACTTTCATGCTGATCCAGTCAGGGTATAGGAATCAGAGACTAAATCAGTCATTGGTGTGGCCTTCTTAAGGCCAACCTACTCCCCATTCTCCCTACCCTATCCCCCTTTCAAAGATATCTTAACATGCATATTCAACTTGAAGAAGTTATGAAGAGACTTTGTCCCAATTTCCTGGGCTTTGGGGCTGGAGGTGGTTATTATAGGTTATCATTCTAGGGAATGTGGAAATGGTCATAATTGGAATGGGGAAGAATAGCTAGAATATAATTGATTGCATAGCCATAATCTCATTTGGTAGAAATTTTTTTAATTGTTACTAAGTTGAAATTATATTTTCTTATTTTGGTACAGAATTTATTTTGATGCCAAATCAAGGTTTTCATTGGTATAAATTTCTCCTATTGATACTAAAGTTTTAAAAGTACAGGACTCAGACTAACTCCTTCTATTACTGTTATTATAAACTGATCTGATCTGAGATGACTGAACCTGTGAGTTAAGGGCCAAATAGCAAATTCATGGCTCTGAGTTAATTGTTAGGGTATTTTCAGAGATTTTAATTAGAAATAGCTGAAAGTAGTTAACGGAGAACAATCCATATTACCTTATATAGATAGGTGGTTCTCAAAAATATCAGATATCCACAGAATGCGACATTTAATGTTATTTATTCACTTGTTGAAACAAATCTGCTCTTAAAAGCTTCCCATTCATGGATTCAAAAAAGCAACTGAGCATCTTAACTCCAGGTGAATCTGTACATTTGTGGATAGGTCATCACTGGGCAGAAAATTGCCAATCTCTCCTGCAGACCTGTACTGTTCTTGAATGGGCACAATTTACAGGTTAAGACAGCTTAGGTCTGCTGAGACAGAATAGGCTAGTCCTTACTATTCCTGTATAAGGTCCGTCAGATGATCCTGGGCCAGAAGGCTGAAGACATGCTCCATCTTCCTTACTGGAGCTGTACAGGTAGGCAGCTGTCTCTACAGTTTGTCTCAGTTCTGGAATCTGTGTTAGGCTTCCTATATTTTTTCAGTTAATATTAGTCATTCTCAGATTTTGGACAGGGTTGAAAACCACTTATAGTCTCATAGCCAAGTCAGGCTATTTACTTTGAGAGAATAGATTTGAGAGGATGATTTTCAGATGGCATACTATCTAAATCCAGGACCTAGTCAAGATAGAATGATAAGTTTTTTAATTTAGGATAGATGACAATTTTCTATCTTAATGACATAAATGATAAACTGGGTGTTAGGTCTATCTTATATTTTATACATAACAAATCATAATAGTTGTGCTCTATTTGTATTTGAGGGAAGGTCTTGTTTTTACTAGAACAGAAAGGAGGAAATGTGAAAGGGCTTGATGCTGCTCTTGTGAACCAGTCCCCTAAAGAATAAAGGAGTTAATCAATGGGAGAATGGATGGGACTTCTAGCTTGTAGAAGGGAAGAGAGGAAGCAGGAGAGAGTTAGGTCCTTTTGGATGTGGCTAGTGGGAGGAAAAGATGAAGCTATGAGTGTCTCCTGGTTTCAATGGTGGATCCATTAGGATTCACCACTGGAGGACATAGATTTAATAAGGCTTACACGATTAGGAGTTTAGTTGTTGCACCCAGTGATCGAGTTACCATTGTTTCTGAACTAAGTCTGTGTGGCGTTTGCCTTCACACAGTGGTTTGACTGGTTCAAGAAAGAAAGGTGGTAAAGCATGGGTTTGGTAGATGTGCACTACAAAAACCATGGAGGGATTTGAAGCATGCTGCTGCCATGTTAATATCCTCCCAGTGGGAACCTAGTGAGCTGGGTGGAGAGACTGTAGAGAACTGAGTCAGAGTCTCCATGAGATAAAATAGGTCTGTTATTGCCTGCCAGTGCATGGTCAGTCAGGCCACCAGAGGTTACGCAGGAAGCATGACGGGTCGTTTTTAAATATTTCACGCAACAGTACTCTCTCTAAAATAGAAAGCTTATGAAAGGATTTGAAATTCAAGACAGATTGAGTGTCAAAACTTTTGGAGTCTTAAGGTTATGAGACAAGACACTGGGTAAGAGTAGTAATCAACAGTGCTTAAAGCCTTCAGGGTTCTTTGGGACGAGACTTAAATAATAGGAAAGACACATTGACTCTGCTATGAATGTATTTCCTCATTTTTCAAAATCTTTAGCTATTTTAAAAGATTAAAAACAAAGATAAAGACCAGAACAGTGATAAGCATATTATGCTGGAAGGTGTTATTCTAGTTCACATGGCTTTAAGATTATGATCAAATCTTCCACATTGTAGGTTCATGAAAGCAGCTCTTTCAATCAGTTTCACAGCATGTAACTAAGGCTGGGAACATTTAACTTACTTGAAAATGCTGTTTGTAAAATCAGTAATATGTTGCATTTGTCAAATTTTGCTAAAACTATTTTTATTAATTCTTTGAACATTTCTAAAATGTATTTTCACTATATTCATGTCCAACTCTTTTCCTTAGTTCCTTCATTATCAATCACCACATCCCTACTACCCACAATTCCATGTGCTACTGTATTTGGTAAGACTTGATACCAGTTTGTGCTGTTCATATACTTCTGCATTTGGAGCCATCCATTGGTATCTTGTCATAATAACTGGACTGACATACTTGAAGAAAACTGAATTTTCCATTTTTCAAAACCACCAATTTTATAGTTCATTGTTTATGAGTGAAATTTAATGAAGTATTTCCTCTCCATGCTAGAATGTGGACTGACTTGATCATATGAATTATGTCAGGTACCATAGCTGGTAAGTAGAGCTGTCTTGTCACACTCATATTTTTGTTGAGCTAATAGACCTCTGGTGTGAACCTATTAGTGTAATTTCCTTAAATGGACTCACTATCAAACTGTTGGCTAAATTTGTACGTTATATTGTAGATAGTATTACCCTTAGCCTACAACATAAAAGTTTCTTTGCTCATTAATTCATGAACTGAAATTTCCACTTTAAAACAGAAAGAGTCTAGAAAAGGGGAACTCTTAAATCTTGGATTTTTTAAAGTATTTAAAATTAACATAGTCAACAGAAGATGTTTTGAAAAGTCTTGTTTTATATTTAGTACTCATAAAAGTAAGTGACTGCTTTACAAGTAGTAATAATTAATTAGCTAACATTGTATGCTCTAAGTGTGAAGCTTTGTAGTTTAGTGTATCACATATAAAACATTTAAATGTAGAACTTAGTATAGAAATACAATTGTTATCTCTTTGTGGAGCAAAGCTATACATTGGTAAACAGGAATGAGAGAGAGAGAGAGAGAGAGAGAGAGAGAGAGAGAGAGCAGTGAGCAAATTCAAAGGATCCTGCCTCTTGAAAGAAAAATTTAATATCTAAAAAAGGATGGATTTTTTCTATCAAAGAATGAAGAAGGAGTTTTGAGACTACAACTGGTATTAGGTAGAGAGGCAATAAGCTTTGCTGAACTGAAAGAGTCCAAATGTACAGTGAATTAGAAACCATTTGCTATATGATGAAGCATCAAGGTGAGGAGGTAACCAAAATAAAAATGATATTTATTATTTTAACCCTACAAGTAACTAAAAGACATTACATTATTTTAAGAAGAATATTTGTACCCAGGAACAACTATTGTGGCTATTGTGGGAAAAATTCAGGGAAAATAACAAGGCAGATACTTACCTCAACCAAGGGGAAATAAGTAGTTTGACTTAGAAAATCAGCAAATATTTAAAAGTTGAAACTATCTTTAATAATGCATTAATAAACAGGAGAAATGAAAGCAATATAAGTTTTCAGGAGTCAATCAGTTCTAAATCTGTGATTTTCATAAATATTCAAATTTCATTTAAACCTATGGAGTAGTGAAAATATAATTGTGTAGGAGGATATTGAGTTCAATATTTGACATATTGTGTGGGCTTGGAGCTCTATATTTTAAGCATGAAACATGATGTACTAATTATACACTTTGATATGTAGAGAGAATCTGGATACAGCTCCTTTGCAAATTTGAAATCCAGAGAGGTGTAAATATTACAACTAAAGTGTTTGCCATAATGTTGATAATTTAAATAAAATAAAATGATATATTTGAACTTAGAACTTTTATGTGGTTACTGATTATACTATGAACAATGACTCAAACTTTCAATAATAAGAACCAAATTGTTGATTCATTGATATTATTCTTCTTGAAATTACATGATTTTATAAGACTCTAAGCAACAGAGTGAAGTGATTTGTGGAAGGTAGTTTTGGTAAGTAACAGAAAACCATTAATGAATTAAAGTGGTAAATAATATTGAGTACTACTATGAAAATAAGAAGATAGGCACAATTCTGATATATAGAAGTAGTGATGGAAGAGTAAACAGGTGTTCATATATGGAAACAATGAATCCATTTCCAAGGTAATGAGTATATAAACTAATCTGTTATTTTTATTACTGTACAATATGTCTTTTAGATGAAAAAATTGCAAATAATTTTCAAATGCCTGTAAATCTATAGAGTAGAACATGATCTAAGTAACTATTCTAGCATGGTTAACATTCTGCTCTGCTGCAAGATTTAGTAAGTAATAATATATCTATTGTACATTACTTCTGTGTTCCTACAAAAATTGGTTATCGATTCCATTTTTAAAAACATCTATAGAAATGTTACCATAGAGAATTTTGATAAAATTTTTTTTCTACTGAACCAATTCCATATTATACACCATTTAAGTCCTCATAGCATAGATCTTAATTTTATAGCTTACATTAATTAGGGAAATGTTCTTCATTAGATTGAAATTGTCTAGGAGAACATTATTTCCAATATATTCAAATTATTAGTCAAATCTTCCTCATTTCCCTTATGTTTCTGCTAGCCTTGATTCTATTTTCTTATTTTCTTATTCCTGGCTCCTGTGTCTTTTTGCGTTTCTCCTTTCCCATCGTCATTTTTCACCCTCTCTTGGTTTTTCTCATGTTTTTGTTTGTTTGTTTGTTTTGTCTTTAACCACATATACTACCTTTTATATATGTACATATTAGACTTTAGGATTTAATAAAAGGATGTTTAATTACATTCTTAATTGGTGGCACATATTTATTACAATAATTTTCAGACACCAATTTTTCTATACATTACATATTTTTATTTACCTTGTACCTAAAGAGAATTTCAGTGAATCATATTTCAATATGCTCTCATATGTTGATAAATATCAAGTGTGTTTCATTTCATTATTGTCATGATTGAAGCAGCAGCAAATAAAAATGTACAGGTATGTCTGTGGTAGTAAATGGTCCTTAGGCTACATGACTATAAGGATTTTGACTAGTTCCTATCGAAATTTTGTTTTTAAATTGTTAGTTGGTAATTCTATCAGGTGCCAATAAGTGTGATTCTTTCCATACCTTCTTTTTATTGTTGGTGATGGGTTTTCTTGTTTGTTTGTTTGCTTTGTTTTGTTTTGTTTCTTCAAGACAGTGTTTTTCTGTATAGGCCTGGCTGTCCTGGAACTCACTCTGTAGATCAGGCTGGCCTCAAACTTAGAAATCTGCTTGCCTCTGCCTCCCAAGTGCTGGAAATAAAGGCATGTGCAACCACTGCCCGGCTCTTTCCACATATTCTTATCAAGATTTGCTGACAATTTTTTCCACAATAGCCATTCTGATTTAGATGAATTAGTATTGCAAAGTAGTTTTTTATTATATTAGAATGTTGATAGTGATGATGCATACTGTTTTAAATACTCACTGACCACCTGTATTTGTTCTTTTGAGAATCAGTTCAGCAACTGATTTTGAGTTTTTGTTTACTTGTTTGTTTATATAGAAAACACACAATATATATTTGTTTTATCCAGAAAACTGAACACATTTAATACTACTACAAAGAACTTGCCAGCTTCACCACAATCTTTCTATGTACCCTATCTCTATCATCATTGCTATCTTCTCCTAAAGCAGCTACTGTATTCTATTTTGTGCTAATCTCTACTTTTATTGTTCTTGAATATGTCCCTAAACATTGTGATGTAGTTTTACATATTTTTTTTATTTTGACTTTTAAATTCTTAACCTACATGTTCCACTCTCACCTCTTCTTTTCTGTTTAATTTAGCTCATGAACCCTAGGCTTACAGTTTTCTGTAGGCTGTATTTTGCCAAAAAATTGATAATAAACATCTGCATAAATTACTATTTTCTGTATGATTTGAAGATTTTCAGGATAATTCATTTTTGATTAGAATAATGTTGTTGCATTTGTTATTGAAAACCTGATGAGACATTTGATATTGAATAAACTGATACAACATCTATTAATTATTTTTCAGGTTATAAAATGCTCATATTATAAATTAACTTCTAATAATTATACTTAAAATACTCTCATTTTTTATTATTGAGAATTAAAATTTAAAAGCAATTAGAGATGTTTGCTTCTTCATTTCTTTTAACTAATTTTGAGAATAGTGAAGTCTAAAACTTTATTTAAAAAACTTTATTTATTTATCTAGTTTGACATATTGAAATTTTAGTGCATTGAAATTACTGTTTCTATTAAAGCTTCATATTTTTCCATTCCTGAACATTATCTTTAAGGCAATTGATATCTTTTCAACCTTCCCTTTTGATATCCTTGTATGACAAGTTGTGCCATCATGCAGATTTTCTGTTGATTGTTTGAAAATATGCATTTCTTCAAAAATAGTTTGAAATGGAAATTGCACAAACATGGAATAATTGAAGAATAACAGAACTGGAAACATCACTACAACAAACTAACCAACAAAAAACTTTTGGTTCAACTTAAATAGTACTCATATAACTGTTATGAAAATTCATATTTATATATTAAAATGTACTAAAAATGTAATAGCAAAACAGAAATAGGTCATATAACAAATATTACCTATCAAATGTTAGTAACAAACAAATGATAGAAATTGCTAGAGTTTTAGAGGGGAAATGAAAAGAAAGTTGTACAGATTTTCATCTCTCTAACTTAAATGCTTCTGTTGATGAAACCTTCTATACCACAACCTGCAGAAGTCCTAAGGTGGAACCTCATATTCTCTGTGCTTTAATATTACAGATCTTCCTTTATACATGTTTGTAACTGCAGGTATTAAACATGAGAATTTAGTGATACAGTTTCCATGTGCCCAGTTTTTGATCATTGAATAAAATAGGCATTCCCAAATAATTAAAAAAATATTTTAAATTTACATAATTTTGATATGTAGCATCTTAAAAAATCTAATAGATTTAGCAATGGAATGCTTTGGAATTCATTTGTGAGTTGAAGTAGGCTGAAAGTAGTGAACAAAACAAATGAAATGAGTCTAAAAGAAAACCAAAGAAGGAAGGAGATGGTTCAAAGGGAGATGATTAAATGATAGCATCTTTAGCTAAAATGTTTTTCAGATGGTAATACTATAAAACAATGAGCAGTCCATTGCCTTAATCACTCAGTCACCTTGTCTACATAACCTCCCTGACCTCAAGTTATACTATAGAGCAACAGTGATTAAAAACTTCATGTTATTGGTACAGAAACAAGCAAGTAGATCAATGGAATAGAATTGAATCCCAAGAAATGAACTCACACACCTATGGTCACTTGACCTTTGACAAAGAAACTAAAATCATTCAATGGAAAAAAGACAACATTTTCAACAAATGGTGATGGTTCATCTGAAGGTCTGCATGTAAAATGCAAATTGATCCATACCTAGCTCCTTGGACAAAGCTCAAGTACATGTGGATCAAGGACCTCCAAATAAACCAGATATACTGAATCTAATAGAAGAGAAAGTGGGGGAAAAGTCTTGAACACTTGAGCACAGGGGAAAACTTCCTGAACAGAACACCAGTGGCTTATGCTTTAAGAGCAACAATCAATAAATGGGACCTCATAAAAGTGAAAAGCTTCTGTAAAGCAGGGACATGGTCAATAGGACCAAAAATGGCAACCCACAGATTGGAAGAAGATATGTACCAACTCTATATCTGATAGAGAGCTAATATCCAAAAGATACAAAGAACTCAAGAAATTAGACAGCAGGGAACCAAATAACCCTATTAAATAGAGGAGTACAGAGCTAAATAGAGAATTCTCAACTGAGAAATATTAAATGGCTGAGAAACACTTAAAGAAATGTTCAACAGCCTTAGTCATCAGGGAGATGCAAATCAAAACAACCATGAGATTCTACCTCACACCAGTCAGAATGGCTAAGATCAAAAATGCAGATGACAGTAGATGCTGGATAGGATGTGGAGAAAGAGGAAGACTCTCCCATTGTTGGTGGGGTTGCAAGCTATTACAACCAGTCTGGAAATCTGTTTGGCAGTTCCTCAGAAAACTAGACATAATATTACATGAGGGCCCAGGAATATCATTCCTCCAAAATATAACAAGGACACATGCTCCACTATTTTCATAGCAGCCTTACTTATAATAGCGAGAAGCTGGAAACAACCTGGATGTTCCTCAACAGAAGAATGGATACAGAAAATGTAGTACATATACATAATGGAGTATTAAGCAGTGATTAAAAACAATGATTTCATGACATTCACAGGCAAATGGATGGAAGTAGAAAATATAATCGTGAGTGAGGCAATCCAGACACAAAAAACATACATGGTATGTACTCACTAATATGTGGATACTAAACCAAAAGCTTACAATGCCTATTATACCACCTACAAACCATATGGAGCATAGAAGAAGGACAATCATGGGTGGAGGCTTCAGATCTGTATTGAAGGGGGAACAGGATGGTTCTGGGAGATGGAAAGAGAAGGTGACAAGGGAGAGAGAAAGGAGGAGGAGGAAATCAGGGTGACAGTATAAGAATCTGGAGCACATATGAGAGAGGTACAGAGGATCAGGAAATCAAATAAAAATAGAAAACAACAGGTATGAGTAACTAGGGATAGCCACTGGAGGGTCCCAGACACCAGAGAAATTTGAGGCTCCCGGGACACAATGGGAATAACTTTAGCTGTAATGCACTGAGAAGGGGGGGGGGGGGATGAACTTGTGGAAATCACCTGCGGTAGATAGGCACAGTCCCTGGTCAAGGAATGGAGCCACCCACCCCTCTCAAAGTTTTTTTTTTTAACCCACAAATGATCTTGTCCAAAGGAAGAACAGGGACAAAACAAAAACAAAAAAACAGAGACTGAAGGAAGGGCCAACTGGGGAATGGTCCCACCTGGGGATACATCATGTCTGCAGACATCAAACCCAACACTGTTGCTGTGGTCAAGAGGCGCTTGCAGACAGGAAACAAGTGGCAGAGCCTGGGGAGGTTTGGCCAGTAGCTGACCAAAGCAGAGGCAGATACTTGGATTCAACCATCAGATTGAACTCAGGGAACCTGGTCAGGGAGCTGGCAGGACTGGAGGAACAGAGTGGGATTGCAACCCCATTGGAAGATACTCTGAAATCAATGTCAAAGCCTAGAGTAGAAAGATGTTCATGTGACTACAGCATTGTGAGGAAGAAATGTTAGACAATTGCTGTTCAGAATAAAGTTTGATGCTGAATGAAAGACATTCTCAGTAGAATAATACAAAGTGACAGGACAGGATACCTGATGTCATGATATTCTCTTCTAACCTCTTCATAAGCATGCAGAGAATATTGTATAAAACATTAACAAGTAGGTAGACACAATGATCCAGCACTCAGAGGGAAGAAGCAAGTGCGTGCTTTTCAAACAAAGATTAGACAAGATATCAGCACCTATAAATAAAGTATTCCTAATCCCTGAGTGCCAATATAAAACACAACAAATAACAGTCAGGTCAGAATGTCTCTAATATAGCCCTATTACAACAAGCTCTGGATGTGCCAAAAGAAAAAAAAAGTGTGCAAGCACGCACACACACACACACACACACACACACACACACACACACACACATGCTCACATGTGAAAAGCTTAAAAGAGTCTTTATCAAGATGGCTTTGGTCCTTAAAGAGAAAATGAATAAGTCCTATAAAGCATTTTATGGAAATAGTAGAAAAATTATAGGAAGAAATGAAATAAAACCATTAAAGTTTTGAAACTGGAAAAGAGAAGCAAGCAAAAAAAAAAAAACTATTGAGGGAAATCTGGAAATGAAATATTTAAAAATTCAATCAAAACTCACAGAGGAAAGTTTCACAAACAGAATAAAAGTGATGGAAGAAAGAATCACAGTTATTACAGGTATAGAAGAAATGGAAGCATTGGTCAAAGAAAATGCTAAATCTAAAGAAAGTTCTGGGAAAAAAATAAAGAAAATATGGGACACTATATAAAGGCCAAACCTAAAATTACAGGAATGGAAAAAGAAATACAAAGGCAAGGAAAATAGTTTCAACAGATTCATAAAAGAATAATTTCCTATACTAAGTAAAGAAGAGATGCCTATCAAAGTACAAATAACATGCAGAACACCTAGTAGAGTGGGCCGGAAAAGAAAGTCTCATAAGTATGTAATAAACAAACCTCTAAATGTATAGAACAATTGATAATAAGACCTACAAAGAAAAAAAATTAAGAGTCATGTAACAGCAAACGTATTAAGTACATCTGACCTTTCAATAAAGACTCTTAAAAGCTAGAAGAGTCTGGAAAGGTGTGCTGCAGACTTGAAGACACCACAAATCCTAGCACAGATTGCTATACCAAGAAAAATTTCAGTCTCAATTGGTGTATAGTTAGCTCATCTTAGAAGAACATGTAAACAATATCTAGGTAGAAATACAGCTTTACATAAGATGTTAGGAGGTAAAACTCCAATGTAAATATGTGAACTATGTATAAGAAAACACAGGTAATAAATAACACTGGACAAGCAAAGTCAAAAAAATGAAAACACAAATGTACACACATACACTAACACCACCACGAGCACTGCCACTATTATCACAAACAACAACAATAACAATTGTTACTCTGTATACTACCAAAAGAGAAACGTAAACAAACTAAAACCTGTTTAATCTCCACTTGCGTACTATGTGGCAGATACTCCACTGTAATTGTGTCATGAAGTTAGTGGGAAGAATCAACCAATAAATAGAGACTTAAGGTCTATTTTACAAGATGGAACCAATGTATGTCACTGCTTGTGTGTGTTACCAAGAACCAAAGACTAGATTGTGAAGCAGCCTATAGTAAAATCATAATCTAAAGTAGCAACAAAGTTACCTCTAATGATATTCCACTATATTCATATATTATCACAGCTTTGCTATGCCATCATCAGAAAATCATTGTCCTGCTGATGGGAACAAATTTAGAGACACAGAGGCAGACATTGTTCCAGAGAGAGAGAGAGAGAGAGAGAGAGAGAGAGAGAGAGAGAGAGAGAGAGAGAGAGAGAGACAGAGAGAAAAAGAGAGAGAGAGAGAGAGAGAGAGAGAGAGAGAGAGAGAGAGAGAGAGAGAGACAAAGAGAAAAACAGAGAGAAACACAGAGCACAGAGGCACAGAGATAGAGACATAGGGAGACATTAAAATACTCACGCCTAAAGAAGTTTCAACCAAATCCTCCCACTCTGAGCCAACAGTAATCCTCCAACGTGGAAGTAGAAAGAATATAAGAGCAAGTGTGATAAAAAATACCAATGAAATAAAGCCCTCTAAATAAAGAGGAAAAGTGTCCACATGAGTTCACAAAGAATGAAGAATAAACAGGAACTGCATAACTATTTTATTGGGACAAAGATATCTATCTATCTATCTATCTATCTATCTATCTATCTATCTATCTATCTATCTAATCATTGTCATATGTATAGTCCCCTTTAATTGAAAATAAATTTTCTCACAAAATGTATCAAAGCAATGACTAGTTAGTTGGCCATAAACAAGGTAAGTGGTGGAGTGACATTTGATTACACATTTATTTCAAATAAGTTGATGCCTATTTAAAAGCAGACATTGAAGATAGTGTTAATACTGATATAGCAGCCGTATTTCTATATTTAAAAACTTAACAATGTAAATAAAATAAACAAATCTGTGCTGAAGTTCATTCTTTTTTTTTTCAAAATTTTTATTAGACATTTTCTTCATTTACATTTCAAAGGCAATCCCCAAAGCTACCTATACACTTCCCACGCCCTGCTCCCCAACCCACCCATTCGCACTTCCTGGCCCTGGCATTCCCCTGTACTGGGGCATATGATCTTTGCAAAACCTATGGCCTCTCCTCCCATTGATGGCTGACTAGGCCACCCTATGCTACATATGCAACTAGAGACACAAACTCTGGGTTTACTGGTTAGTTCATATCATTGTTCCTCCTATAGGGTTGCAGGCCCCTTTAACTCCTTGGGTACTTAATCACAGGTAAGGTTTCTCATGGAATAGAAGACTCATGTTGAAGACTTTAAACACCAGGCATTTACCTACATTACTTGTAGGAAATGTTCATTTACTCTGTGTGATATGATTCAGGTATTGGCATTTTACAAAAGATAAACTTCACAGAAGTTGTCCAACTTTAAAATTAACAACATTCTTTTTAACTTATTTTATTAGATATTTTCTTCATTTACATTTCAAATGCTATCCCGAATGTCCCCTATACCCTCCCCCCACCCTACTCCCCTGCTCACCCACTCCCACTTCTTAGTCCTGGTGTTCCCCTGTATGGGGCATATAAAGTGTCTTAGTCAGGGTTTCTATTCCTGCACAAACATCATGACCAAGAAGCAAGTTGGGGAGGAAAGAGTTTATTCAGCTTACATTTCCATACTGCTGTTGATCACCAAAGGATGCAGAACTGGAACTCAAGAAGGTCAGAAAGCAGGAGCTGATGCAGAAGCCATGGGGAGATGTTCTGTACTGGCTTGCTTCTCCTGAC
>NC_034594.1:87644192-87653587 GCF_900095145.1 Mus pahari
TTAATTCTTGATCTTATAGCAGAGGCCATTGCAGTTATGTTAAGGAATTTTTCCCCTGTGCCCATTTCTTCAAGGCTTTCCCCCACTTTCTCCTCTATCAATTTCAGTGTCCCTCGTTTTATGTGCAGTTCTTTGATCTACTTAGACTTGAGCTTTGTACAAGGAGATAAGAATGGATCAATTCATATTCTTCTGCATGTTAACAGCCAGTTGTGCCAGCAACATTTGTTGAAAATGCTGTCTTTTTTCTTAAAGAGCACAATTTACAAAGTCTTTTCCACTCCAATAACTGTTTCTGATTTCATGTACAAAGGAAAATTGATCAATAGAGAAACAAGATGCTTTAGTACTTTCTCTTTATTTGTAACATACATTCTTGGATTCTGAGGTAAATCTACCTTCCTACTTTTCTTTTGCTCAGTTTTGGACTCATGCATGTCTAACACTTATTTTTGAAAGTGATGATTAACAATCAATATTATAATTTGAAGGAGTGGCAAATCAGATTTTTGTATGTATCCATACTTTATAGAAATTTCATAATTAAGGTTGTATTCAACTCAAGTCTATCTAATGATCTTATAAATCTTCATTTTAAAAGAACAAATTTTTAAATCAATCTTTTCAGGCCAAGCACGAAGAACCAATACAATAAGTTGCAATAGAATTTGTCAAACAGATAATTTCTACTATTGTTATACCATTACTTCTACACAATATTTGCTAACTTCAGGCATTTTTATATCACCACCTCAACTTCAGAATATTTTAAAAGTTTAAATATCTAAAATATCATGCAAATTTACTTAGTTCACAGTCAGATGAGCTTCTCTACAATCGGTGAGTTCCAAATTTTGTTAATACCTAAATTGGTACTTCAAAGTATTGATAAAACTCTTTTTATTTAATATTTTCTTTATTTACATATCAAATGTTATCCCCTTTCCTGGGCCCCTCCCACAGAAACTCCCTATCCCATCCTCCTCTGCCTGCTTCTATGAGGGTATTCCCAACCCATCCACCCAATCCCACCTCCTGGCCCTCACATTCTCCTATACTGAGGCATCAATCCTTCACAAGACAAAGGTCCTCTTATCCTATTGATGCCCGACAAGGCCATCCTCTGCTACATACGTGGCTAGTGCCATGGGTCCCTCCTTGTGTACTCTTTGGTTGGTGGTTAGGTCCCTGGGAGCTCTGGGGGCTCTGGTTGGTCTATATTGTAATTCTTCCTAGGTGCTACAAATCCATTTGGCTCCTTCAGTACTTTCTCTAACTCCTCTGTTGGGTACCTCTTGTTTAGTCCAATGGTTGGCTGCAAGCATTTGCCTCTGTATTTGTCAGGCTCTGGCAGAGTCTTTCAGGAGACAGCTATATCAGGCTCCTGTCAGCAAGTACTGCTTGGCATCCACAATAGTGTCTGCCTTTGGTTAATATATATGGGATGGATCCCCAGGTGGGGCAGTCTCTTGATGGCCTTTCCTTCAGTCTCTGCTCCACACTTTTTCTCCATATTTGCTCCCATGACAATTTTGTTCCCTTTTCTTAGAAGGTATTCCTTCTTCTTGAGGTTCATGTGGTCTGTGAGTTGTATCATGGGAATTCTGAGCTTATGGGCTAATATCCATTTATCAGTGAGTGCGTACCATGTGTATTCTTTTGTGATTAGGTTACCTCACTCAGTATATATTCTAGTTCTATTTACTTGTCTAAACCTTTCATGAATTCCTTTTTTTTTTTTTTGATAGCTGAGTAGTACTCAATTGTGTAAATGCACCATACTTTCTGTGTCTATCCCACAGTTAAAGGACATCTGAGTTGTTTCCAGCTTTTGGCTATCAAATAAGGCTGCTATGAACATAAGAGAACATCTGTCCTTATTATATGTTGGAGCATCTTTTGCATCTATGCCCAGGAGAGGTAATACTACTTCAGATTTTCTTAGGAATCTTCAGACTGGTTTCCAGACTGGTTCTACCAGCTTGCAATCCCACCAGCAATAGAGGAGTGTTCATATTTCTCTATATGCTCAATAGCATCTGCTGTCTCACTTTCTCTCTATCTATTCAATAGAGTACTCAAAGTCCTAGACAGAGCAATTAGACTACAAAAGATGTTCAAAGGTATACAAATTGGAAAGGAAGAATTCAAAATATCACTATTTGCAGATGATATGATAGTATACTGAAGTGACCCCAAAAATTCCACCAGAGAACACCTAAACCTGATTTCAGCAAAGTGACTAGATATAAAATTAACTCAAACAAATCCTTCCTCTACTCTAAAGATGGAAAGGCTGAAAAATAAATTAGAGAAATGACACCCTTCACAATATTCATAAATAATATAAAGTAACTTGGTGTGACACTAACCAAGCAAGTGAAAGATCTGTATGACAAGAACTTCAAGTTTCTAAAGAAAGAAATCAAAGAAGATCTCAGAAGATGGAGAGATCTCCCATGCTCATGGATTGGCAGGGTTATTATAGTAAAAATTGCCTGTTGCCAAAAGCAATCTACAGATTCAATGCAATCCCCATCAAAATACCAACTTGTGTCTTTATAGAGTTAGAAAGTTCAATTTGCAAATTCATCTGGTATAACAAAAAACCCAGGATAGCAAAAACTATTCTCAACAATAAAATAACTTCTGGAGAAATCAGCATCCCTGACCTCAAGTTGTACTACAGAGCACTTGTGATAAAAAAAACTGCATGGTATTGGTACATTGACAGGCAAATAGATCAATAAAATAGGATTTAAGACCCCCAAATGAACCCACACACCTATGGTCACTTGATTTTTGAAGAAGGAGCTAAAATCATCCACCAGATAAAAGACAACAGTTTCAGCAAATGGTGATGATTAAATGGGTTGTCAACATTTAGAAGAGTGCAAATCCATCCATTCTTATCTCCTTGTACAAAGCTCAATTCCAAGAGGATCAAGGACCTGCACACAAATAAATAAATAAATAAATAAATAATAAAAACAGATACACTGAATCTAATAGAAAAGAATGTCTGGAAAATTCTTGAACACATGGCACAGCAGAAAAGTTCTTGAACAGAACTTTAATGATTTATGCTCTAATATCCACAATCGACAAATAAAACTGCAACCTTCTGTAAGGCAAAGGACACTGTCAATATGACAAAATGGAAACAAACAGACTGAGAAAAGATCGTTACCAACCTTACATCTGATAGAGGCTAATATCCAATATATACAAAGAACTCAAGAAGTTAGACTCCAGAGAACCAAATAACCCTATTAAAAAATAGGGAACAGAGCTAAACAGAAAATTCTCAACTGAGGAAACTTGAAGGAGTGGGAAGCACCTAAAGAAATCTTCAACATCCTTATTCATCAGGAAAATACAAATCAAAACAACCCTGAGATTCCTCCTCACACCAGTCAGAATGGCTAAGGGAAAAAGTCCTTAAATATAGGATTTATAATTAGTATTTCCTTAAGTTTTCTATATTTTATAATATATAGCAATCAGCCTTTTAAACTCAATGCCATGTATAACCAGGTCTTGCTGCTTTACTTCCTTATGATTGAGCTCAGTATATATGTCCCAAAGTCTATTTTCCATCAATCCCTCAATTCATTAGCATGCTATGCTCCACCATGAAATGTGGTAATTGTTCTTTATATGTGCTTATATGTTTTAATCTAAGTCCCAAAATTAGTTAAGTCTAAAGGATTACCTATAGATTCAATATCTGCATAGGTGAGCATAGAAAGGCAGATGTGTAGGGGAATATGGCATAAATATTTCCAGTTATAGCATAAGCATATAGCAGAAACAGCTGTGTGCTTTTTATTCAGAGAGGTAACTGCATCATAATCAGCATCATGTTGCTCTGAAGGGACACCATGAACAAGACAACTCTTACAACGCATACATTTTATTCTGTTTGGCTTACAGTTTCAAAGGTTTAGTCTACTATCATAATGCTGGTAAGCATGGCATCATCCAGACAGACGCGGTGCTAGAGGAGACTAAAATTCTACTTCTTAATCTGAAGGCAGACAGTTAAAGACTAATTCACTGGGCATAGAATTCAATTCCTGCCACCACAGTGACACATTTCTCCCAATAAGATCAAAACTCTTCCAATAAGCACACACCTCCTAATAATGCCACTCCCTATGGCCAAACATTAAAACACAGTAATCTATGGGGGCCAATCCTATTCAAACCACCCCATTCCAACCTCTGGACCCATAGTGCTGCAAGATTACTTAGTCCAACTTCAACAGTTCCCAGAGTCTGACACAGACTCGACCATGTTTAAAAGTCCAAAGTTTAAAGTCTCCTCTGGGATAGATGCAATCTTCTAACTGTAATCCCCGATAAAATTAAACTCAAAAAGTAGATCACATACTTCCATTATCACAGGATATAGGTTACCATTCCAAAATGATAATAAACATATGATGAAAACAAGAGAAAAAAACAGCTGGGCAAACTCCAAACTGCATTTCCATGTCTGATGTTCAAATTCTTTCAGTTCTGTTGACTGTAACACAAGTCTGTTTCTTGAGTTTACTCCACTACCTGTTAGCAGATTTCCTCAACAGCTATTCTGTGGCTCTGGTCTCTGGTATTTCAGACAATTTTGAATCTCCAGGGAACTTCAATTTTATAGCTCCTTGCTTCAATATCTGGCATTTGTACATGATCTTCGTAGCTCCTCCAAAAGGCTTGTGTCACTTCTCCAGCTTTTCCCTCTATAGTGAGCTATAATCAGGCTGAATCCACTGCACTGCTGCTTCTGTTCTTAGTGGTCAGTCCATGGTACCACCATCTCCAACATACTGGGGTCTTCTGCTGAAACTAGGCTCTACTTTCACTATATCTTCTCACAGGTTATTTTCTTGGTGCCATGCCTCAAATTCTTTGAATGACTCTTTTAGTCCTGGGCTTTCAACTGTCACTAAGGATGAAACCTTCAATGGCATTCTAGGCCTCTCACTATGCCAAGCTTCATGACCATTTTGTGACTTCAACACAAATACCAACTGGGTAATGCTTACACATTAAAAAAAATTGGCTGCCAGCATGAAATGTTTGCCTGGAACATAGGGAAAATAATTTTTTGTTTTGTTTTGTTTTGTTCTGTTTGGTTTGGTTTGTTTTGTTTTGTGTGTGTGTGTTCTCAGAAAACTGTTCACAGATAATTACACTTCAATGATGTTCTCTTATCTTAATCGCCACCAATTTCTTTGTTCTAGCTAACCAGAATCAATTGCTCCAGAGACCCCTTCTATTCTAGATTCTAAATCCAGACCTGCATGGTCAAATTTGGTGAGTTCTACAGCTTATGGGATTAAAATGTAGCTATTTTGTTCTATGACATCTTCACCAGTTTCTCTACTCTGTGGCTTCTTTTACTGCTTTCCTCTGTTGGATCTTGCTCTGTAGATTTAAAGCTGTCTTCCACCAAACCTGGAGCTAAGTTTTACTTTACCTAGAACTTGCTCTGTTCCCAAATTCCACTGAACTCAGAGATCTGCTTGTTTCTTTGTCCTGGGATTAAAGATATATACCAATATGCATAGATGTAATCTTTTCTTTAATTATTTTTCAAAAGAAGAACAAATTCTAGATTGTAGTCAATTCCAGATATACTCAAGTTGACAACTGAAAATTCCTACCACAATCCATCCCTTGTATATTTGACATACAATTATGTCTCCTTGAGTTCAAATAAAAACATTAACAAAGTGATAATACAATGTAACATGATAAGACTATATCTTGTACAATTGCAAATGCATAGATGATAAGATTAGCTAGATGGGATCTTTTCTCAAGGCTATAACTCATTTAATTTCATTTAAAATCACAGAACACAGAATGTATCTCCATTTCACTTATTTATGCCCCTTTAATACTTGAAGCATACATTTTATATTTTCCTTTCTCATTTTGCTATGCTTGATGAAAACTCTCTTTATAAGAGTGAACCACCAGACAGTTTATGCTAGGCAATTTTGAGACTTCCTTTTTCAATGGAATTAATGCGAATCTCTTAAACTTAGCGTCAGAAAGACGACTTAGGCAAGGGCAAAAAGCAGCAGTATTCTTCATCAAAATATCAAAGGAATAGTCTATAGGAAACATAAAAAAATTTGATTCCTTTGAAATATCTCGAGCCAGGTCCCCGTGAGACCTTGAAAGGCATCCTGTTTTCTGGTCTAGCTAGGTTCAAACCCCAGAGACCCAACAGATTAATCTGCAAGGGACAGAAGGCCCATTTGCCATGCTCTCAGACATAGGCTCCTGACAATAAACACCATGAAACCATGGACCATCTTTTCTCATCAGGATCTGCTCAGCTAGAGCAATGGAGCAGGTTTCCCTCTAAGGAGCTATGTGTCTAACCTCCCACTGGGTGGCCTTCCTGTGCTTTAGCCACAGCTACCAGCCAACCCAAGCCACCCTGTGTGCCAAGCTAGCAGCCTGAGCTAGCCAGACTCTCATCTGCACAGAAACAACCCAACGCCTTCCCTACTGTTCCTTCTCCCTTTATCCCTGGGGCAGATTGAACTGCCCTCAGGGCCCCCACTTTGTTCTCAGCTCTTCTGCAACATCCAGTGACATCTGGGATGTCAGATGTTGGGGTCTCCCACCTCCACTAACCACTCTCCCTCTAAACATTATATTTCACCCCCTACAGGCATACCGAATTGCTACTGAGAAGACCCCCCCAGATCTCCCAGAATGCAGTGTCATCAGACCGTCTAGGATCCTTGGACCCACCTATATCGTCAACGCCCACTCGCTCGGACCGCCCACGATCACGCAGACCCGCCTACCAGATACTCATCTCTGCCCATGATCAGACCATGCGGCGGTTTCAAGGGGACTCAAGGGCAGGCTGGAAATCCTTCCTTGTATTTAATAAATTCTGATTATTAAACGAAAATGCTCTGATCAGCAAACCGACAGGGCATTCATTTTCCTTTCGCAGCCCTATCCTCTTTCAGGATGTTTAAGCTCTTCAGTACTAACCCAGTCTGAAGTGTTTGTGTGCACACAGAAACGCACAAGTGGCGCCTAATGTGGGTCTCGAATCCACGACCCTGAGATTAAGAGTCTCATGCTCTACCGACTGAGCTAGCCAGGCTTGCACAAGTGGCACCCAATGTGGCTGAAGATGGCAAGAACATCAGACGCTGCCATGGAGCTCCACGTGTGTAATAAGTATGGTATCGTGCATCCTGGGGTAAAAAGGTACTTTTTATAGGCATGATTATAAATTGAGCGATGAAGTGCTTAACCCGACACCTCATCCCTCATAGGGCAGTGTACAATGGATAGGGACCTTCAGGCATGTTTATTGTCCGCAGTCCTACAAAACTGCACTCAGGCAAGAGGAAATTGGGTTTAAAAAAAATTTTTTTTTTAATTCTTCCTGGCCATGGCCTAGAGAGTAAGTGTAGTGTAATATTCTCCTGGAGACAGACCAAAGTCCAGAGACATCTGGCTTTCACTCTGGACTCCTACAGGAAAAGTTTGATACCTTTTTGTATTGTTGATGTCTGGTGCACAAATTGTCCACGTGTCGAGTCATGTGCATTCTTGTTTCATTGTCTATATGAGTGGCTGTTCTGTGTTCCATGTCTAAAAATATTAGAGCTTGCTAAATTCTTGTTTGCTTTTGCAGTCTTGCCCCTGCGACCCTAAGGAGGCTTGTGGCTTAGCCAGGAATCAAACACAGCAGGAGGGCTCCTGCGAAAAACTGCTTTTTGGAGTGTCTTTAAACTCTAAATTTTAAAGTAGAAAAAGCTGATGGTCGTTTTTTTTTTTTCCTAGAGATTTCTCATAATTAGTGCTTTTAGTATGTGACAATTGTCTTTATTTGTAATATTTAGCTAAACAATGTAAAGTTCTGTGGTCTAAATTTAAAATTCCTGTAGCTGCTTCATTGAGTTTTTGACTTGCTTTAAGGGTGTAAAAAAATGCTCTACATGGCTTAAGTTATTGATGTTCATTAAAGGTTATAACTTTGGTTACAAACGGTTAGCTTTAAATTGGTTAACTCAGGGTTGGAGTCATTTTAAACACGTGGCATAGCTGGCCAAAAAACTGGGCCTCTAAAAAAATTCTAATTGAGATATATTTAACGTGACTCCTTCCTAAATATGTAGGCTTAAAAATAAGACATACACTCATAGATATACTTTGGCAGCCAAACTTTGCAATGTAATGGTGTTTTAAAATTGGTCTTTGCCTTCCCACATGGGGAGGATAAAGCTCAAAATAGCCTTTGTGGGCTTTTTCCTTTGTTCACAAACTGCGGGCTTTTCTTTTGTTTCACAAACCGCGCCAAAAGAAGTTCTTGTGGCCACACCCCCTGCCTTCAGGGAGACTATCCACATGTTACTAATAGTAAAGATTTAATTCAAAATTTATAAGAGATCAATCAGGCATTACAAAATGGCTTGCCTACTTCATCTAAAATTATTAAAGAGTTTGTTTTTACTTGATAATTGTTAAGGGTTTGCTTCTGGTAAACTGGTTATCACTAATGAGGTTTGCCTCTAAGTATAGCTTATACAGCTTACAGTATATAAAAATAATTTTTATTATCTCTGCTTTAATACAATAAGCTAAGAGTTAAAATTTTCAGCGTGGTAAGTATTAGCTACGACCTATACAAAAAGGTTTACCTCGAATCCTGCTCTCAGAGACCGTTTCCTTTTGATGTTTAAGGTTTTAGTTATGCTAAATTGTGGGAAGCCACGGAACGCCATTACAAGATGGCGCTGGCTACCACTGGCCACCGCCTGTGTATTTCGGATAAACAACCAATGTGCACAGGTGCAAATGGGTTTCACGCCAAGTCTTTGCCCGCCCCAGGGCGTAACAGTGAGATCATGAGTAAGCAACCAATTACACGTGGACATGCAGCCTTGGGGACTATATAGAGAGTCGCTCGCGGGGCCTCGTGGTCTTCCTCTTCAAGATGCAATAAATGCTGTGCTGCAGAAGGATCCTGGTGTCCACGTGCATTCTTGCTGGTGAGACGATAGCGCGGGACACTAAATAAAATTGTGATAGTTAAAATTTTACAACAAAAAATTGATTTGCTTCAAAATGTTTATATTTTTTTCAAGCTTCCAAGAGATGTTAATGGGCTAAGATCTTATTATAAGACTTCAAATTAATTTAAACCTTTCTATTTTATCTTGAGAGATGCAATTTCATTGGTAAAAAAAAAAACAAAAGTCCTTGCAAAAAACAAAATAAGCTTTTCTAATTGTTATCAATTGTACTCATTGGTAACTATATCCTAGCTGCTTATTTTAGTTATAGTTATTAAGTGTCCACAGTAATTGTTTGGCATAAAAAGTCATTGATGTAAAATCATTTTT
>NC_034594.1:87654063-87663190 GCF_900095145.1 Mus pahari
ACAATGCCATGTTAAATTTTTACCAGGCAGATTTCAGACCTTACATAAAAATAATTGGCCATATAATCTTATTCGTACAAATAATATGGCTTACATAATAAATTGGTATTTTCAAAGGTTGTGCAGGTCAAACTGTAAAAGATTGTTCTTAAGTGTCCTCAGCTTCTACCTATTTCCACCTAATGGTGTTAATTCTTGAGGACTTAATCAATTACTACTAATGGATGCTTTTATTTCAAAGTACTGCAAAACTTTTAAAAACTTTTTCCTTTTAACAAGAAAGGGAGGAAATATCCCTGTGCACATTATTTAAATCTCAATTGTTACATGACTAATCCTAAACAGCTACCCTTATGGGTTAGAGAAAAGCTTGTGTTTTCTCCACAGAATGCTGCAAAGTACAACTTACAAAAGGTTTGTATGCCAAGCTGACCTGTGAGTTAGCTGAGTATAAAACTGATTTAAACTTATATTTTTAACACTCCCTTGCTTGCCTGCCTTGGTCCAAAATTGGACAAGCTAAGCTACCTTGTTTCAAGCTTTTAACTTTTAAAATAAGAACATTAGAAACTGTGAAATCTGACTTATAAAGATCAGTCTTAGGAGGAGTTATAATAATTCCCCTCCTTCCTCCATTGTGACCAATTACTCTAAATTCTATCTTAGACTGTTCTAGTAACAATTCCAATATTAATAAAGATAGCTAAAAATCTTTATTATCTGGGCAGAGTTAAGTCTGGCTCGAACTCTCTTTGTAAGGAGCTCACAGTGGTTCTGTAATTCTCAAGCCGCCCATTCCCCCACACACCTGGGGCTATTGTCTAAACCTGAGGGTTGCTACCTTGCAACTAATTAAAGTACTATCTGGCCTTTCCCAAGAAAGTTTGTTATCCTGTTCCTATTCAACTGTTTGGCTTTTCTCTCAAGCAGGTCAGCTACACCCAGACTGGACGGAGTGCAGCAAGTGCTATTGAGATTCACCTCACTACAGGATCTGTGATAAAACCCTTCAGCATCTAAACATTATATCATGGTTTGGTCTTAATAAGTAGTACTGGCGTTAGGGCAAGATGTTAAAGATATCATGTGAAAGTTACATTCATATTCTAGTATCTACCTAGGCCTGGGAAATAGGGGGGATGTGACATTGCATTTTTCATGAGATCTGTTAAAACAACCCCCCCCCCCCAAAAAAAAAAATCAGGTTTTTCTAATTGAGGATTTACTAAAAGATCCCTGGTGGTAAAATAAAATTCTGACTGGCCTTACACCGGATTTCTTCCTCAAGCTGCTCCTGGGCAGGTCGATAGAACATAAATATATTTTTTGTGCACGTACAACAAATTTAATTTTTTAAATATTAAGGGCGAAATGTTGGGGTCTCCTACCTCCACTAACCACTCTCCCTCTAAACATTATATTGCGACCCCTAGAGGCACACAGAATTGCTACTGAGAAGACCTCCCCAGATCTCCCAGAATGCAGCGTCGTCAGACTGCCTAGGATCCTTGGACCCACCTACGGTCGTCTCTGCCCACTTGCTCGGACCACCCATGATCGCGCGGACCCGCCTACCAGATACTCATCTCCGCTCATGTAGTTTCAAGGGGACTCAAGGGCAGGCTGGAAATACTTCCTTGTATTTAAGAAAGTCTGATTATTAAATGAAAATGCTCTGATCAGCGAACCGACAGGGCATTCATTTTCCTTTCGCAGCCCTATCCTCTTTCAGGATGTTTAAGCTCTTCAGTACGAACCCAGTCTGAAGTGTTTGTGCGCATGCAGAAACGCACAGTCAGAGACTGAGAACCTGTCATCTCTGGTCCAAAGACCCCAGATCTGACTCTCCTCAGGTACCTAGCAGTCTGTGGTACCTGAGAGGCAGAGCAGTCTAGAGTGTCAGAGCCGAGACTGAACCTCCCCAACATCCTAGAGTGGCTAACAAGGTCAGACACCCATACTGCTATGGTTCCGTGGGATCCTGCAGCAGTCTTCTGCAGCTGCCCACCCACAGCCCCGGAGATCTGGTGGAAGGTGGGTCATCTCTCCCACCCCTTTTATTTCCCCATGTCCAGCACCCTGTAGGTCCTTATAGTTCAAATCACATCCATCACCATTGTCTATCATATCCCTACAAGAAAGGCCCATTAACCCATTAAGCCCCTGTTAAAGCATTCCACTGCTTTTCAAATCCAAAGTCCCCTAACCACAAACAAAAATGTGGTCAGGCATATAATAGCAATACCTTGTACCTGGTACCAATTTCTCCCTTAGGGTTTTATTGCTGTGAAGAAACACCATGACCAAGGCAACTCTTATACAGGCAAATATTTAATTGAAACTGGCTTTTAGTTTCAGAGGTTTAGCCCATTATCCTCATGGCATGAAGCATGTGTAGTATCATGTAAAAATGGCATGGCTATTAATCTAAATAGCAAATGAAACAAAGAATCCCGAGTAAGCTCAGTAAATATGACATTGAAAATGAAAAATGACTATGGCATCAACATAATAACCAACCATGGAGTTCACAACAGCATAAAACAGCAGGTTGCAGCAAAACCAAACCACTTAATCTGGAATTTAGGAGGAATTTAAGTCTACTAAAGGTCACAGTTTTGAATTTGTATTCACAGAAAACAAGTCTAGAGCAACAATAGTTTTCATACTCACTGCTATCATGAATTATATAGAAAAGGACTTCATGGAAATAAATATATGCCTGCTGAGGGAGTAGTTTCTTTTGATCTTTAAAGAATTTCTAGAAACGATTTTTACCAAGAATATGAAGATTCCTTTCTAAGGAACTATTTCTTCACATTCTTCTAGGATTTTAGTGTGAAAATTTATTGTTTTGTTATTTTTACTATAAGAAAGTTAGAGCTCTTTACTAAATGTAGAGAAAAAAGGTTTTTTGATACCTTGTGACTGAAGCATATCTTAATACTTTATTACTTGTGTACTTAAAGTAGTATTACAATATTTTTATACAAGCTAAAAATTTTGGATTAATGAAAAGAAATCTATCTGTGAACATGTCTTTCTTTCAAAGACTTTCTCTTCTACTGATGACAATCAGGTGCACCACTGGCTAAAACAAGATTACTCATAGTCTAGTTTTTCATTAAGCAAAGCAAATGGCTTAAAAGGTCAGAAAGAATGTACCTTATGTTCCTGAAGCCATTCTCCTGCTATACTCTTAATGATAGTTTTACTCTACTACAAAAAACAAAACAAAACAAAACAAAACAAAACAAACAAACAAAAAAAATCTTATGAAGCATGTCTTAATACTTTATTACTTTTTTAAAACACAATCTTCTGTGTTGAGCTATTATTTAGCATATAAATTGGAACAGTTTGGTGCTGTGAATAATGGCCCTACCAGCTAGACTGAGAAGACTAAACTTAAATTTAGGTCAATAATTGTATCACACCCATCATATTTTAGAAAACAATTAGACTTTAATGTATCAGCAAGAAAAACTGTGATAAGTATCTTAAGATATACCTTAAAAATTTGGAACATTCTTGGTAGAAACCATTGTCATGGAAATTTTAAAAGCCATATTCTTTTAGTAGAGTTTTTTTTTTTTTTTCTTTTTTCTTTTTTTTTTTTTTTTTGTGACAGGCAAACTGTGAAAAGTCTACCAATTACTTGAGAGTAATGAGTCAAAATTTTTCTCTGCGGTATTTGATAGTGTCTATTTATATCAACAGAGTAAAAGGGTATAAGCACCATTCACAGAATGATGAGTCTCTTCTTTAATTAGATCAACAACAAAAACAAACACACAAACCAAACCTCTGGAAATTTAGATGTTTATTTGTGAAAAGATAGAAACAGAGAAAACAATCTCTGACCAGACACAATATGCTGGTGTTTTAAGTTACAGGTAGCAAAGAAATGAATTATGTATTACAGCAT
The DNA here is from genome assembly GCF_900095145.1 of Mus pahari. Taxonomy (NCBI): domain Eukaryota; kingdom Metazoa; phylum Chordata; class Mammalia; order Rodentia; family Muridae; genus Mus; species Mus pahari. The sequence goes on from NC_034594.1 coordinate 87,657,992, forward strand.
TATAGTATAGATTATATCATGATGGCTTTCTATAAAGGTATGATAAAAGGACTAAAGGCTTCTTATGTAAGAAGATTTTATGCTTTTAATGAAATAAATATATACAGGACATTTAATTTTTCTTTCAAAGAGCATAAAATAATGGGATAATAAAATACTTACAAATAGCAAACAACAATTAATTCAATGCCATTCATAATCTAATTAGATCAAAACAGGGTAAAGATTGTAACATGAAATAAGAGTAAGTTTATCTTGCAAGTTTCAGATAGTGAAAAAATTATTAATATAAAAGCAGACAAACTCAGGCTCCTATGCCTCAGTGAACTTTTACAAAACACTCCTTCCATTATTTCCCCCACGGTTTCTTGGTAGATGGCTATGTAATAAAAATTGTGGCTATTCATTTTTTTCTCATATTCCCTGCCATTTTGTTGCTCAACAGAAGCTGGAAGATCTCTTATAACATGTGTCCATTTGTGAATCTATTTGTGACTATTTAATTCCCTTTGCCTATTGATTAAACTGTTTTTCTTGCTGTACACTAGTCCCATGAGGTACAGGGCTACCTGAACAGAAAAAATAGATTAAGAAAGACAAATAAGGTAGGTATCATTCAAACTGACAAACTTATTCTCTCCTGGGAGCCCAAACTTTACTATTTAGTATACAGATTGGATTACTGAAGAATAACAAAGCAATACTGTCTTCATGAAGGACTATTATTGTCACACAAGCAGTGTTCTGTGAATAAAGTTAATCCTGGTAATCCTAATGATTGCAATTCATTCTTTCAAGGTGTTCAGAATTTATAAAGGGAATTAGGATTATGAGTGAGAAATTTAGCATTCAGAGACTACCTGTATAGTTCATTTTCATTTTTTATTAACATGAGGAACTATTTTAGTAAACTAATATGATCTTTTGCTTGCAACTGCAAGCAATTCTTTTTTTTTCTTTTTTTAATTTATTATTATTTTCTTTATTTACATTACAAATGCTATCCTGAAAGTTCCCTATACCCCCCCCTCGCCCCTGCTCCCCTACCCACCCACTCCCACTACTTGGCCCTGGCCTTCCCCTGTGCTAGGTCATATAAAGTTTGCAAGACCAAGGGGCCTCTCTTACCAATGATGGCCGATTAGGCCATCTTCTGCTATATATGCAGCTAGAGACACGAGCTCAGGGGGTGCTGGTTAGTTCATATTGTTGTTGCACCTACAGGGTTGCAGCCCCCGTCAGATCCTTGGGTACTTTCTTTAGCTCCTCCACTGTGGGCCCTGTGTTCCATCCAATAGCTCACTGTGAGCATTCACTTCTGTGTTTGCCAGGCACTGGCATAGCCTCACAAGAGGCNGCTACATCAGGGTCCCTTCATCAGAATCCTGCTGGCATGTGCATTAGTATCTGGGTTTGGTGGCTGATGATGGGATGGATTCCTGGATGGGGTAGTCTCTGGATAGACCATCCTTTCATCTTAGCTCTAAATTTTGTCTCTGTTCCTATATCCTTTCATGGGTATTTTTTTCCTTATTCTAAGGAGGAATGAAGTATCCACATGATGGTTATCCTTCTTGGTTTTCTTGTGTTTAACTGCAAGCAATTCTATGAAATAATTTATGATGTATTTTTAAAGTGCTTATTTTGGTTTCAAATGTTGTAAACTATTATTTGTTTTTATGCAATATTTATTACATAAAATTAATATAACTATGAAAATACATTCAAAATGCATGTTCCAGAAAATCTCTAAAATTATAATGCATCATCAGGCCTAATAGATTCAATCTGTATTGAGATTCCTTAAAATAATTCAGATTATCTAAACTTTCTGTATTGTCAGGAAAAATTATATACTTACACAAAGTATACTTTTCCAAATTTTAATGTTAAGCTAGAAACTTACTTAAATTTAAATAATTGAAACTTTTAGACATAATGGTTTTCTAATTCTATGAGACTTTCATTCGTATGTGTTCAATCCCCAACTCTTTTAAATCCTGACAGATGCACCATTATTTCTGAAGTTCATATCCTCTTTTTTGTTTTATGGTTTTATCCCCTCACATTCCAGTTTGTGATGCTTTTCTAATAAGGGCATGGGGGGGGGGGCTCACTGTCATTGTCTATCTACCAGGGGTGATATCACTAAAAATAAGTAATTATCACTCCACTGATGCCATCGCTGTCAGAAACATGTCATCTAAGATTAGGGGCTCCTGAATTCACCCTCTTTCCAATACAGGAAATAATTGGCTAGATTTGGTGGGGATCTTATTAAGGAAGCCACAAGTGTTGAGTTCATGAATACATACGTCATGCCATTTCCAGAACACACTGTTTCATCCTTGTCCTCTCTCACATTGTACTCTTACAATATTCTCTTTTTTAAATTACTTTTATTTTTTACAGTTCGATCTTACCCTACTCCAGTCTTCCCTTCCACAGTTCCTCATCCAACTCTTTATCTCCCCCTGTCTGCAAGAATATGTCCTCATAAATCCATCACCACCCAGGCCTCTACATTCCCTGGCACCTCTTCTCCCACTGAGACCAGACCAGGCATTCCTGGTATTTATGTGTCCAGGCCTCGGATCAACTCTGGTATGCTGCTGGGTTGGAGGCCCTGTCTCTGAGATATCTCAGGGTCCAATGTTAGTTGAGACTGCTGCTCTTCCCATGGGTCACTCTCCTCCACAGCTTTTTACAGCTTTTCCCTAATTCAAACACAGTGGTCCCTGAATTCAGTCATTGGTTTGATGTAAATATCTACTTCTTTCTCAGTTAGCTGCTTGTGGGGCCAGAGAACAGCCATGCTTGTCTGTTGTTAGGTTTTAGAGCCCTCCTTTGAGATGGATTCCAGGTTGGGCTGGTCACTGGACCTCCTTTCCCATAGTCTCTTTTCCATTTTTGTCCCTGCAGTTCTTTTAGACAGGAACAACTCCGAGTCAAAGTTCTTGACTGTCAGATAGCAAACCCATCTCTCCACTTGATGTCCTGTATTTCTGCTGCAGGTAGACTTTGAAATTTTTCCTCTCACCACTGTTGTTCACTTCATCTAAAGTCCTCCTCTTTGAGTCCTGAGAGTCTCTCAGCTCCCAGGTCTCTAGTACATACTAGAGAGTCCTGCCATCCCTGCCCCCTCTCCTTGAGCTTACATATTTCCATTCATTTTCCTGGCCCTCAGAGCTTCTCTTTGTTCCCCACCCCTCAAACCCAGTACCTGGTCATATTTCACTTTTCCCTTCCCCTCTTCTCTCCCACCCAGATCCCTCCCTCAGCCTCCAATGATTAATTTATTCTGCCTTCTAAGTGGGATTGAAGCATCCTCACTTGGGCCATTCTGTTGGTTAACTTTCTTGAATTCAATGGATTGTATCCTAGGCATTTTGTACATTTTTTGGCTATTATCCATTTATTAACGAGTACATAACATATGTGCTCTTTTGGTTCTGTGTTACCTCACACAACATGATGTTTTCTGGTTCTGTCCATTTGCCTGCAAACCTCATGAGGTCCTCATTCTTATTAGCTGAATAGTATACAATTGTGTCAATGAACCACATTTTCTGCATCCATTCTTCCGTTGTGGTCATCTAGGTTGTTTCCAGCTTCTCATTATCCAGAGGATAGCTGGTTCTCTGGGTAGATTTATTTCAAATTTTCTGAGGAACCTCTAGATTGATTTCCAGAGTGATTTTACCAGATTGCAATACCACCAACAATGTAGGAGTGTTCCACTTTTCCCACATCTTCACCAACAGGTGCTGTCACCTGAGATTTTGATCTTAAACACTATGATTAATATAAGGTAAAAATCTCAGGGTTGAATTCATTTGTATTCCTCTAATGACTAAGGATTTTAGACATTATTTTAAGTGCTTCTCAGCCATTCAAGATTTCCCTGTGGTAAATCCTATTTGTCTCTTTACCACATTCTTTGATTGTGGTGTTTGGTTTTTTGGAGGTTAGCTTCTTTATTTATTTATTAATTTATTATTTATTTATTTAGGATATTAACTCTCTATTAGCTGTAGAGATAGTGAAGTGTTTTCCCCATTCTGTAGGTTGCCCATTTTTCCTATTGAATATGTCCTTTGCCTTATAAAAGCTTTTCAGTTTAATGAGGACCTTTTTCTCAAATTCTTGATTTTAGAGCCCAAGCCATTGAAGTTCTGTTTTGCAAATTTTCCCCTATGCAAATGAGTACAAGAATCTTTCCCACTTTATCTTCTATTAGATTCAGTATATCTAATTTTATGTTTAGGACCTTGATTTACTTGGACTTGAGCTTTGTACAAGGGGACAAATACAGATTTATTTTCATTTTTCTAAATACCGACTGCCAGTTAGACCAGCACCATTTACTGAAGATGCTGTCTTATTTCCTTTGTATATTTTTTCCTCCTTTGTCAAAGATAAAGTGTCCATAAGGGTGTGGTTTTGTTTCTGGATTTTCAAGTCTATTCCATTGATCAACCTGTCTCTGTACCAATACCATCTAGTTTTGATCACCGTTGCTCTGTAGTATAGCTTAAGTTCAGAGTTGATGATTCCCACAGAAGTCCTTTTATTCTTAAGAACTATTTTTGTTATTTTGTTTTTTTGTTTCATTTTTCCATATTCTAATGATCATTGCTCTTTTCATGCCTTTGAAGAATTGTATTTTAAAAGGGAATGTGTTGAATCTGTGGATTGCTTTTTGTAGGATGGCCATTTTTATTATGTTCATCCTACCAATCAGTGAGCATAGGAGATATATCTGCTTTCTGAGGTTTTCTTCAATTTCTTGCTTCAGAAATTTAAAGTTCTTGTCATACAGATCTTTTACTTATTTGGTTAAAATTACCCCATGATATTTTATATTGTTTGTGACTAATATGAAGGGTGTTGATTCCCTGTTTTCTTTCTCAGACCATTTCTCATTTGTAAAAAAAGGAGGCTACTGATATGCTTGAGTTAATTTTAGATCCAGCCACTATGGCGAAAATGTTTATCAGCCGTAGAAGTTCTCTATTAGAATTATTGGGGTCACTTAAGTATGCTATTACATCATCTGAAAATAGTAATAATTTTACTTCTTTGCCAATTAGTATCCCCTTCATCTCTCTGTCTCTCTCTGTCTCTCTCTGTCTCTCTCTGTCTCTCTCTGTCTCTCTCTCTCTGTCTCTCTCTCTGTCTCTCTGTCTCTGTCTCTGT
>NC_034594.1:87663225-87669197 GCF_900095145.1 Mus pahari
TCTCTCTCTCTCTCTCTCTCTCTCTCTCTCTCTCTCTCTTTCTCTTGCTCTCTTTATTGCTGTAGCTATAACCATGAGTAATCTACTGAAGAAATAGGTAGACAGCCTTGTCTTGTCTCTGATTTTAGTAGGATTCCTTTAAGTTTCTTTCCTTTTAATTTAGTATTATCTGTTGGTTTGTTGTATATTGATTTTATTATATTTACAGATGGTCCTTGAGTTTCTGATCTCTCCAATACCTTTAACATGAAAGGCTATTGTATTTTTTCAAATGATTTTTTAATCATGCAATGAGATGTTCATGTGATTTTTTTCTTTGAGTTTGTTTATTTAGAGGATTACATTAATGGATGTCCACATATATACCAACTTTGCATCCTTGGAATAAATCCTATGTGATTATGGTGCATGATGAGTGTGATGTATTCTTGGATTCGGTATCCTTGAATTTTATTGAGTAGTTTTGCACCAATATTCATAAGTGAAATTGTTCTGAAGTACTCTTTCTTTGTTGAGTCTTTGTATGTTTTAGATATCAAAGTAATAGTGGCTTCATAGAATGAATTTCTTAGTGTTCCTTCTGTTTCTATTTTATGGAAAAGTTTGAGGAGTGTTTGAATTAGCTCTTTGAAGTTCTGATAATTTTCACACTAATGCCATCTGGCCCTGTGCTTTTTTATTTTTCTCTTTCTTTCTTTCTTTCTTTCTTTCTTTCTTTCTTTCTTTCTTTCTTTCTTTCTTTCTTTCTTTCTGGTTGGGAGGTTTTTAATGACTTCTACTATTTCCTTAGGAGATATGGGCCAGTTTAGAGAGTTTACCTACTCTTAATTTAACTTTTGTATGTAGTATTTGTCTAGAAAATCATGTGTTTCATCTATATTTTTCAGTTTTGTTGAGTACGGAATTTTGTAGCAGGAATTGAAGTTTTTTTTTTTAAATTCCACACTTTCTGTTGTTATATCTCCCTTTTCATTACTAATTTTGTTAATTTGGATACTGTCTCTGTGCCCTTTAGTTAGTTTGGCTAGGAGTTTATATATCTTGTTGATTTTCTCACAGAATCACCTTTAGATTTTGAAGATTCATTCTTTGTATCATTCTCTTTGTTTCTATTTGGTTGATTTCAGCCCTGAGTTTGACTATTTCCTGCCTTCTACTCCTCTTGAGTTCCTTTGGGTCTTTTTGTTCTAGAGCTTTCAGGTGTGCTGTTAAGTTGCTAGAGTGGGATCTCTCTAATGTCTTTATGAGGGGACTTTGTGCTATGAATTTTACTCTTAGCACTGGTTTCATTATGTTCCATAATGTTGATTATGCTGTTTCATCATTTTCACTGAAATCCAGGAAGCCTTTAATTTCTTTCCTTTTTTCTTCCCTGACCAAGTTACCATTGAGTAGAGTGTTCTTCATTTTCCATTGATATGTGAATTTTCTGTTAGATTTTTTGGTAATTAAAATCTAACCTTAGTCCAGTGAACTGATAGGATACACAGGATTAGTTCAATATTCCTGAATCTATTGAGACTTTTTCGGTAACCAATTACATGGTCAAATTTGGGGAAGGTACCCTGAGGTTCTGAGAAGAACAATTTTTTTTCTGTGTTGTTTGAGGCTGGAATGTCCTATATACATGTGTTAAATCCATTTATTTCATAAACTCTTTTAGTTTCAGTGTGACTCTCTTTAATTTCTGTTTCAATGACTATTCTATTGGTGAGAGTGGCATGTTGAAGTCTCTCACTATTATTGTGTGGGGTTCATTGCAGATTTTTATCTTTAGTTAATTTTATTTTATGCCATTGCATGAGGCATAGATGTTTAAAACTGAGACTTCCTCTTGGTGGATTTTTCCTTTGATGAGTATGAAGTGTTCTTCCCCATCTTGCTTGATAACTTTTGGTTGAAAGTTTATTTTATTGGACATTAGAATGGTAACTCTAACTTGTTTCTTGGTACCATTTGCCTGAAAGAGATTTTTCTAGTCTTTTACTCTGAGGTAATGTCTGTCTTTGTCATTGAGGTCTATTACTTTTATGCAGCAAAATGCTGCATCTTGCTTGTGTATCCACTCATTTAGCTCATGTCTTTATATTGGGGTATTGAATCTGTTATATTGAGAGATATTAAATACAGATGATTGTTAGTTCCTATTAAGTTCGTATTTGTAAGTGGTATTATGTGTATGTGAAAGTGGTCCGGTCTATCTTCCACTGATAAGTAACTATGAAAGTGCCCTATACCTGGGCCAAGTAGTGGGAGTGGGTGGGTAGGGGAACAGAGGTGGGGGGAGGGGTATGGGAATCTTTCGGGATAGCATTTGAAATGTAAATAAAGAAAATAATAATAAAAAAAAAAAAAAAAAGAAAGTGCCCTATAGAATTGTCCGCTTACAGTGTGATCTTCTAAAGGCATTTTCCCAATTGAGGTCCCTTTCTTTCATATGATTATAGCATGTATCAATTTGATATAAACCAGTACATGTAGTTTTGTTAAGTATGAAAGGGGTATATGATGCTTATTTTACTGTGCTATAGTTAGCTTGATTTAGGAAGTTATATTTTAGACAGGTGTACATATACAAAATTAAGTCAAAAATACATTTTTCTTTATGTGCTTCAGGTGTATATATTTTAATGCACTAATGAATTAAATGGTAATGAATTCATAAATATCAGCCACATGTGATCTGAGACACACACAGTCACACAGATGCACACACATTATAACATTAAAAAAATGTAGTGAATACAGTCACTCTTGTAACAGGTCGAATGACAAATATGGAGATTTTTGGAAACTATGGGTACCAGAAGTCTGACAATATTGTTTTGAGTCCTATAGAGTTTTAGAATTTATTTAGAAAATCTAGCTGCAGATTATTCTGTTACTTCTATTCCCTCTCTTATCCATAGTTTTTGTAATAGATAACTAAACACATCTTTGCTGTCAAAAATTAAAAGCTAATTAGCTAATTAGCTTTTGTACATTGGATAAACAAATGGATATATCAATTCCACATATTTCAGTTCATGATATGGCAATGAATGTAGTGAGATGTTCTGGAAAATATTTGAAACTCATTGTTAAAAAATTGAATTTGTGTGCCTGTGCTCACTACCTGTGGCCATTTTTACTTCTGCCATTTATTGCTCAGATCTACTTTCATAAATAAAGCTAGATGAATGTTTTTATCCAGAACTTCAATCTAGTAAAATTCAACTATATATGCCCCATGTGTAACTCATACATAGGTTTGTTGTCAATACACTAAAGGCATCATTATATACAGTGTTTCTAAAAGCAATGTGTTTCACAACATTTTATTAGTGTGTAGAGTGGGGAGTGTTGATTACTATGGATACTAAGTAGATTCACTACTTAATAGTAAGCTAATTGTATGGTCAACCAATACTATATTCTTATTGAATATTTTTTTATAGCTCAGTAAGTGTTGAAGACAATTTTATATTTTCCCTCTGGTAAACCATGTTAGTTTTTTTTTTTTTTTTTTTGATTGTCCTTACGACCCTATCATCTTATGTGTATAGAAAATTATTTTGTTGTGTTGAAGAATTTTTCTTAAAGATAGAATTCATCAAGATGAATGATCACAAAACAGTGATCATTGGGTTCCAAAAACAGGATTTCAACACTGACTTTTAAATTAAGCTAAAATAATTACAGAAAATATAAACAGGCCAAACTCAATTTTTCTTATGAAGACATAGTTACCCTGATACACAATATATTTAAGTCCAGACAAAGAAAGAGAATTACAGATGAATTTGTCCAACAACATATTACAGATTACAATAAAATACATGCAAATTAAATCCAAGAACACATAAAAATGATTATTTACCATCATCAATTAGAATTCATTTCAGACATGAGGGGATATTTCAACTTACATAAATTAACAAATATAATCCACCACATAAACAAAATGAAAGGCAAAATATCCAGATGTTATTGCATTACATACAGGAAAAGACTTTGAAAAAAATGTTCAACACTCATTCATGATAAATGCACTTCAGAGAATAAGGATGCAAAGAGGCATACCTCAATATGTAATAAAGGCAACTTACTCCAAGCCCATAGCAAACGTGAAATTAAATGGAGAGAAATTTAAAGTGATTCCACTAAATTAGAACAAGGCAATGATATCCACATTCTATATACATGTTCTAAATAGTACTTGAAGTTTTGCTAGAGCAGTAAGACAACTGAAGGAAATCATGGGAATAGAATTTGGAAAGGATAAATTCAAGGAATCTTTATTTGCAGATTAATGATAGTATATGCATAAGTTACCTGAAATTTTCCACTAGGAAAATTCTATATCTAAAAAACACTTTACCAAAGTATATGGATGAAAATTAAGTCACAATAATTAGTATTCCTCCCACATAAAAATAAACAAGTAAAAATCAGGGATATAACACCTTTCTCAATAGCCTCTAGTAATATAAAATATCTTGGGACAATGTAAAACAGGCAATGATTAAAAACTTCAAGACACTGGAGAAAGAAATTGAATAAAAGATCACAAGATGGAAAGATGAAACCACAGATATATTCCAGAAGAAGCTCATGGTTGAGAAGTTGTAGAAAAGTAAAATTGCTTCATGCACACTAGAGTTGAAATATTGAAGAACAGAGGGAGAAGTCAGAGAAATTTCTAAAAGTTAACAATACCTTGATATAAATTAAATCTTAACAACATTAAGAGTGCATAAATCTATATAGTATTGAAGTTGTAATTTGATAAAGCACATATAGCAAATATTTACTTTTCTCTTGGATTTTTTACTTTAGTATACATGGAAGCATCACAAAATATCAACAATAACATCTCACTATGCAAAGAATATCTTAATTTTCTCTATATTTTAGGTGTATATTTGGTTATATTACCTTCATTCTACTACTACATATGTTATTCAATTATCAAATGAGAAAATAATTTATTTTCTACAATCTATATTCCAGCAACAATTGTTAAATAGTGCTTAAATATTTATCTCCTTTCATTTCTAATAACAATTTACAAAAAAATTCTTTCAGTTTTATTATATTTAAGAAATGAAAAGTACAATAACTTAAGGAGTACATGTGAACAAAAATGTGACTTTCTATTAACGTTTCTGATAAAAGAAAGACAGACAGCAGGTAGCTCTCAAAACAAAGATGTATTTAAAGAGACCATTCATCTCCTGTCACTGTAATGAGGTATCTTTTGCTAGCAATACACCTGCCTTCTATAATTAACAGCTGAGGGATATGTTATGAGTTGACAAATGGTATTAGATCATTACAAATACTTCTTAATCATTATATATGGCTGCTTAATGGAATTTTTCACTCTAAGCTTATGAATTTCTTAATATTTTCAACTGCATAGAAAAAAGAACTGATGAGTGTATTATCTGTTATGTGAACAAAATGTTTCACTCAGCTATAGAGACCAAAATAATGAACGTACTGTCATTTAAGCAGTTATCAACCTGTTCTTGCTTGCTACTTGAGTGTTAAGTAGGTTACAAAATGAATAATTAAATATGAGAAAATATTGGGATGATAGATAAAAAGAAACATTCATAAACAATTATTAATAGTAGACATTAATTAAGGAATTTCAGTGGTAGGCTATAAGTTGCTTAATATTTTAAGCATGTAGTTCCAAATAAAGTAACATATTCCACATCTTAAAGTTATATGTACACGTTTTCTTGAAAATATTGAAAGAAGTTAAACATAACTTCTATAAACCTTGTTACAAAATGAACATTTTCTTTTTTTCCCCAATTTTTTATTAGATATTTTCTTTATTTACATTTCAAATGCTACCCTGAAAGTTCCCTATACCCTCCCCGCACCCCTGCTCCCCTACCCACCCACTCCCACTACTTGGCCCTGGCCTTCCCCTGTGCTGGGTCATATAAAGTTTACAAGACCAAGGGGCCTCTCTT
>NC_034594.1:87670215-87685743 GCF_900095145.1 Mus pahari
AGTGGTATTGCTAGATCTTCCTGTAGAACTCTGTTCAATTTTCTGAGGAACTGCCATGCAGAGCGGTTACAGATTGCAGTCCCACCAGCAATGAAGGAGTGTTTCTCTTTCTCCACATCCTCGCCAGCATCTGTTGTTACCAGAATTTTTTTATCTTAGCCATTCTGATTTGTGTGATGTGGAATCGCAGGGTTGTTTTTATTTGCATTTCTCTGATGATTAAGGATGTTGAACATTTTTTCAGGTGCTTCTCGGCCATTTGGTATTGCTCCGGTGAGAATTCTTTGGTTAGCTCTGTACCCCATTTTTTATTAGGGTTATTTGGTTTGCTGGAGTCCAACTTCTTGAGTTCTTTATAAAATGTACTTATGTTAGTACATTATTTGGAGGTACAAAAATATATAATGTGTTTATTTTTTAGCATTATGTGAATATAGATGTTTGTTTCCTTGATGATTTTTTTTCTGTTTTAAAAATCATATTTATTTACTTGTTTACTTATGTATTTTGTTTGTGTGGGATGGTGATCACATGCATAGCCCACTGCTTCTTTTTTCCTTGAGGAATTTTTAACAAATACCTACTTCATGTGTACTTCACATTTTTAAAATTTCAGCTAATTTTGAGAAGCAGAATCATGAAGAACACAATTCCAAGTTCAGCCTGTACAGTTTATCAACACCCTGTATCAAATGAGAAAAAGAAAGAAATGGAAAAGTAAATGATACAGAGAAAGGGTGAATACAAAATAGATTTGTTACCATACTACAAGCTCTTGTATCAGTAATTTACAGACACAGAATCCACAGTGGTATACCGTTTATCTATACCACTGAAAACAGTTTAATTATTGTTAATCAACTAAGAAAATCACTATCATAGAAAATTATGAAGATGTAAACAATAAATGAATGCTAGATTTTATAAATTAAAACTAAAATGTCATAAATGTAGTTTTGTTATATACGATATCCAGGAAGATAAAAACAGACATAGTCTTGTAGAAGTCTTTCACTAAGTTAAATATGAACATAGTAGGTTACCCAATTTTCTTGTCTACTTCTCAATCACTTTATATTAACTACAAAATGTATTACCCTGGTATCTTTTTGTTCAAGAATTAACCTCATGATTGGCATTTTAGTTTCTTATACTCCCTGCAAATAATAACAACAGAATCCTTGATGGGACTTTATCTTTTCCATATTGGAGGCATTGCAGTGGTCCTAGATACTTCAAATATACCTTTATTGCAAAGTATTTTATGCATGCAGAATTTGAATTAAATTTGTAGGTTCCTTGCATTTTCCATTCAACTTATTGGCAAATATTTTTCACTCATCATCACATTTATTAATAACTTCAGAAACCTCTAAGCCTCCTTAATTCTAATTATACAAAAGACATTCTACTATTGACTTAGACATAATCTTAAAGTCACATAACATATAGACAGTTGAACATGTATGTTTATTGCAAAAGTGTGGAATCAAGCCTTCACAGGACCAAGGGCCTCTCCTCACATTGATAAGGCCATCCTTTGCTACATATGTACCTGGGGATATGGGTTCCTCTATGTGTATTTTTGGTTGGTGGTTTAGTCCCTGGGAGCTCTGGGAAGTCTGGTTGGTTGATATAGCTGTTCTTCCTATGGGGTTGCAAATGCCTTCAGCTCCTTCAGTCCTTAACCTAAGTCCTCCATTGGAGTCACCATATTCAGTCCAGAGGTCAGCTGTGAGCATTAACTTCTGTATTGGTTAGGTGCTGGCAGAGTCTCTCAGGAAACAGCTATATCAGGCTACTCTCAACAAGCTCTTCTTGGCCTCAGCAATAGTGTCTGAGTTTTGTGGCTGCATATGGGATGGATCCCCAGGTGGTGCAGTCTCAGGATGGCCTTTACTTCAGTCTCTGTTCTATTCGTTGACCCTGTATTTCCTTCAGACAGGAGAAATTCTGTGTTACAACTTTGGAGATGGTTGGGCGGCTTCATCCCTCAACTGGGGCCCATGCCTAACCTCTGAATATGGTCTGGAAAGGTTCTCACTCTCCTTTGTGGGGTATTTCAGCTATTGTCTACCTGTGTTCTTTCTTTATTACTTTTATTTCCATTTGTAGATTCTGGATGGTTTTGTTCAGTTCCTATACCTGTTTGGTTGATTTTCCTGTATTTCTTTAAGCAATATATATACATGTCCTTCTTAAAACTTTCTATCATCATCTTGAGACTTGATCTTAAATCAGTCTTGCTTTTCAGTTGTGTTGGTTTATCCAGGGATTTCTGCAGTGTAAAACTGGTTTCTGATGATGTCATGTAGCCTTGGTTTCTATTGCATATCTTTGGTGTTAGATTGTTTGCTGTCCCTGACTATAGCTTGTCCCTCCTGTGAGCTTGTGAGCCTGTGATCATAGCTGTGTTAGCATTCCTGGGAGACTAGCTCTCTGTGTTCTGGATTTGGGGAGTGGATAACTGTGGCACTCCATTTAGCTCTGGGAGGCAGATGGGAAAAAGAAGGATCATGTCTCTGGCTACTACGTGGTACCTGCATCCTCTGGACTCAGGGTTGTTTCCATTTAGGGCAGGTATTGGAACAGTAGTTGTGGTTTCACCTGTACTCTTAAGTGTGTTAGCCCACCTGGGAAGCCAGCTCATTCCAGGCAGAATTTAATGAGGAGTTCTGTGCCACAGGGTCAACTCTGGGATACAGATGGAAAGTCGAATTTATGTTATATATTACATAAAATGAATGAAGGTTTCATTTGCAGAAAAAAATGGTATAAATCGAAATAATAACTTTGGGTGATTTGAGTCCAATGACATAAATACAAATATCACATTTCTATGATTTTTGTTTCTAAAATTCATAAATGAAATCATATATGTATATTTATGAAAGTAAAGGTAAATGTATACAGAGGAACAAAAGAAATTAAGAAGAGGTAGGATAGGCCAGGGATAAAGTACAGAAAATAAGCGGGAATAGTATATTGGAAAAAATATTACTTAAGACAACTCATTAAATGAAATAAAAAGATGAACAAATGACTTAATAAAGAATAAAAATACAAAAACAAGAAATCAAGTTGATATCTGACTTTCCAGAACTTGAATTTTGTCAGACGACACTAGGGAAAATTCACACATAAAACATCTATAAACTAATGCTACTCTATATTGAAACATATTTTCTAAGCAATTTACCTTACATAAATATCTCTACTCACAAACAAGAAATATTCTTTCTTGGATTCTTCTTACACAGAAATAATGGATACAGTTCTGATAACATTAGTGCCATTTCTGAAAGCACAAAGTATTTACATGTAGATGAAAGACAATTTACTGTGTGCCTGAGAAATACAGAAGTGGATTCTCACTACTATCCATTGAAAGTAGCACATGGTCCCCAATGAAGGAGCTAGAGAAAGGGCCCATGGAGTTGAAGGGGTTTACAGCCCCATAGGAGGACTAACCAGTACCCCCAGAGCTCACTGGTATTGCACAACAAATCAAAGAAAACACATGGTGGGACTCATTGCTCCAGCTGCATATGGAGCAGTGGATGGCCTAATAGGTTATCAATGGGAAAAGAGGCCCTAGGTCCTGGGAAGGTTCTATGCCCCAGTATAGGGGAATGCTAGGGCCAGGTAGTGGGAGTGGGTGGGTTGGTGAGCAGGGGGAAGGGGAAGGAGATAGGGAATTTTCAGAGGGGAAACTAGGAAAGAGGATAACATTTGAAATGTAAATAAAGAAAATATCTAATTAAGAAAAATGACTAAAACAAAAGAAAGAAAAAAACTTACTACTAATTTTTATGTACTGGGCTGTAGTCACAAAGACTTAAGAAATTTAAAGAATTTTGTGTGGAAGGTTGGAAGAAGTAGAGTATGCCTATAAGTAGTGTATAGTTATTTTTTTAAATATTCAAGTTAAAGTTAAAATCCTTAGCTGCTTAAAAATTCAATGTGAAAATATTTAATTGCATTTTCTACTGCTCACTTTAGGGGTTCAAAATAATAATATGGGCAAGAAAATACATATTCATATACACCAAAATAGTGGGGAGAATGACTCCAGAGCAATTAGACAACAAAAGGAGCTCAAGGGGAATTCAAATTGGAAAGGAAGAAATCAAAATATCATTATTTGCAGATGATATGATAGTATACATATGTGACCCTAAAAATTCCACCAGAGAACTCCTAAACCTGATAAACAGGTTCAGTGCAGTAGCTGGATATAAAATTAACTCAAACAAATCAATGACCTCTCTCTACACAAAGGATAAACAAGCTGAGAAAGAAATTAGGGAAACAACACCCTTCACAATAGTCACAAATAATATAAAATAACTTGGTGTGACTCTAAGGAAGTGAAAGATCTGTATGATAAGAACTTCAAGACTCTGAAGAAAGAAATCAGAGAATATATTAGAATATGGAAAGATCTCCCATGCTCATGGATTGGCAGAATCAAAATAGTAAAAATCGCTATCCTGCTGAACGAAATCTACAGATTCAAAGCAATCCCCATCAAAATTCCAACTCAATTCTTCAACGAATTAGAAATCGCAATTTGCAAATTCATCTGGAACAACAAAAAACCTAGGATAGCCAAAACTCTTCTCAATGATAAAAGAATCTCTGGTGGAATCACCATGCTTGACCTAAAGCTGTACTACAGAGCAATTGTGATAAAAACTGCAAGTGCTGGTATAGCAACAGAGAGCAAGACCAAAGGAATAAAAGTGAAGACCCAGAAATGAACCCAGACACCTATAGTCACTTGACCTTTGACTAGGGAGCTAAAACCATCCAGTGGAAAAAGATAGCATTTTCAACCAATAGTGCTGGCACAACTGGCTGTTATCATGTAGAAGAATGAGAATTGATCCACTCTTATCTCCTTGTTCTAAGGTCAAGACTAAGTGGATCAAGGAACTCCATATAAAAGCTGACACACTGAAATGTATAGAGGAGAAAGAGGGGAAAAAACCTGAAGATATGGGCACACTGCTTGTGGACGTTGTACATCGTGGTGCGCACTAGGCTCCGCACCACGATGTACAACGTCCACAAGCAGGGCTCAACTGGCTGTTATCATGTAGAAGAATGAGAATTGATCCACTCTTATCTGCTTGTGGACGTTGTACATCGTGGTGCGGAGCCTAGTGCGCACCACGATGTACAACGTCCACAAGCAGCTTCATAAAATTGCAAAGCTTCTCTAAGGCAAAAGACACTGTCAATAAGACAAAAAGGCCACCAACAGATTGAGAAAGGATCTTTACCAATCCTAAATCAGATAGGGGACTACTATCCATTGTATATAATGAACTCAAGAAGACAGACTCCAGAAAACCAAATAACACCATTAAAAATGGGGCATAGAACTAAACAAAGAATTCTCAAATGAGGAATATCGAATGGCTGAGAAACACCTCAAAAAATGTTCAACATCCTTAGTCATCAGGGAAATGCAAATCAAAACAACCTTGAGATTCCACCTCAAACCAGTCAGAATGGCTAAGATCAAAAATTCAGATGACAGCTGGTGCTGGCAAGGATGTCTGCTTGTGGACGTTGTACATCGTGGTGCGGAGCCTAGTGCGCACCACGATGTACAACGTCCACAAGCAGGAATACCCAAGATACAATTTGTAAAACACATAAAACTCAAGAAGAAAGAAGACCAAAATATCGACTTTGCCCCTTCTTAGAATTGGGAACAAAACTCCCATGGAAGGGGTGACAGAGACAAAGTTTGGAGCTGAGACAAAAGGATGGACCATCCAAAAACTGCCCCACCCAGGGTTCCATCCCATAATCAGCCACCAAACGCAGACACTATTGCATATATCAGCAACATTTTGCTGAGAGGACCCTGATATAGCTGTCTTTTGTGAGGCTATGCCAGTGCCTGGCAAACACAGAAGTGGATGCTCACAATCAGCTATTGGATGGAACACAGGGCCCCCAATGGAGGAGCTAGAGAAAGTACCCAAGGAGCTGAAGGGGTCTGCAACCCTATAGGTGAAACAACAATATGAACTAACCAGCACCCCCAGTGTCTCTAGCTGCATATGTAGCAGAAGATGGCCTAGTCAGCCATCATTGGGAAGAGAGGCNCCTTGGTCTTGCAAACTTTATATGACCCAGTACAGGGTAACACCAGGCCCAAGAAGGGGGGGTGGGCGGGTAGGTGAGCAGGAGTGAGGAGGGTATAGGGGACTTTAGGGATAGTATTTAAAATGTAAATGAAGTAAATACCTAATAAAAATTGAAAAAAAAAAAACAAAAAATAACAAACAAAAAATAAAACAAAATTCTTGCCTGAAACCAAAGTCACTGAGCATCCTCTGAAAGCATGATATTAAAACAAATGTCTTCTACAATGAATTGTCATCGATCATAAAATTTCCAATCTAAAATAATATACTAATAAAACTCTAATGTGTATAATAAGGCATATTACAAGCAATAAATGCCTCTGAGTCTCTTTTTAAAGTAAATTATGAAGATTGAGATACAATTATTAACTTCAATCTTAACATAAGCTACTGGGAATATAAATTCTGTGATATTAAACTCAACATGAATACATTTTCATAGACTTTTAATTAGAAGTTTAATGATGTGTAACTTATTATTCTATCTCCTATTAGTTAAAATATATTGTTATATATTTCAGTTAAAAGCTAAATATTTAATTAATAGTTAAACATAATTAAATAGTCTTTTCATATATTTAATTTCTTATAATTATTGTTCAATTGAAACTAGAATTTTTTTTCTAATCAGGTATTCCCTTGTATTTATTTATTTATTTATTTATTTATTTATTTATTTATTTATTGGTGAAATGCTTTCAAAGATGGTGCCCTTATTTTTTCACTTCCTCGTTAAGTGCTATACCACTGGGAAATGGCCTCCTCTCTTTTTGAGAATATTTATTTTAATAAGTGTTAAAGATTTTGTTTTAAAATAAGAAATCTACAAGTTTTAATTACAGTCTTAGTATACCACATAATGCTCAATATTATGTGATCCTCAACCCTATGCATTTTCTAGTTTCTTACTTATTTTTATCACTCATTTTTGTTAAAATATGCTCATGTTTTTTTAGTTGCTATTTGTCAGTCACGAAATCATGTAATTAAAATACAATTGCAAACTAGATAAAGAGAATGTGCTTCCTGCACCGAGACTACATTCCAGTAAAGAAGAAATAAATAGGAAGATAATCAGTAGCTCTAGGGGAGGATTAAAGAAGTGAGATACTAATAAATTTTCCCCTTATTTTCTGTTTGAAGGTTTTGTAAATGCCTATGAGTTTTAAAACAGTGTTTTGATTTATTCTCTGAGAACTTCACCTACTATGTTTTGATCATGTTCATCCCCTAAACTTCCCCAAGGTTTTCCATGCCTTATTTCCCTACACAACTTCAAGATGTAGAATGATTGACATAGTCTATAGTTCCATGTCCAGCTGCACAGTACCATGCTTGCAGCCATGATGATAATGGACTAAATTGTAAGCCAGCTCCAATGAAAGTTTTCCTTTATAAGAGTTGTTTTGGTCATTTGTCTCTTCTTAGTAGTAGAAAACTAAACTAAGAATGAAGTTTGTACCAGGACAAGGATATTTCTGTGGTAGGACTGACCATCCTTTTGTTTGGAGGAATGTGTTTTTTGGAACTTTGACAAACAGTAGAATGCTTTAAGTTATGCTTAATAGATCATACTAGTAGGAATATGGAAGAGAGTGATAAGAACTGTTGGGGTGGTTCAATAGGTTTCAGAGGGTAACAGATTCAGTAGAGTGCCCAGTAATCATTCTTATGATATTTTGGTGAAGAACATGGGTGTTTTTTTCTGTTGTCCAAAGAGTCTGCCCCAGGCTAAGGTGAAGAAATTTATTGACAAAGGAAGCCACAAAAACCTTAACATAAACTCTGTCCTATGGCTCATCCTTATGAAGAGCATTTTGACCAACCACAGCAAGCTTAGAAAGGGAAAGTATGAAACATATGATTCAAGGATAAATGGTACACCAGGAAGTAGATTGGAACTAAATACCGTGACTTAAGAATTTTAAGTGGAATTAAGGTAGTAGTGATTTCAGGGCAAGATTCCATCCAGGCAAGCTTATTGTTTTGCATTTGCAGTTCTACTATCATGTGCATCATATTAGGTATTATCATGATCGAGTTATCTCATTTGGACATAAAAGATATGACTGTGTGTCAAATTGATAAGGGATGGCTATTCTTCATTTTCAACTTGACTGGAATGAACTACAATCTAGAACTTACAATCGTGTGAAAAGGAATTAAATGAAATCTGTGGTCCAGATGTGGTGGTACACCCTTTTAATCCCAGGAGATGGAAGCAGGCAGATCTCTAAGTTTAAGGCAAGCCTGCAGTAGAGCAATTTCCAGATATAGAAATACTTAGGTAAGGTAGAGTAGTATGTGCCTAAAATCACAGCACTCAAGAGACAGAGAGGCATGCAGGTCTCAGAGATAATGTTCAGTCTACAGAACAAGTT
Source organism: Mus pahari (assembly GCF_900095145.1). Taxonomy (NCBI): domain Eukaryota; kingdom Metazoa; phylum Chordata; class Mammalia; order Rodentia; family Muridae; genus Mus; species Mus pahari. Next base: position 87,678,764 of record NC_034594.1, read on the forward strand.
CCAGGACATCCAAGCTTAGTTAGTGAAGGAACTTATGGAAAACAAAAAAAAACTCTAGTGGAAATGAATGAGGGAGCCATGTTCCAGTCCCAGAAAGCAACAGAATTTGGACACTTCAAACATGTGGCTCTGGCATTAGAGTTAAGAATAACAGGGGTTACTGAGGCAATCTATGCCGTTTAACTGGAGCTAAGAAATTAGTGGTGATTAAGAAGAGTCCAGGATCCCTGAGGTGAAATCTGCAAAATATAGTCTGAGAACACAGTGAAGCTGTGTTCCAGAGATACTATGTAAGAATCACTGAAGTGGTACTGGTTTTGAATCCATGAAAATGCCATTTAAAACAGCTTTCGTTTGGCACTGTGGGAGCCCATGTGAAAGTGAAAAGGTCTTCACCAAGGTCTTTGGTTAAGGTGTAGCCTCAACGGTAATTGAAGGCCCAAGACTGATGGTTCATGGAAACAAGTTGATGTCTGGCAGCCTGAAGAGAGCCTACGAGAGGCTATTAGTGAAGCCTAGTTGCAGTGAAGACCCCAGCATATTTTAGATTCCAGTACCATGGGATAACCACTAAAGCCAGCATCAGCAATTTAGTGAAATAAACACAGAATTACCAGCCAGTGTTGCCAAGAACTTATGGCAAATAGATGAGGGAAAACACAAAAAAGTGTTCTAGAATCTAAACAATGGCCTTGTATCCAAAGTTACCTCCACCTGGAATGATTCTTGTATACTGGTGGGAAAAGTGTTCAGAGGAGATCTTGGTATATTACCTATCTAGCCATTTCTACTTTATTAATATTGACATTGAAAGTGAAAAGTTAAATACAAACATATTAAGGAAGGCATATTGAGGGGGAAAGGGACTGTATTTAGTCAAAGAGAGGAGAAGGATAATAAGGTGATCATAGGCTTTGCAATTCATACGAATAGTTTATTTCATGACAGAAGAAAATATTTAAAATGTAGCACAGTCCTTAGTTGGTCCAAATGATAAAATAGAGAAGAAAAGAGTGACAAAGTGTAAAAAGGTAAACTTAATGCTACAGCATATGATTTAATAGGAGAAAGAAAAATGAATAATAGATAAATTGCTTTTTGGGTTGAATTTGAATACAAATTCGCTACCACATTTATATGAGCAAAAATCACTTGGAATAAAATAACCTTTATAATCAATAGAATGTTACAAAACTCATCTACATTTAGAGAGATTTGAATCAAGACTTTCCTGCCAAGGCAATTTTTTTTATTTATAATATCTGAGGGAGCTAGAGTTGAATAGAGCAGAAATTGTTATTAAGGTTGTATGGAGGAATTTAGTAATTTATGATATTACATACTCATGATTTTTCAATAAGATTTATTAAGACAAATGTTACATTTCTTCCTAGTACATCCCACTCAACTAATTGCAGGTGACTATTTGTCATGGAGTTGAATCATACTTGTATGTTTCATGTGTTTTTTATTCCTTCCAACTATATTTGCAGAAAGAAGACCTAGAAATAAATAAAAATGAAATACCAACAATAACATTCTAATGGACAAAAAATGAAACAGTGAAAACAAGTTTGATTCTATCTGCAGAGCTTAGCAAGATATCAAATCTGAACATATTGGAGTACCTCTTTAATTCTGGAAAAGAACTGAGTCCCTAAAAACCAAGGTTGAACCAAACATACTAGCATTTCTAAGACATTTAACAGAATAATTTCCATAAATTTGTTTATTAAAGAAAAAATTGAATTCATCTTTCCTCTCCAATTCATCAAAAATATTCTATTCATACTTTCAGTTACTATATTTCTATGTGATTTTTATGGTTTTGATTTAAAATGTAAGGTTTTTTTTTGATCAATCTTTGATACAAAGACATCACTAAACTTCTATTTGTCTTTTTCTGAAAAGTATTTACAATATTGAAAACACTGGTTTTAAGTTGAACTTAATTTAATCTTAATTATCTAGCTCTTAGATGAATAATCTTAATGTGTTAAATAATCTTATCAGGACAATCAATAATTGAAAGTATTTCTCAGGACTGTGAATATACTTTACTTAGGGCACACATGAAAGCAAGAGAGAGTGAGACAAGGGAGGGAGTGAGGAACGAAGGAAAAAAGGAAGGAAAAATGCAAATGGGGTAGGTAAGAAGAAGAAAATAAAGGAACATCTACCATGGTAGCTAAAGAAACATTGAAACTCTTCCCAGAAACCCAAAAAACCTGTAAAACATTTTTAATAAGATTAGTTCACAGTGTTACTTATGGTTCACCCTCCATGCTGAATCTGCACTGACAGTTCTTAAATATAGAATCTACATTCTCCAGTTCCTTTTGGTAAGACTTTTCTCCATTTACATTTTCAAATCACGTATACAGTGGACACAGTGCTGATATCAGTCTTACGTCAGTCCTGTTCTTTCTCTGTCTCTATTTTCTTGTTAAAATCATATGTTAGTAAATTTGTTTCATCATTGTGTAACAGTTTAATACTGAAGAGTGACATTGTATTAGTCAGGGTTTTCTAGAGTCACAGAACATATGGAATGTCTTCCTATATTGAGGAAATTTATTATGATGACTTCCAGTTTGTATTGAAATTCTGAGAAAAACTCCCCAGCAATAATCTTATATGAATTGGAAGTCCAAGAATCTAGTAGTTGCTCAGTCCAACAAAGCTAGTAGTTTTAGCTGGTCTTCTGTAGAAGTAGATTCCAACAGATGTGCTGTCAAGTAAATGCAAGTGGCAAATAAGAGTGAATCTTCCTTCTTCCAATGTTCTTATGTAGGTCTCCAACAGAAGGTGTGACCCAGATTAAAGGTGTGTCCCACTACACCTGGATCTGGAACTTGTTTTACCCCAGGCTGAATTTGAACTCAGAGATCTCCTTGACTTAGTATGGCATTAAAGGCATGCACTGCCTTGCCTTGGCCTAATCTATTCATAGCCATTATGCCTCAAGATCTCTATGCCAAGATCCAGGTCAGAAACTTGTGTCTTCCAGCCTCAAAACCTGGATCACAGGGGAGCCCTCCAATTCTGGATTGTAATTAATTCCAGATATTGTCAATTTGACAACCAGGAATAGACAATGCAGACACTCAGACTCAAATAGTATGTAATGCCAAAGAGTGTTTTATTCTATAGAAGTCTAATATACTGAGGTATCCCATTACCAAGTTAGAGACACCCAAATGAGCTTACAGGCCTGATTTAAACCATATTAAGAAATTCTGGGGTAAGTTAACTCTATATTTAAGGGTATTTCAATCCTGGGAGGGGGGGCTAGAGATTGTTACTGAGGAAGTCTGGAACTGGTCCTTACCCATTCTCCTTGTTTCAGCCAGGTGCCTGGGACTTTCCATTACCTGTGTGTGAAGTCTGGAGCCTAGGTGGTTTTTGTTTTGCTTTGTTTTGTTTTGTTTTGTTTTGTTTTGTTTTGTTTTGTTTTGTTTTTAAGTAGCTGACATGCCTGGCTTCCCTGAACTTGCCCAGTTATTAAGCCTATTCTCCTTACTGCCAATTTGAAGTCTGTCGTGGATTCAGCCTAGTCTTCTCATTTGTAACTGTACCCTTTTCCATTTGCACCTCAGTTCCTCAATTAAAGAGTCTAAGACTTAATTATGTATGAACTAATGCCTATACCATAAGCTTGGCTTGCTTGTGCTAGCTCATACCAACTCAATTATTCTTTCCTTCTATTCTAAGCCTATTCAGGTGCCTATCTCTACTGAGGTCCATCTGACTCTCTTCCTCAAAATTTGGGATGAATCATCTGCATCTAAGATTACATTCATTAACACATTTTGCAAAGAATTGACTAAAATAATCACATTCCACTCTTCTTTCATTACAGGGTTTGAGATCATTAAAGGGGCTACCAATATCCTTTCCTTTTTAATACATTAATTCTGATAAAATTAATATTAATCCATCTACTATTGCACCTATGTACATGCGTTTATGGCTAGCAACTTGGACTGACTACTCTATCAGATAGCTCATCCCTGTAGTAAATATATCTCAGCACACATTGACCACCTTTAGCTTTTCATGTAGCAATGTGATTTTGTGAAATTTTCCCCATCCATATTGGCATGCCAACTAGTCAACTTGTACTGTCACTATGTATGTCTTGCCCTACCAGCAGTTCTCCACCAGCAGGTCATGACCATGGAAAAACACATATTTCTGATGGTCTTAGAAAATGACATAACACACAATAGTGAAACTACAATTATAACCTATCAGCAAAAATAAATTTGTGGTTGGGGGTTTCAAAGACTATCAAAAATATGAGGGATTTGGTGGTTCTAACCAACAAGTTGAAAACTGCTGCAACACATGTATATACAGGCAAGACTACATTGACTTGGAAGTATATATACATGACAATATTTAGAAAAGCAGCAGGCTATTAAATTATTATATTGACAACCATGTAACTAAGAGTTTTAATTTTTATTAATGAACACATTCAATGTTCTATAACTGTCAAAGTAAAATGTCCTGCTTAGCATAAATATTTAGTAATACACTGCATAAAGTAATGTCAATACTTGTTTATATGAATTTATGAAAATCCTAATATATTTTGGAAAGTTAATATGAATCTTATTTGAAGAACAAATAGAATTTATGGCAATAAAGTAAAATTTATCTCAGAGCGTATAGACATTTATAACAGCCAAACAATCTTCAACATTTTAAATTAACAGTATCTACAATAAAACATAATTGATGCTTAAAGAAATTTGCTAAATAGTACTTTCCTTTTCCACAGTGCTAGGGTAAATGTGTTCATTTTTTAAAGGCCCTGGTTACAATAATATAAACTAGATACTGCCAGTGCTGTGTCTTTTCCAGAGAGCATACTGAATATAAATATCAAATCATAGGCTTCTTGTCAGTGATAATCCTTATAGAGTATGGAAATCATTAATTAAAATTCATCTTTCAAGAGGAGCTAGGTAAATATTTACCACACAAGCATAATTGGCTGAATTTGGATCGCTCAAATTAATACAAACTGCCCGGGGCAATAATATGGTTCTGTATCTAGCAAATGATTGGTGGGAAACCTGAAACTTGTTGGCCAAACAACCATGAAGATCAACTTCACATTTAGAGAAACATGATGTCTCAAAACGTAACTGTGGGCAGTAATTGTGGAAAGATAGCAAAGTGTACCATTAGGTACACACACACACACAGACACACAGACACACACAGACACACACACACACACACACACACACACACACTCAGAGAGAGAGAGAGAGAGAGAGAGAGAGAGACAGACAGGAGACAGAGAGACAGAGACACAGAGAGACAGACAGAGACAGAGACACAGAGAGACAGAGACAGAGAGATGCAACAAATATAACCCTGTAAAATGTCACATTACAAGTGTTATGTTAATTGGTGAAGTCCTTATATCTGTTTTTGTTTTCTTGTTAAACTTTATGTCAGAAGTAATATGAATGCAGGAACAGTGGTGAATTAGTGTTATTTAAGTAAGTCACATGTTGGAGCATTTGACAAGTCTTAAACAAAAGAAACAAACAAAAAGATAAAAATAATGTGTTGTCATTTTGCAACACTAATATCTAGGAAATGAATGTTGCCTAAGTAGCCGGTTCTTTGCTGAAATACTTTTTTCTTTTTATGTTCTAATTTTTGTCATCCTTTATGGCCAAATATATATCTACTAGAAGAAAACACATTTAGAGAAAATAAATTCATTTATTGACAAAAATATTAACTATGAACATTTTCACTTATGAAAGTGTAGGCATACCTGTACAAATCAAAGTCTTCTGAATAAATGCTTAGTAATATCTAAGTCTGGCACAAAAGGAACGCTCATCCTTTTATCTATACAAATAATCTCCTTTTTATAGCCATGGAGGCATGCTGCTAACATTCAGCTATGTGATATTCCTTACCTCATGCTGGTTAATCAGTTGAGTCAGGCCCAGCTTGATTCTCTGCATTCTTTGATTTCTTCACATCATTAATCTTATACCAACCAAGTCAAAGCATTTCTGAAGTCAGTGAAACAGCATGGCTTTTCAGTCTCAATCACAGATGTTCCTGCTCATTCAGTGCATCCACAATAAGAGAAATTATCTTCCAGAGCTGGTGTTTGTGCCACTTTGATTTAATGTTCATCCTTAATCAGCTCTATGTTATATATCACGCAGCATTTATCACTAAGGGGAAACAGCATTTATTCTCCTTTTTCCTTTCCTTTTTCACCTTTTACTTTCCATTTATACTCCAAAAGAACTTAATAACTCTACTATTGTTTAATGAATGCAACATACTTCATTTTGTATCATGAATACTTAAAATTATATGTAATCTATAAACACTTGGATCATGACATAAAAATATATAAACATTCATCTTACAAATTGAGACGCCAGCACATCCAAATATATTACAGGATATTTGAACCTGTTTCCAGTTAGGGTGTGGGCTTTAACATACTCCTCTAATACCATGGGCTGGAATACAGACATGCCTTTTGTACTCACCTTTATTTCCAAACAATTAAGTTTCAGTTAGTTTGTAGAAGGAAGCACCTGTGTTATAAAGTGATGTTTAACTGTGTGCCAGACAATCTAATAATTCAGAGAAATATGTGACTGAATAGGATATGAAAAAGGAACTACTTAAGGGAAAGATGGACAGTACAAGAGAAAGAGATTACAGTAGCAGAATACAACAGAGTTTATGGAGAGCAGTAGAACAGAGTTGAGAGGGAGAGTAGAGAAGCTTAAAGAGGAAGAAAGAGACAGTTTTACCAGGAGAATTTTACAGAGAAGAGATTGAAGACAGAACAAGCTAGATACAAGTAAAGACAGAATAAGTAAGAAAATGAAAAGAAGCCGCACTGTGATGGCATATGCCTTTAATCCCCGCACTTGGGAGGCAGAAGCAGGCGGATTTCTGAGTTTGAGGCCAGC
>NC_034594.1:87689118-87711899 GCF_900095145.1 Mus pahari
AAGAGAGGCCCCTTGGTCTTGCAAACTTTATATGACCCAGCACAAGGGAAGGCCTGGGTCAAGTAGTGAGAGTGGGTGGGTAGGGGAGCAGGGGCGGGGAGGTATAGGGAACTTTTGGGATAGCATTTGAAATGTAAATAGAGAAAATAATAATAATAAATAAATAAATTATTTATTACACTAATAAAATTTATTTTTTTTAAAAAAAATATATATATATAAAGAATCATTAACAGTATTATCATGAAAGTTCATCTTCATATTGATTGGCTGGAAAATTGCCCAGTACAGTGGGCTATCACCCAGGAAACAATCACACCAGGATTAGTGAGGATCTCCCCACAATGATCACACCACACCAGGTATATGAGGAATACAGCAATGGCAAACATAGGAAAGTACAGCCGCAGCAAGAAGCAATCTGAAGACAAAGTCCTGGGACTGTGCCTCTCCAAGGTACATCCATTGAAGCTGAGCAAAATGGTGGAAGCTCACTTGCCTCCTACAGCTCCTCCTCCATGGTGTCTGCCAGATGAAAAGATGGCTTACAGGTATAGGTGCTTGCTGCCTTGTCTGGTGACCTGAGTTCAAATCCCTGGGACCAACTTGGTGGAAGGAGAGAACCAATTTCCAAAAGTTATCCTTTGACTTATATATGCATCTATAACATGAATATACATGGGTACACATGCATAAACACAAACACACACACACACACACACACACACACACACACACACATACACACACAAACACAGGTGATATAACCCTGCAATTGAGAAAAGATGAAAGTAATATATACCAACTAACTCTGCTCAATGTTTTGAACAGCAGTTCTTTAACATTTTTACTACATATTTGCAAGCTTCAGTTGGAAAAAGAAGTATTGGGTATTCTAAAATACTATAAATTATTGGATATTAGAAAATCACCTCTGTGCTCCCTTTAATGTTCTATGGAAAGACTTCATGGAATGTGTCACATTAGCCTCAAAAATTAACCCAGTGACAGCATTTCTGCATGCTAAGGCAAGCAATACTGTGACCAGAGATAGTAGCTATGGTGGACGGAGCCATATAAAGCTAATTTTATTAAAGAACATCAAAACCACAAAGAAACCCTGAATGTGTTGAACCTAATTGAATCTTCAAGAGGATGCTGGCCATTAAGAGACACAAGCATTATGAACAGTGAGGAAGACCTAAGGTATCTACCTTCTAGAACTCAGATTTTGCCCAAAGGGAAAATATTGCAGCAGTAGAAAAATGCCTTTTATAAAATAACATTATTGATAGTTATAGGAAGAAAAATCACACATGGTTTACCACTTTGTTTTGGGCCATGAAAAGAAACAGCTCAATGTCCACATGTGTTGTGGTTTATTAAAATCTCCTTTCAGCCTGCTGTCAGTCTGAAGGTCTGTGTGTCAGCTGTACTGTCTCACAAGGAGAAGAAAGCTTGGCTCTTCGCAAATAATAGGCTTCTCTAAAAATTAAAAGACAACTGAAATTTTATCTCATTTGTATGGAATCAAAGAGATAAAGGACCTTTAAACTCCTCTTTGATCATCTACAGTAGAGCTCCATGGGCATCTTGAGCTTCTGTGCTGCCATAGCAGACTGTCAGCAGGAACCCTCCCTCCCTTTCCCACCAGGATGGTGTTAGTCATATCTCTGTTAATGTATGTTGGTAAGAACCTCCAGATTGTTTTATAGAGGAGAAATATGCAGATTGTTTTTAATGGAGATTTTTCAAAAGGACAGAAGAATTCTTATAAGAATTCTTACAAGAAGGAAAAGACCAGTTGTTGAGGAAGGTAGAAAGAACTACAACCCTGTAATAGGAGAAAAGGGACTCTGGGTGTGGATGAGCATGGGCGGGGGGGGGGGTCTTAGAAGGATGAAGGAGAGGGCAGTGAACAATAATAAATTTTCTTTGGAAACAAAAACAAAAACAAAAACAAAAGAGAAAATAATTCAGGGGGTGAAAGAAAATTCACCTGAGAGAGAAGTTTTTGTCAGAACATCTGAGTTGTCAGACAGTTAAAGTTCAGAAAGAAAAAGAAAGTGTGACCTTATTCAGCAGCAAGTATCAGACTGAAAACATTCTAGTCCTAGATTAGATTGTGCACAGGTTAGAAGCTATAAGGCTAGAAGCCTAGGTTAACAAAGGGAGGCATTCAGCCTCCCTAACAACTACAACAGGACAAAAAAAGTTACTTTTACATAAAATGTAATAACATAAAATTTAATAAGATTTATACATAATACCTTGTGGAATTGTTTTTATAATTTCTGCCAGTAGGTCAAAATATATTTTCATATCATTAGAGATGATATTATTCAATGGTTCAGTGTTTTTAATCCATGTATCATGGTAATATTATGATTATGAACACAATGCTTTGAAGTTTAAACCTCAGTCCTTAACTATTTTGTAAGTCCTCCATTTATTATATTTAACTTTAGAAGATCAGTAGAGTACAGAAGTTAAAATACTGTATCTGTAATTTTGCTTGACCTTTGAACACTACTAAAGAATCACAATCTTCTAGTATAAAAAATTATTAACAATGTTGCAAATTAGAATGCATATTTAATGTATATTGACAATATATTTTACCAGATAAGTAGGAAAGTGTATTTATTTATTGAATGTCTAAAATTCCTGCTGTTGAGGGAAAAATTGCATCAAAAAAAGCAAATTACAGTCTATTCTACTCTCTCTGCCTAATTTTTTTTTTAAATGGTACCTGATCTTTATATGTGAGAACTGTGTTATATATGTATTCTTTAGGTTGGGGTTCCACAACCTTCCATTATATGCCCAGGTAAGGGCATTGGTTATCTGTAGGTACTAGAACAAATATTTAGAATATATTTAAGTACTATGGGGGTTTAGTAAGTAGAGGTTCTATGGTCTTCTCCAACATTCATAGTATGACTAACTCAGAGTTTTTGAGTGGTGTTAAGTAGGATTAAAGAGTTCCTGATTCCCACCAAGGTATGTGTGCCACTAATGTGCACTTACTGTTGTCTCACCATGTTTTGTCTTTACTGTGGTTCACTGGCAACACAGGTGTGTAGGACTATTAGTTTCATCCCTCCTTTGAAAGTTTTCATGACACTTCAAGTACCATAAAAGCTAGTCCTCATGGAGGGGACATTTAGGTCAGTTCCAATTTATCCAGCTCTGGGCTATCTTAAATGCATGATATATATGGTTATAAGGAATTAATTTTCACATCTGGAGAATAAGCAACTAAAATAATGGACTACAATGTCTTGGAAGTCTCTTGGATAACTATGACCAATCACTGAAAAGGGGTATTCGCTTAGACTTTTGTTAGATGGACTTTGATTTTGAGTGAGAGTTGCAAGTCAAGATGAGAAAATTTCATTTACTATGTATTCATATGAATATATCAACTTTCAATTATTATAGGCATTTTGGATAAGAAATTAATAGATTTGTGATTTTTCAGATATTCTTATTATTTTTTACCTTTATAAGTATCTTATTTCCCTTTGATTCATAATTAGATTTGGAAATTTAATGAAAAATGAATCATTTCTATCCACGTGTTCATATTCACCTAATTTAACAACAAAGCATATCCTATAACAATGTCATCACCATTTTAAAACCCTGAAGTTCAAGTTTCATCTTTGACTCAAGACATTCCCTTGACTGTGAACCTCTGCAACAAAATAAAATCAAAATACAATAAAATATTTGCTTTTAGAGATGAAGAGATGGCTCAACAGCTTAGAGTACCTCTTGCTCTTCCAGAACACAAGAGTTCAGATCAGTTGTGAACACAATGAGGCAGCTCATACCACCTATAACTCCAGCACCAAAGAGCTTGACTTGTAAAAGGTGCTCTGTATTGGGAATGTACAGTGAAAACATTCACATTCCAACAGGAAAGTAATTGGGTTTAACAAAGAATGATAATGAATGAATATTCGTACAGAAGGACAAACAACTGATATTAAGGCTCCTGGTCTCACTTACAGGATTGATGGTAGAATCTTCTGGAATTCTGTGGAATTAGGCAACCCAACTCTTCCAACTCTGTGGCATTTAAGACACATACTTATTCCAAAAAGAATCTCCTCCTTACATAAACCTTTCCTATGCTCATATCCTATATTTCTATCATATACTATATCCTAGGATGCTCATTGTAACTTATACTTTACCAGCAGAAGTTGATGCACTGATGTGTGGCAAGGTCTTGAAACAATGTCCAAAATGCTTCATATTACCTAATACATAATTTAAATTTCTATTATTGTGATAAAACATTATGATTAGAACAACTTTTTAAAAATAGAATATATTTGAGCTTTTGGTTTCGGAGAGAGGAGTTTAATCCATGATGGTGGAGTTAAGGCAATGGGTAGCAGAATAGAAGTTACACTTGAACTGAATTCTTGAATTCAATATGTCCTGGATTCCAAGCAGGAAATAGAAAAATAGAAATGATTGGATTCCTCAAACTCTACAAGCCTGTCTCAAGTGGTATATTTCCTCCAGCTAAACCACACCTCCTAAACTAATACAGAGCTACCAACCATAGACCAAAGATCAAATATTCAAATTTCAGACACTCCAGCTCACCTGGCTTCTGCTGTTCTTTAAATCCCTGAAACAAATTCCATCATCCAGTAAATTTTCCAACTTTTGTATTAGCAAGGCTAGTATCACCTTGATCATGCTGCCAAATCTTGTTGCCTACTTGAAATGCTATTTTCCCTCTTAGATTACAGCTGTAGATGTGTCTGAGTGCTGACCTTGTAGAAGCACTTTCTTAAGACGTTCTGTTTAAGTTTTATGAAACCCCTTTAGTTGTGTACTTCATTCAAGATCTCTACTTTCAAATAAGTTTGAATTTTCAGGAGTTGGAGAATTTGACTGGTGAAAGTTTGCTTTTAGCATGCATTGCCCTTTTTCCCTCAAAAGAGCAATTTTCTTTTTCTTCATATTTTCCACTTATTTGTCACCATAAACCTTAGCTGCTAAAGTTAGCTTATCAAGTTCTTTTTCTTCTTGACAACCTTGATGTTCTTCATATTTTTCTACCCAACTCCATGCTTGTTTTTCCTGAAAACAACAAATAAATAGAGTAAATGTTTACTATGCTGCTTTTTGAAAGTTGTTCTACTTTGAAAGTTTTCTGAATTAGTACATTATGTTTAAATTTCACCTTCATTCAAATTCTCAGGATGCAGGCAGAATGAATGCCAATCACCTCAGACTCAATTCTGACAGTGTTTTCGCCATCTGAAAGCACTAAGCTGAACTTCTACTGTGCATATTTCTCTCAGCACTTTTGTTGTCTAATTTTCAACGATAATGACACATTAAACTTGATTTCCAGGATTTGAGGGATTTTCTATCCCAAACCTCCGAAAATCTTCCACCTTCAAGAAATAATACAATTTCAAATGACTATTAATAGTATGGTCAGGTATATATGAACAATGATTCTACAGTTATGACCAATTTTCTGGCCTAGTTAATTTCATGATGCACTTACAAGATACTGTGCAGATTCAAAATAAAGTTTTATAAACTATTTGAGCTCATAGCTCAAGCAGACAACAGTTTGTTAAGGCAGGAAAGTAAAGATTTCAGAAACATGAAGTAGCTAGTCATAGATCATTTATATTCAAAATAACAAACCAAAGTAGGCTTGTACTTAGGTAGCTCTATCATTTCTGTATAATCTAGGCCCTAACCCCAGGGCATGCTCCAACTATCTTTTAGATCGTGTCTTTACATCATGATTTATTTTAACAAAATAATCCCTCACTGGTAACTTTTTCCCAGATGACTTCATATCCAATCAAGTTGACAATCATAATTATCATAATGCCTAAATTAAAACAAAGAATGTACAGAATATTGTAGTGACTACTCTCCATGAAGGCATTTATATTTACTCCATGAAGACATATAATTTAATTAATGGTATTAATAAGCTGTACAAAATGAAACAGGTAGAATTTGAATGTTATATAAAAATACTTTGTGTATTTCGTTAAATTATAATGGTCATTTTTATCTCTATTCCCTATATTTGCTTTGTCAAAAATTCAGATGCCACCATATAGTATTTAACAATCTTGCTTCTTGAATATCAATAAGGCAAACATTTGATGCGAGTATAAGTTCAAAGAAAATGAGTGATATGCTCCACAGGTTGGTTAAATTGCAGGATAGTCTGCTCACTTAACCGTGATCGTCTTTTGTTTTTAGCTGTAATTTTTCTGGCTTATTGGAAGTATGATATATTTCAATGAAAATATTAATATATGTGATGGTGTATTTCTGTTTTATGATTCAATGATTGAATAACTACACATTTAACATATGGCAAGTAAAATCTAAGATATTTATTTTTATGGTATGGATATAGCTTAATAAATTAATTTTTTATTTTGGTTGGACTTCCCACATACTAAGAGACGTCTTAATTTTGAACTTAGTATAATATTTTTTACAACTCATGCTATATTTAGGGTTATTGTGTTAGAAACACCGGTGTTTGTCTTTCTGATGTTAGTATTTTAAGTGCCAACATTTTGTCCAGATATATTTGTTGTAATGTCAGTTCTCAGAACCAATCTCAATTCCTTGTGCTTTCTTGGCCATCACTTTATTCATATACAACCTCTGTTTTCTTTCTCTCTAGACCTTCAAACAGTGGAAAATAATCTCCTGAATAAATATGAAGGAAAATGTAACATGAAATGATAACAAAAATTGCTCTAACTCATTTACCGTAGAACTTTGTGTAATTAATTAGTTTTAATTAATAACTTAATAAAAAAATTGATACTTATGAAGATTATTTATTACTTATTATCAAATACATAACATAAAGCTTTATATTTTTCAAAAACTGGCATCAATTCATTTCCAATATTTCTTTTATTAAAAGGTTTTTCATATCTTATTTTAATCATGAATGTCTGTTTCATTGTCCTCTTAACACAATGAAACATTTTATTTTCAAACACTAAATTTGTAAATTAGAACTACATTATCCTTTAAGATACCATTCTCACAGAAAATTTTATAAAGAACCGTATGTTGTAATAACCATGATTTTCAGTAACACTTTGTTCAGATAGAATTTATACCTAAGGTTCACATCATTTATTTTATACAGAGATTTGGAGCATTCTTTAAGAAGGAACCTTTATAGAGTAGTTATGGACATAAAAAGGCAGAAAAAATGTGATGTGCCATAAAATCAATGGCTGTGAGCTTTATTTCAACACTGTCTACTTTTGTCGGCTAAAATCCAAAAATTATCTGCTTTTCTTTAATGTAATCATTTACATTTTTAAGAATATGTAGACTCTTATAAATCTCCATGAAATAAATTCATATATTTGTAAATTCTTCTGAAATCTCAATATAGTAAAAAGAACACAAGCAGAAGGAAGGTATATAAAGATGTTAGAATATACGAAATTTTAATCACCTTGGGAAAGAGAAACCCAAATGATGGAAAGGGAGAAATAATGGGATATAGATGGTTGTGCAGACAGAAAGACACAGAGAACAGAGACCACAGAACCATAAAATAATGATCCCAAGGCATTAACAACTGGAATTTCATAGCTACTTGTAAATGAATATAAATTTCTTTATGTCAAGATCAGTCTAAAGTTACTGGTGGTAATTAATATGAAGAATACTTCATGTTTTCAGTTGAAAATTAAGTTTTTAAAAGAAAGTTAAAACTAAAACAATTTATGAACTGAGCATTAAAACAGACCTTATGATTAAAATTTTCATATTATTTTTTGTTTTGTATTTCATGTAGTTGAGGTAGAAAGCAAAAGTCTTTCAATTCTTTAAATACTGATCTGCACACTCAGTTCTAGAAAACAAATTTAAAAAATTATTCCCCTAAGGTAAAATTCTATTAGAACAATATAAATACATATTAATTTTGACCAATCCTTTCTCCTTAGCATAAGGTGAAGAGTGTAGAGGATTCTTTTAATTTTTAATCATCTGTATAATCCTTTCATTGTTCTAATATTTCAAACATGAAGATGCATGACATTTAATGTACTACTTTGAACAAACATGTTTGAATACACTAGTTTTATAACCATGGGGTTTTTTTTGTGTTGGTCATCAATTGGTTTTCATGGAGCCTGGACTTAAAAGTGGTTTTTATACCAAGTAAAATGCCACTGGAGAAAACTACTTTCTCATTTGTGATTGGTTATAGTTTCTGGATTAAGGATTTGAGTTTTAGTCCACTTCAACTCTCACCACTGGGAATATACTAAACCCAGAATCATGCAGGTCTTATGCACTCTAATACAATCTCTAAGTTAATGTGTTTATCTGTCCTTTAGCAGAACAGAATTTGTTTTTTTTCCTACATCCTGAACTACCTAGTCTCAGGCTCTGGGATACCCAAGCATAGTCAGGGATAGGTTCTTTATCATAGAATTTGCCTTAAATATCAACAGATTGGTTGCTTAGTCCCACATGCTTTGTGAATATGACATGAAGATTACCAAGGAGATCTAAGGGATTATAGCTAAATTGATGTTTACCTTTTAGTACCTCAGTTGGTACTAGGCAAATTATCTTATGGTCTTTTGAACATTAGTTAATAAGGATGAAGGCTCTAAGTTGGCAATAATGTAAAGGCTCCATTTCAATGAGTTTTATTAAGTGCTATTTTTCATCAGTCGGGCCTTCCCATAAGTTTGTGGGGAGCAACCCATAGCCATGACAATAACATGGGACGTTTGGAGGTATATTGGACTCTTTGAGCCTATAGTTCTCATTTTTAATCTATAGTTGCCTATTATATTACTCCATTTGGGGGAGTTCAAATTATTCCCAATATCTCTTACTCTATATCTAACCTTTAGATTTAAATGGGTTTTAACTACTAGTTGAAGACTAAACACCTGCATATAAACCAATGAATAGAATATTTGCTATTCTGGGTTTGGGATACCTTATTAAGGATATTTTAACTCCTTAGCTCTGTCCATTTACCTACAAATTTAACTGCTTAGTAATATTCCATTGTGCATATATTCAACACTTTCTTTAGGCCTTCATATGTTTGAAGTAAAGCTAGTCTGTTTACAATTTCTTGCTATTATCAATAGAGTAACAATTAATATGGTTAAACAAGCATCTCTGTAACAGAATGTGGAGTGCTTTGGTATGAGACCAAGAGTGGTAGAGTTGAATTTTGAGGTGGGTCAATTCCCAAATTCCTGAGTAACTGCCATGCTGATTTTCATAGTTATTGTTCAAGCTTGCATTCTCAGGAACAATAGATGAATTCCCTCCTATTCAACATCCTTCACAGCAAGAACATTAATTTCTTTTTATTAATGCAGGCAGTTCTGACTGGTTTAAGATGAGACCTCAAAATAGATTTAATTTCTGTAAACTAAGGATATTATATATTTGTTCTAAATACTTCTCAGCCATTGACTTTTCCCTTTTGAGAATATTCTGTTTAAATTTGTACCACATTTTTAATTGAGTAATTTGTTTCTTGATGTTCTGTTTTTTGAGATCTTGAAGAGTTTTAGATATTTGATAAAAACTCTTTTCTCAGTCTCTAGACTGCTACTTTGTATAAATAAGAGTGTCCTTTGCTGTATAGATTCTTTTTAGTTTTTTAAGTCTCATGGATGTTGATCTTTGTGTCTGCACTATTGATGTTCTCTTCAGGAAGTCTTTTTCAAGAGCCAAAGAGTTCAAGGCAATTCCTGGCTTTTTCTTCTATACCCTATTCAGTGTATCTGGACTTATGTGGACTACTTGATTCATTTGGAGTTCAGTTTTGTCAGGGCTGTTAAGTGTGGGTAATTTTGCATTGTTCTACATGCAGCGTTGATTTTGCCTTTATTTTTACCTCATGTGCAATTCTAGAATCTGTCTCAAAAATTAGGTGTACATAGGTCTATTAACTTACATCTGGGTGCTATATTAAATTCCATTAAATAACATGTCAGTACTATACTGTTTTTATGACTATAGTTCTGTGGTACAACTTGAGATGAAGGATGGTAAATCTTCTTATTATTCAGAATAATTTCAGCTAACCTGCTTTTATTTTTGTGTTACCATATGAAGCTGAAACATGTCCTACCATATTCAGTAATAAATTGTGTTAAAATGTAATAGAATTTTTTTTAATCTAAAGATTTCATTATATGGAATGGCCACTTTTCCTATATTGATCCTACCAATCTAAGTGTATAGGAGCTCTTTCAATTTAATAATATATTTGTCAATTTTTCTTCATTGTCTCCATTTATAACATTTATATTTCTCCAGAAGAATTTATGCTTTTTATGTATTTTCACCTTTTTTCTATCTAATTGCTTCATTATACATATACTGACAATGTTTAAATGTTTAGAAAAATGTATTTTATACTCTGATTCTGAGATAATATTAACATATTTCATAATTATTAATTTTAAAAGCTTATATTATATTTGAAATTCTCCTATGAACAAATAAACATGTCAAAAGTATTGAAAATAATCCTTGTACAATTTTACCAAGAATTTTACAGAGTGCCTTTTTGTATGTGCTTTTTAAAATATTGTTTTTTTTTAAATTTTGTGTTATATTTATATCAATTGCCTCTTCCCTTTCACACATTCAACAAGTTCTCACATGTACCCCTTCTTGCTCTATTTCAAATTCATGGCTTATTTACTTATTTATTTACTTAATGCTGTTATATACATATGTGAATATATTCATATGTGTGTGTGTTTATGTATATATGTGCATATCAGTATATACAGGATTTAATCTCTTTATATAGGTGTGTTTGTGTGTTTGTATATAGAGTGTATAACCGTACTTGTACATATATTATTTCTTGGCTGAACATATACTTTTACTAAACATTAACTCATGGATATTAAATGATATAATAATGATTATAGAAATATTACATAATAATATATTTTAGGTTATCACTTTACAATGTACAAGAATCAACCAAACCAGAAGCTGGCTCTTTGAGAAAATCAACAAGATAGATAAACCCTTAGCCAGACTCACTACAGGGCACAGAGACAACATCCTAATTAACAAAATCAGAAATGAAAAGGGAGACATAACAACAGATCCTGAGGAAATCTAAAACATCATCAGATACTACTACAAAAGGCTATACTCAACAAAACTGGAAAACCTGGATGAAATGGACAAATTCCTAGACAGATACCAGGTAACAAAGATAAATCAGGATCAGATTAAGGATCTAAATAGTCCCATTTCCTCTAAAGAAATATAAGCAGTCATCAATAGTCTCCCAACCAAAAAAAGCCAGGACCACATGGGTTTAGTGCAGAGTTTTTTTCAAAGAAGACCTAATTCCAACTTTCCTCAAAGTATTCCACAAAATAAAAACAGAAGGTACTCTACACAATTCATTCTATGAAGCCACGATTACTCTGATAACTAATCCACACAAAGAGCCAACAAAGAAAGAGAGCTTCAGACCAATTTCCCTTATGAATATCGATGCAAAAATACTCAATCAAATCCTCGCAAACCGAATCCAAGAACACATCAAAATGATCATCCATCATGACCAAGTAGGTTTCATCCCAGGGATGCAGGGATGGTTTAATATAAGGAAATCCATCAATGTAATCCACTACATCAACAAACTCAAAGACAAAAACCACATGATCATCTCCTTAGATGATGAGAAAGCATTTGACAAAATCCAACACCCCTTCAGGATAAAAGTCTTGGAAAGATTAGGAATTCAAGGCCCCTACCTAAGCATAATAAAAGCAATCTACAGCAAACCAGTAGCCAACATTAAAGTAAATGGAGAGAAACTCGAANCNATCCCACTAAAATCAGGGACTAGGCAAGGCTGCCCACTTTCTCCCTACCTATTCAATATAGTACTTGAAGTCCTAACCAGAGCAATTTGACAACAAAAGGAGATGAAGGGGATACAAATTGGTAAGGAAGAAGTCAAAATATTATTTGCAGATGATATGATGGTATACATAAGTGAGCCTAAAAATCCATCAGAGAACTCCTAAACCTGATAAACAGCTTCAGTGCAGTAGCTGGATATAAAATTAACTCAAACAAATCAGTGGCCTTCCTCTTAACTGATCAATTTTAATCTTTGAATTATATTGTGTATTTAATTTCATTACCCTAGCTCTTGTGGCATAAAAATACCACTATAAGTATCTTAACTACTTTCTTCATAGTAACCTACCTTGTTAGATCAATGCAAAAGACTGAGATTATTTAATAATACTGTACAAAAGTATCCATTTTGCAAAATCAACCCCCAAACTCAAACCATTAGCATTCATTTTTCTCTTACATTTAACCATTTTTTCATTTTATTTATTTTTCATTTATCATTTATTTTCTACTATATATAAAATGTAGTAAAAAAATCACCCAACAATTATTAATGTTTGAATTTTATAAAGGAAAACATTGGCAGAAATTTGTTCTTTGACTTTAACTTATATTTTAATATAATGGACATGATTTGGTCCCTTGGCTATTAAGAAAATGTTTTATCTGGCCCTTTATAAAACATTGTTTCTTCTCACTGTTCATACTCATACTATAGGAAATATTCCATTTGCCAATAAAGAAAAAGCACAAATTACATCAAAAGTAAATATAATACTTTATTAAGAAGTTATATATTGTCTACCAAGGTGGCACAAGCCTTTAATCCCAGCACTCAGGAAGCAGAGGCAGGCGGATTTCTGAGTTCGAGGCCAGCTCAGACTACAAAGTGAGTTCCAGGACAGCCAGTGCTACACAAAGAAACCATGTCTCAACCCCCCCCCCCCAAAAAAAAATGTTCTATATTAAGTCACTCAAAATCACCAGTCAAGCACATGAAATACTTCATTATAATTAGTGATGAAATTAAAAAATCATTTGAGATACATATATCAGATTGGAAAAGCTAAAAAAGGCCAAAGCAGTTATTGACCTGTATTTAAGACTTTGGGGATAGCATTTAAAATGTAAATGAAGCAAATACCTAATAAAAACTGAAAAAAAAAAAGAGAAAGAAATGGGGAATTTTACATCTTTCATCTGTAATAGTGAAGTTCCAACTTTTACAGACCTTAGAAAATCTACAATTTTAAAATTGGAATAAATGCTTTGTTATCACAATTAATTTCTACACTTTTACACAACAAATACATTTAATTAGGCCAAGCATAATGATTGGCACCTTTAATACCAGCAGTGACAGAGGCAGGCAAATCTTTCAGCAGGCAGAAACACAGTAAGTTCCTTTCTCAAAAGATAATAAACAAATAAAATAAATTTTAATAAGAAGAAAGAAAAAGAAATTTTACCATATGCCTCTGAATATATGGTCATATTAACAATATTATAAAATACTCTGTGTGTGTGTGTGTGTGTGTGTGTGTGTGTGTGTGTGTCTGTGTGTGTGTTTGTGTCTGTGTCTGTGTGTGTTTATGTGTGTAGTTTGTCCAGGGAAAAGATGTTAGTGATTTTGGAGAGTACTGACTGGTGAGATATTTTAGGTACCTATTTAGAATCTCACAGTTTCATGGTCCTATGTGGTAATTCAGGTTCTGCCTTCAACAACCTGTTTTCCTTTGGCAGTCACTCTAAGAATAGTGTTTCCATCCTCATCAGTATTCCTTACACAAAACTGGAAATTGGCAGCTTCATGTGATTCTTACCTGGCAAGAGCAGTGAGGTATAGTTGCATGTACTTTTACAGTTTTTTCATGAGAAAAGAAACCTCTTACCTCAGTTTGTTTATATATATTTATTTATATATTTTTTAATTTTGTATTTTTATTTATCAGTTACCTCTTTCCTTTCCCACATTCAACAAATCCTTTTTCATTAGATATGAAAAGACTCATATCTAATATATATATATATATATATATATATTAGATATGAGTCTTTTATTTTTTAAAATTTATTTATGTATATTTCAATAATATTCTTTGCCTCTCCACATGCTATCCATCCAAGTTTAAGTTCTCTCTCTCTCTCTCTCTCTCTCTCTCTCTCTCTATATATATATATATATATATATATATATATATATATATATATATATACACACACACACACACACACACACACAAAATCTCCCTCAAAACCAAGAAAACAAAATAAAACTACAACACTCGCAAAGAGAAAGAAATCAAACTGTGATCAAATAAAAGCACATACAAAAAATTGTGGAGTTTATTATATGCTTGTAAACTATCCCTGAATATGAATACTTGTCCTACCTAGCATGGGTGATATGCCTGGTATCCCTTTCCTAGTAGTTATAAGTGACAGTTCAGTTGTTAGCATGTTATCATAGTGGTTAGGTTTTCACTCTCATTCATTTTTTTTAATAAAATATAAGATTCAAAACTACCATAAATAATTTGGAAAAGACAAATCAAGGAGAAAAAGAGCCAAAGAGAAGGGTCAAGAACCAGATGCCTATTCCTTCAGAAACTCGGGAATCTCATAAAAACACTACACTAGAAGTCATACTATATGTGCAAAGGACTGGGTGCAGAAGCTTTCAGGTCCTGAGCATGCTGCTATTGTCTCTGTGAGTTCATCTGAGCTTTGCTCCTGTTTATTTAGAAAGATTTGTTTTTCTGGTGTCCTTTCTTTGTTTCAGGCTGTTACACTCTTTCTAAAATATCCTTCTAGGGTTTCCCTGAGGGAAGAGGTTTCTCTCTTTCCTCCCTCTCCCTCTCCTTCTCACTCTCACTCTTCATCTCCTTCTCCCCCTCCTTTTCCCTCTTCATCTCCCTCTTCCTCTCTCCCTGCCCTTCTCTCTCCCCATCTCTCCCCCTCCCTTCCCCTCTCTCCCTTCCCCTTTCTCTCCCTCCCCCTCTCCTTCTCCACCTCTCCTCCTCTCTGTTTCCCTCTCTCCCTCTCTCCTCTCTCCCTGATCCCATAGGATTTTCTGAGTAAAGTGATTTGTTGTAGACAACCATTCAGAGCTTTGTGTTCCATAGTTTCTACCTCTACCACCCCCACATCTGCATCTCTCTTGATCTTACTACATAGGAGAGAATGTATCATAAACATAGCAGAGTAGGTGGTCTTATTGAACTATAATAGACAAACAGAGAAGATTAACATAAGGGTCTGTATGTTAGAATTTTGCTCCATTCAAGTCATAGTCTTTGAGTTTAGAAGTAGTAAAGATTTTGGAAGACATGCAAGTAATTTATCAACATCTATTTCTCAAGAATCTCAAAGAAAACAGAAAATTTAGATATCTTCCATTTGCACATCAAAAATATATTAAGTAGAACCTTTACTGTAATCTTTTGACAGCCACTGTAGTTTTTCATCATACGTTTTAAAATAATTCCTGCTTCCAAACACAGTACCCTTTTGAAAATCAAATAAATTTAATACACAGATTACAACTGAATCTATGGAACTTGATTCACAAATATATGTATAAAAGTATGAAACTATATCAACATATATTAATAAACATATATAATTTTATAAAACAGTAATTGATTTCTGAAAAATTAAGTATAAATACTAAATACAAGTAACTCAAGTTGAAAATAGTATACTAATTTGTAATTTTTTAAAATATCATATCTAATTTTAAATATTATACCTAAAAGCATGAAAGATGAAATAAAATGCATATACTTAGAGTACAAAATATTTTAAGTACATTTGTTATTTAGATATTATTGGATTTGGGAAATAAATTCAATAGTAGGCAGGCACTAGGCAATAAAAAATACAATGAAATACTTACAGTTTTGTACCTTATACTAGAAAATTTTTCATGCAAAATATTTTGATCATAATCTCTCATAAATTTCTCAATTCATTCCAGATCGATAACCATTCCCTACTTGTCCTACTTTGTGTATTCAATATATTAAAAGCCTATTTAATCTTGTCTGTGCTACCCATATTCTCTTTATTGTCTGGAATGTTCAACCTACTAGCAGCCACAACTTTAAGGAAAATTGACTATTTCTATAAGCAGATGTCAATTGTCTATAAAATACTTTTGTTAGAGTTTTTTACAACCTTTTTCTTACAGTCTTCTTATCTCATCTACAATGATTCCTGAACCTTGGTATAAGAGGTGGAATACAGACATCACATTTATATCTAAACTTTTATGCCACAATTCCATTTACTCTGCACATAGCTTTCCTCAGCAGGTATCCCAGAATTATGGCATTTTTAACACCTTGGAGTCTCCAAGACAACACCAGCTTCACAGCTTCTTGTTCCAATATCTTGGATCCAAATACGATCTTCTGGGCTTCTCCAAAGAGCTTGGGTGGCTTTTCCAGCTCTACCCTCTTAGCACTCTTGGTTCTGGAGGACTCCACTCCTCTGCTGTTCCTGGTCTTGATCATCATCCCATGTGCTGCCATGCCTCTCATAGGTTCCCTTTATCATAGGAAACCTCAGATTATTTGCATAAGTCTTTCAGTCTTGGTGCCATCAATTCCAACTGAGGCTGCACTTGGACCAATGGCCTTGTCTGGTTTCTCACAGTGCCAAGCTTCAGCTTTTCTCCATGACCACCCTAAAACCAGTATCTCCTGGAGGACTTGGTGCTATCTTAATTAGCTTGTGTTTCTTCTTTTTGTTTTTTGTTTTTTTGTTTTTTAGTTTTTGGGGCTTTTTTTGTTTGTTTTGTTTTGTTTTGGTGTGTGTGTGTGTGTGTGTGTGTGTGTGTGAAGAGACACCATGAAAAGGGCAAATTTTATATAGGCCCACATTTAATTGAGATTGGTTTACAGTTTCTGAGGTTCAGTCCATTAACATCATGGCAAGGCACATGGCATAAACATGACCGTTTCCAGGAACACATGGTAATAGTGAGGTAGCTGAGAGTTCTATATTTTCGTCTGAAGGCAGCTAAAAGCAAATAGACTGTTCTGCATTAGGTGGAGCTTAAGCAAAACACCTCTGATTCCCATCCCCACAGTAACTCCCTCCCTCCATAAAGACCACAGCTACTCCAACAAAGAGTATACATACTATACATCCAAAATAGTGCTAGTTACCACGAACCAAGTATATTAAAACCACTACAGAGGGTTACTGACTTTTTTCTTTTCTTTTTTTTTTTCAGTTACTTTTGTATCTGTTCTCTTTCCTGTAGGTGTTTACCAGCTGTTGGAATTCTCTGGTATAATTTTTGGTGTCACTTGTGTATACTATCATGTCTTCTGCAAAAGCAATAATTTAACTTCACCCTTTTAAACTTATATTAACCTGATCTTCTTTAGTTGTCTTATTGCTGTAGCTAGAACTTCAAGTATCATGTTAAATAGATAGGGAGAGAGTGGCAGTCTTGTCTTGTCTTTGATTATAGTGGAATTCATTTGAGTATCTCTCTATTTAATTTGATGTTGGCTGTTGGATTGTTATATATTTTTTTATTATGGTTAAGTATCTACTTTTATCCCTGATATCTTCAAAACATTAAAAAACTAGGTTGAATTTTTTCAGAGACTTTTTCAGCTTCCAGTAAGATAATCATGTGATTTTTTTTTCTTTCAATTTGTGGTGTTTTCTAAAACAAACAAGCAGAATTATAAATAAACCTAGTACATGATCCAGCTATAACACTCTTGTTACAATCCCAAAAAATTACATATCAAACAACAACAAAAACAACAAAATACTTGTTCAGTTTCAATACATTCTAGCTCTTTATACTGAAGTTCTACAAGATGAATGGCTTATACAGTTTTTTGTCCAATTATATAGACTTTCTTTTACCTTTAAAAAATGGTGTCTTATGATGAATGGAAGCATTTAGTTTTATGAGTTTTGTATTAGTAAAATCCTTATCCTTATCCATTGTAGAGATTAAAACATGCAGTTTGAGCATATGAAACACATTAAGTTTTGAGGTAAAATGTCGAGATACCATTTGTCAATTGTTGGTTTCTAGTCTAAGTATATGGTGTATAGAGCAAATAAGGCTTTACCATCAAGTTCTGGAGTCTAACCAAAACCCTGTTCCACTTATGGGTATATGGAATCTTAAGAGTCAACAACAACAAAATAGGTAACGATTTTCAGTCTTTAGGTACTTATTCATGCCATTATCTCCCTTAAATATGTTAAATCCACTTAAAGTCATTTTATGTGTATGTATATATTTTATGAAGTGTCAAAAATGGTGACATCCCATAACATTTTTTGAACTATCATCATTGTCAATTTCCCTCACCACATTTACTTCATCCCCCTGCCCCTCCATTCCACATCACATTTAATCCTTTTTTGATTGTTTTCTAATATCCAATTTTATAACTGATTTCTATCTTCATTAACTCAAAAAAATCCTTTGCTTCTTCCTTGAAATTCATGGATACTCTTAATTGAAAAAATAAATAAAAACAAAGAAATCAATGTATTCAGTTATATCCACAAACAAAAAAAAAACAAAAACAAAAAACAAAAGAAAACAGATAATACTTGTTTTTCTACATCTAGTTTACTTTACTCAGAATGAGTGTTTACAGTTACATCCATATACTGTACATTTTCATTTTCCCCATCTCAAGAACCTTATTTTGTATTACTGTGCTATTTTATCATTATCTATTTATCAGTTGATAAACATCAACATTGTTTCATTTAGTGGCTATTATAAATAGAGAAGCAATAAACATGGTTGAGCCATTATCTCTTTTATAATATATTTAGAGAGTAAAGGAATTATAGCTGAATATGAAGGAGCTCTACTTCTATATTTTTAAGGAAAATATACAACAAATTTCATAGATGTTGGTCCACTATTAACTCCAAACAATAGTGAATAAATTATCTGTTTTTCCAGATCTACACAAGAATTCATTGTCTTTTTTTTTTTAAATACCTTCACAGTTATGATTCGGGTAACATGAAATTACAAATTAGTTTTAATTTGCATTTACAAAATGGATAATTATGTAGAACAAGGTTTTGTAATATTTCTTAGAAATCCCTATTTTGTACTTTGATTACTTTCTAGTTAGCTCATGACCCATTTCTAATTAATATGTTTGTTTCATTCACTTTATTCTTTTTAGGTTTATTTTTTTTTGGATATTTAAGATAGGAGGGGCTGGTGAGATGGCTCAGCGGGTAAGAGCACCCAGCTGCCCTTGCGAAGGTCCGGAGTTCAAATCCCAGCAACCACATGGTGGCTCACAACCACCCGTAACTAGATCTGATGCCCTCTTCTAGAGTGTCTGAAGACAGTACAGTGTACTTACATATAATAAATAAATAAATCTTTTTTAAAAAGATATGAACATTCTGCAAAACATATAGCTTGTACAAATTTTTGTCCAATTATTTAGACTTCCTTTTCCCTTTAAAAAGTGTTATCTTTCTTTGGATGAAGAGAAATATTTTAGTTTTATGAGATTAGCAACAAGTTTTGTATTAGTAAAACCTATCTCCATCCATTGTAGAAATTAATAAATGTAGTGTCCTTCCCTATCTCACTTGATAAATTTTGATTGAAAGTCTATTTTATTGGATATTAGAATGGGTACTCCCAGTTATTTTTTGGGAACATTTGCGTTGAAGCCTTTTTTCCAGTCTTATACTCTGAGGTAGTATCTGTCTTTGTCATTCATGTGTATTTCTTGTATGCAGCAAAATTCTGGATACTGCTTTTGTATCCAGTCTGTTAGCTTATGTCGTCTTATTGAGTAAACAAGTCTGCTGATATTAAGAGACATTAAGTACAGATAAATAATTAGTTCCTGCTATGTTTTTTATTGTACGTGGCAGTGTGTGATTTGGTTCTCTCCTTTTGTTTGTGTTGTGAGACCATTAATTTCTTGTTTTTTTTTCTTTGGTGTTGGTACCCTCCTTTTGTTGGATTTTTCCTTTAGAATCCTCTGTAGGGTTGGATTGGTAGACAGATGTAGCTTAAATTTGCTTTAGTTATGGAATATTTTGGTTTCTCTATCTATGATGATTGAGAGATTTTCAGGGTATAGTTACTTGGCATTTTTTGTTCTCTAAGGATTTGCATGACTTCTGTCCAGGCTCTTCTGGCTTTTAGAGTCTCTGTTGCAAAGTCTGGTGTAATTCAGATAAGTCTGTCTTTATATGATACTTGGCCTTTACCTTACAACTTTAACATCATCTCTTTGTTCTGTGCATTTAGTGTTTTGAATATTATATGAAGAGAAGATTTTCTTTTCTGGTACAATCTATTTGGCTTTCAGTAGATTTTTTGTACATTTATGGGTATGGCTTTTTTTTTTAGGCTAGGGAAGTTTTCTATTTTGTTGAAGATGATTTCTTGTTCTTTGAGCTGAGAATCTTCTCTCTCTTCTATTTCTATTATTCTTAGGTTTGGTTTTTTTCATTGTATCCTGGATTTTCTGTGTATTTTGGGTTAGAAGGTTGGATTTTTTGTTTGTTTGTTTGTTTGTTGTTTGTTTGTTTGTTTGTTTGACCAGTGTGTCAATATCTTCTATGCCTGAGATTCTTTTGTAGTCTGCTTGTATCTATGTCTCCTGACCTCTTGGCTTTTTCATTTTCATGGTTGCCTCTATTTGTGATTCTTTATTTGTTTCTACTTCCATTTTCAGAATTTGAACCACTTTTTCCAATTCCTTCATCTGTTTCATTGTGTTTTCCTCTATTTCTTTAAGGGATTTATTTGTTTCCTCTTTAAGTGCTTCTACCTGTTTACCAGTGTTTTCCTGAATTTCAGTGATTTTTTTTATATCCTCCTTAAAAGTCCCTATTATCTTCATGAGATAGGATTTTTGGTCAGTATCTTGGTTTTCTTGTGCACTGGGGGTATCCAGGGGTTTCTTTAGTAGGAAAAACCGGTTCTGATAGTGCCAAAGTTCATTGGCTTCTGTTGCTTATGATCTTGTTCTTTGTTCTTCTATCTGGTTGCCTCTGGTGTTAACTGACATGGATGTCTCTATCTGGATCATCCCTCCTGTGTTCCTGGGTATCTGCAGATCTCCTGAGAGACCTGTGGCCCTAGCTCCAGCAGATCTCATGGTTGGCCTTCAGAGTGTAGAGTCTTCAGAGGGACAGATACACTGATAATCTGTCCTGGCAGAAGGCACAGACCAGAATGGAGATGCAGATCAAGTGGTGCAAAGTGGCCTCAGTCTGCTGGAATCCTCAGGGGTCCCAAGTGTTTGGGTTATTTGGGCAAGTTCTTTATCTGTTTCCCTAAATGCCACATATCTCCTGGGATATTGTCATAGTGTGGGTTTTTCAGAGAGGCAGGTTTGCTGATGATCTGCCTGGGTTGAAGGTGTAGTCCAGAAGGAAGGTGGAGACAAAGCTGAACTTGGATTTTTAAGTCACTGATGTTTTAAACAAACTGTTAAAAGTTAGAATGAGTGAAAGAAGAAACCAATAGAGAAGAAAATTATAAGACATGTTATGAAAAGAGAAATGTGAAAAATATTTTTAATTGGTGAGAGGTGAAGGAGATCATTAGAGCAGGAGGGAAAGAGGGTAATGGAAAGAAAATACCACCAGAGTGAGAAATCTATAGGAAAATGTATTATTTATGATTTCTTAAAATAGATATGTAATATAAGTTAATGCATATATAACTAATTTAAATGTAGTTATACCACTTAGGGTGAGAAAGAGATTATTTCAAGAACTATATACAATCTAACAGAAATTCCAGTGCCAGGCATTTGGAACTTCTCTTTGAGTTGTCAGTCAGGGGAGTACAAGAGTCTTCCAAGACAATAAAGTTGACTGGGATTGCTCAGGTTTTCCTCCCTGGGAAATTGAAGGTAATAATATTTTGCTCTCAGCTCTGCATACTTCAAAGACAGGCCTTTGATGAACTGAGTTGGTTATAACCCATCCACCTCCTGCCTCAGAACACTTTTCCATAGTTTATTAAGTTGCAATGCAAGATGTCAAGGGAAAAAATTTCTATACAGCCAAAAAGTCTGTGAATTTCAGCAGTGACTCTTATGTGGCAAGATATCCCCAAATCTTGAAGAGTTATACTTTACCTTGATGGGCTTGTCAAGATATCTCTTTTGATGCCATAGTGATACTTTTTTTATAAATGGAATTCAAGACTGGTGCATATATGTAACTGACCCTGGGGATTGAAAATCAAACTCTCTACCTGTGGCAAGAAAGCAAACTTCTCCCTCTTTTCTAAAGCAGCTCAATTACTAGTAGCATTATAAATAATTATGCATATGTCCAAAGATAAATGTAGCTCTCACTGCTTACCAAAAAATTGTTTTTGCAGCAGAGAGAGTCCTTTATAGAAATCTACAATTTGTGAAAAGGAACATAACACCTGATCATGAGATGCACTTAGCCAAACTACTACATCCCAGTTCCTGCACTGAAGACTCAAAGAAACACTGTGAAAGTTGGGGTAGATAAAAATTGCAAGAGCCAAAGCACCAAGGTTTCTGCTGTGCCATAGTGTCTTCTATATATAGCAAGGAGGTATACCCATGAATTTTAAACATCACAGTTTACTAAACATGACCTTTATAATAATATCAACTGATATATGGATGTGAAGGCAGAGGATAGGTACAGGCAACAGTTTGGTCTCTTTCATAACAATACTTTTATCCTACTGTTAAGACTAAAAATAAAAGGTAAAAGGGAATATAAAAGAAAATTAAAGAAGGTAGAAAAGAAGAAGGGATGAAGGGAGAGAGAGAGAGAGAGAGAGAGAGAGAGAGAGAGAGAGA
>NC_034594.1:87711919-87753205 GCF_900095145.1 Mus pahari
GGGGGGGGGGTTAACCTGATTTTACTTTAAAGCAGAAAATTTTAAAATTATCATTGAGAAGCTCCAATTTGTATGTGTGTGTTTCCGTTTGTCAGTCTGCCTGTGTCTTTATCTGTATTTTTGTATGTATATATGTGTGCAGCTCTCTCTCCCTTACTTTCTCTCTGTGTGTATGCATGTGTGAATGTATATGTATATACTTTTTTTCAGGAGTTGAAATAGCATCTCCTATGTTTATTTCTGCAAGATAAGTATGAAAGAATTTGTAATATTCACATTTACAATATAGAGAATTATAGCTAAGTAAATTAAAAATGTTTCTGCACACAATTACTGTATTTAATCTTTCACACATAATATGGTATATTTTTAATATTATTTTCAGTTTATTTCAAGTGAACATATTTCAAATATATTTAATTACCACTTTTTAAATAACTTTACAAATACTTTATTTTCTTTCACCTATATGGTAGCAATTAAATACAACAACATCTTTGGATGCATGTGCTAAACATACAAAGGAAATTGATAGCAAATGTTAAAATGAATTCAAATGAAAGAATAGAATATATATTTGATCAAAATATATAACAGGCATATATGAAATTGTCAAAGAATAAACAATAGATACATGTAAATTAAAAGTAATATGTTCGCAAGACCAAGGGGCCCAGTACAGGGGAACACCAGGGCCAAGAAGGGGGAGTGGGTGAGTAGGGGAGCGGGGAGAGGGGAGGGTATAGGGGACTTTGGGGATAGCATTTAAAATGTAAATGAAGTAAATACCTAATAAATATTGGAAAAAATTTAAAAAATTATATGTTCAATTTGTAATCTTGTATTCTTCTGAATTTTGGCATTGGTTACATAAACTTGGTATTAGAAGTGACCCTAATAATACAATCACTTATTTCTATTAACTAAATATATTCTATCATAATTTTCTATGGCTTAATTGATAGTGTCATTACATAGAGGATTATATTTCTAAAAGCACAGTAAATTTGGAAGAAGAAACAAATGTGAAGTTTGAAGCTGAATGTCTTTTGCAATCATTCTTATTTATCTATTAAGCATGGTCTCTCTTTAATTCTGGAGCTCCCTGTTTTAGCTAGTGTGAGTAGTCAAGCCATCTTGCTCCTGGTTTCAGTTTCTATATCCAGTATCAGAATTAGAGGCAGCCAAACATCCTCATTCATGTTTTACCAAGGTTTCTTGGTTCCAAATGTTGTTGTTGTGGTTAGACAATAAGCTCTTTATATACTAAACCATCTCCTTGGCCTTAAGTTATAATTCTTACATTGTGTGTCATGAAATCAAATATTAGATGGATTAGATCTAATTTTTTATGCAAATGAATTTATCATTTAATGAAGAATATTTCTTCATGTCCTCTTAAGCTATCAAGTGTTAAGCCCAGTTACTTGGTACAAGTCAACATTTGTGAATTGTTCAAAAATGGGATTGCCTTCACCCACCACTAAAATATTGTATAGTAATACCATTCCTCTTCACCACTTTCCTGAACTCTACTGTAATGACCTATCATTGCAAAAATCACTATTTATCTCTATAATACTAGTAAATAGTACATTTCATTATAGTATATAATAATGCGAGTGAATAAAATATACTTCACAGGAATAATTTTATGGAAGAAAATTATATTTGACTCATTGACTGGGAATGTCTAGTATATCCTGTTGGGCAAAAAAAAAAAATAGACAAGATTCCCTGACATAGTGGAAAAGAATAATGATTTCTACTCATATCCCAACTGTAGAAAAACCCAAGCAGGTTTAATTGTTCAGCTCATTTCTTCTTTAAAGACCTACAATTTAGTATTGGTCCCAATCAATGACTGCCATGACTTTTGGGAAATTAAGGAATTGCCATTTCACTTTATTCTCTCAAGAAAAAAAGCTGTGAACATACCCAAGTGTGGTCCTTCTTAGCCATTAAGTATTTTTTTAATACAAACAAACTAAGTTAACAATAATATTTTTTTCAATTATATATAATATGTTTTTCAGTTTTGTTAGAGTGGTCTGAAGACTGTGGTCTTACTAGTACAACAATGGATGTCTTCCCCCTGTAAAGTCCAATAATCTAATAGTTATTTGGTCCATATTGCTAGATAACACAGATAGTCTACAGTAAATGGCAGAACACAAAAACTGAAACCCAGTACCAATGAAGTACTAAACTTACAGAGAGAGTTAGGAAAGGAGGCAAAAATCAAAAGCTTTATTATTCCATGCTCTTTACATAAGCTAACACCAGAAGGTCCAGACTTAGTATGTGTCTTTGCTCAAATTATCTGGATTTAAGGTGGTTCCACCTTAAATGATTAAAACAAGAAACATTTGTATACAACTGCTTGGGCTTTGGTTAATGCCATGTGAAGTTAATTTGACAACCAAGAATGGCCATCACAAAAAATAAATATGTTTCCTTTTTCTTCCTCTGTTCTTTTTTAGTATGGTTTCCACTCAGTTAAATTTTTATCATTTTTAAACATGTGTCAAAATTTTCTGGCTCAAGGACCTTGTAATACAATTCAATATTGCATATACACAATTGTAGAGAAATGGCATAATGTGACTGGTCTCAACCTGCTAAATGCAAGGTGACTTAAGGATATCTGTGAATGCCAGCACATTGGGACACCAAGAAAGTATACTTTCTCTGCAGAAGATCCTGGTGTGATGCCAAGTAAGCTGCATCCCCGAGAGTGGCATTCATGATCATTTTCCCAAGGAAACTAACTTTATGTATAGTTTAATTAGACTACACATCTAAGAGTTGGACTGCTGACAGATTTCTCAGTATGTAAAGAGGTTTAGGTCACCTTGTGCCCCAGCCCATGGGACACTTTATTCCATGGTCCTTGAAGGGGATCACAAACCTAGAGAGAAATGGGAATAAAGAAAGAGACCGAGACCATGCATGTGTGTCATAGTCTCTTTTACTAAAGGGAGATGCTCAGGTTATATACAATTTGGAGAGGGGTGATCAAAGGTATACAGTGAGAGAAATAATTGGGAAGAGTTATTTGCAAGTCTAATACATTTAGTGATTCATCTAGGGTCCTTGGCGCCACTGCCCTGGGACATAGGGCGCCTTATCTAAGAGCCTATCTCGGGGTCCGGATCCTCCTGACAGTTCAAGGTGACAGCTCTGGGCAGCTCTAGAATGTGAGAAGACACTCTCATTCCTTGATGTCTGTTTAGGTCTTGCTGGTTCCCAGGAGTGGCCTTGCAGAGAGAGGGAGGGAAGGGCTCTTGACAAAGAACTATGTGGCTCTTAGCTACATACTGTGAAAACACTTGGGCTGCGGGATGCCCTGGGTGTAAGATGCCGGGTTTTCTCAACCTGGTCCCTGACAACCTTGAGCCCAGATAACCTATTGCTTGAGAAATAGAACCTGTTGAGAATTAGAAGTTGTGAGAAATCTTTACTCTGCTTGCCTATAAAAAATGCTGGGGAATTCAATAAAATATGCAATGGTTCACAATTATTCTGCAACCCATGTATCCTAATTAATATGACCCTACCTAGGAACCCCAATGCACTAGACATTGACAAGTGGCACTCAAATTCCAGGGACTCCCTCTAAAAAGAAAGATTTCAGGAGGGTAACAATCTTTGGTAAGTAAACCTTATTAAAAACTGTGTTACAAGGTTATTTATCAAAAAAATCTATAGGGAAATGGGACATGCTAAATTTATTCATTATATTTCACTTTTGCAGCATTTGCTTAAAACTCATGGCACTTGAGTTAACACCTTCCATCCAAATGTGTTTATCTGTTTGTCTACGTGTTTGTGTGTAAGTATATATGTATGTATATAAACATGCATGAATATTTGTGGAGTTAATTGTGATGGGAGGCCAGGCTCAGCCAGAGTGTGAGTGTATGAATATTTGAATGTATATGTGTCTGTAAATATTTGCCTGTGTAAAGCATATTAATTCTTACCTTTTTCTTCAAAGGAGCACCAGCAATATGTCCTTTCACTGAATTCCCTAAGCAGTTATTTGCCATATATTAGTGCTTATTGAAGTATAAGTAATAAAGGGTTAAGAAAGAGTTAAGTTTCCCCGGTGCTTATTTAAGCATAGTTAAATAAACTACCAAGAGTTGTAATGTTTAATAAAGAACATAGTTAAAGAGAAAAGATGCCAGTTTTCTTTTAATAACCATACAATAAAGAACAAAGGTTTGAGAACATTTTAGAAGTTATCAGCAACTATCCAGTATAATTACAGTGCTAGAATGCAAGAGAGCATCAGTTTATAAAACTATGTCTGGAGACTAGATAATGAAAATTGGTAAAGGACAAAAATGTAATGTAAAAAAGCTGTTCATCAAGGGGAGAAAATTCCTGTAAAGTATTGGTAAATTTTGTCGTTTATTTATGTAGTACTAAAGGCTATGAGAAATACACTTGTAACTGACTGGTGCTCACCAAGCAGCGCTTCCATACCTGTCTCTTGCATCTGTTGTCTATCTTTCCTATAATCAGCCTCACTTCCTGATCAGAAGATTACTCCACTTCTTTCCAACCAGATCATTACAGGAAATAAAGATAAGGGAGCTCATAAAAATGTAAGTGAGCTCATAAAATGGAACAGTTAAGACACAAACATGGTAAATGTAAACAGTCATATGCTTTTTGTATAAATGCATCTTGTATACTATGCTTCATTGAAGTAGAGAAGGAACAATTACATACATTTTTAGATATTGTAGAGATCATTTGTCTTTGGTTCCCTGAGGAAGGTACAATAAATTTAGCAACCTTGAAGAGCGTTGGGAGAAGACGTCAAGTTATTATAATGTATATGGACCGAGTAGATTGCTTCTAAGCCCCTTTAATCTTTGAAAATTGATTAGAGCTAGGAGAGGCAAGTGGATTTTGGAGAGGCAAAAGATGTCTGGGATGCTTTGACAAAAGAAAAAGAAAGTGGAAAATAAGCTGTTCTAGAACTGGTCACAGAGATGCACCTAGTCACAGTGAGCAGTGTGGCAAAAACCTGGAATTATGCATTTATGAACAGGGAATTATGGAACAAACTAATGGAGAACTAAAAAAATCAAATGTGTAAAATTTAAAAAGGGGAAGAAATTGGGAAGCATTTCATGTTTGCCCCACATGCTCTTGTTACTTCAAACTTCATTATTTTAACATAGCTCAATGGAGTTCTTATAAGTTAATGGAACATTTGGCAGCTTACAATTCAGTGAAAAGCTCAATATTTTAATTTTTCTTTGGTTCTTTCCGAATATAAACCTAAAGATGCTTCTCATCATGCTAGAAACATCTCTGATCTGTATATGTTTAGCTGTAAACCTATGTCTTTAATGACACCTGTTAAATTTTTAAATATGCATTTAAATACAATGGTAAATACTAATAGATATTCTTTGGCAAACTAAAGCTCACATGAGCTTCAGGGAATAGAGTGTTAAAAAAAAAAAACTTGGATTCACTTATCACAGATCAAATGGACTCCAAATAAGTACACCCACCTGTTCTTTTTTTTTTTTAATTTTTTTTGTTTGATATTATCTTTATTTAAATTTCAAATGCTATCCTGAAAATTCCCCGTACCCTCCCCCCGCCCCTGCTCCCCTACCAACCCACCAGCTGTTCTTGGCCCTGGCCTTACCCTGTGCTGGGTCATATAAAGTTTGCAAGACCAAGGGGCTTCTCTTCCCAATGATGGGTGATTAGGCCATCTTCTGCTACATATGCAGCTAAAGACACGAGCTCAAGGGGTGCTGGTTAGTGCATATTCTTGTTACACCTATAGGGTTGCAGACCCCTTCAGCTCCTTGGGTACTTTCTCTAGCTCCTCTATTGGGGGGCCTGTGTTTCATCTGATAGTGGACTATGAGTATTCACTTCTGTGTTTGCCAGGCACTGGCATAGCCTCACAAGACACAGCTATATCAGGGTCCTTTCAACGAAATCTTGCTGGTGTATGCAATAGTGTCTGCCTTTAGTGGCTGATGATGGGATGGACCCCCGGGTGGGGCAGTTTTTGGATGGCCCATCCTTTCCTCTCAGCTCCAAACTTTGTCTCTGTAACCCCTTCCATGGGAGTTTTGTTCCCAATTCCTTTTTTTTTTAATTATTATTATTATTTTCTTTATTTACATTTCAAATGCTATCCCGAAAGTTCCCCATACCCTCCCCACGCCCCTGCTCCCCTACCCACCCACTCCAATTCTTGGCCCTGGCCTTCCCCTGTGCTGGGTCATATAAAGTTTGCAAGACCAAGGGGCCTCTCTTCCCAATGATGGCTTATTAGGCCATCTTCTGCTACATATGCAGCTAGAGACACAAGCTCAGGGTGTACTGGTTAGTTCAAATTGTTGTTCCACCTACAGGGTTGCATCCCCCTTCAGCTCCTTGGGTACTTTCTCCAGCTCCTCCATTGGGGGGCCCTGTGCTCCATCCAATAGCTGGCTGTGAGCATCCACTTCTGTGTTTGCCAGGCACTGGCATAGCCTCACAAGAGGCCACAATATCAGGGTTCCTTCAGCAGAATCTTGCTAGCATGTCCATTAGTATCTGGGTTTGGTGGCTGATGATGGGATGGATTCCCAGATGGGGTAGTCTCTGGATAGTCCATCCTTTCATCTTAGCTCTAAATTTTGTCTCTGTGCTTATATCCTTTCATGGGTA
The DNA here is from genome assembly GCF_900095145.1 of Mus pahari. NCBI lineage: Eukaryota > Metazoa > Chordata > Mammalia > Rodentia > Muridae > Mus > Mus pahari. The sequence goes on from NC_034594.1 coordinate 87,718,622, forward strand.
TTTTGTTCCTTATTCTAAGGAGGAATGAAGTATCCACATGATGGTCTTCCTTCTTGATTTTCTTGTGTTTTGCAAAATGTATCTTGGGTATTCTAAGTTTGTGGGCTAACATCTGCTTATCAGTGAGTGCATATCTAGTGACTTCTTTTGTGATTGGTTTACTTCACTAAGGATGATATCCTCCAGATACATACATTTGCCCAAGAACTTCATAAATTCATTGTTTTTAATAGCTGAGTAGTACTCCATTGTGTAAATGTACCACAGTTTCTGTATCCATTCCTCTATTGAGGGACATCTGGGTTCTTTCCAGATTCTGGCTATTATAAATAAGGTACACCTGCCTGTTCTTGAAAACGGGATCTTATCTTGGTCTTCAGATTTATTACATTTCAGGACTACTAGACAATAGTACTTGTGGTTCCTAATGTATATTTGGCTCAGCAGATTTTTACCTGTCTGACAGACCCTATCCCATGATTAGAATACTTAACTCTGGACTTGCTGAAAGCTGATGGTATCTAGTTCAGTCAGCTGATTTGATTGCTCCTTGTCTTTCATCAGGATTAACAAATCAGATTGTTTTTGAAAAATTCTCCATTGCCCAGCCTTTGACTAGCATTTTAACCTTTCTGGGACATTTCGCAGCATCCTAATGTCAGCAGGAAGCAGATACAGAGGAGAGATTCAACACCCTTTGTCTCCCTCTGAAAACAACCCCATGTCTCTTGTCAAATTTTGTAATGCCTTATGTCCCTGTGATTATTATAACAGATAATGAGCAAGCCTATGAATATTATAAATTTAGGCAATTTTGTATGTAACTTGAAATTAATCATAATGGGAATGGAATATAAGCCTTAAGAACAGAAAATAGAGGAAAGAACTCACCTTACTTTAAAACAACAACTTAAAAAACTAAAAGGAAGAAAATAGATGAACCTTTTATGTTTCTTTATAAACAATTGCAAGTTTCACCTAGAACACTTATTCATCAAACTGTATCCATACACAATTCCATTAATTTACCTTAAGGGGATTCACTTACTGGGGCAGACAAACATTTTGATTCAGAGTCAAATAGATAAAACTTTCCTCCCCAAAATCGTCTGGGTAAAGATAGCTACTGATGTGGAAAGACAAAAATGAATGTTGATATTTCAAGGGAAATGGAATTGTCTTGTATCATTTCAGGATGGACAACAACTCTGGTTAACAGAGTAGCAGATTCAAAGATTATATGAAACCAAAGATGAAAGCATAAGGGAGGCAGACAGATATAATCTTCCTCTTGATGAAGAGATGGCCATTCAAGCTAAGGCTCATTTACTGGAACTGCTTATTCTCCTTCTACTTATAATTTTACAACATATCAGAACTATAATATTTCTGCATGTGTACCTTTGCCTTACTTAATATTTATTAGAAAGTTCACATTTTCATATAATGACATTATGTGTTAACTGTAGATTATATTATTGTGTCAATAGTAGCATACTGTTTATTTTCTTTTCATATTCAGTAATGCTTGTGAAACAAGGCAGTCATGTATAGTTAACAATATATATGGGCAAGCCTTGGGAAAAGAATCCTACTAACTTGTTACTACTAGAATTCTTTTAAAATTTTAAAAAGAACAAAACATATGTTAGGAAATGTTGTTTCGGTAATTTTAAGTCTTATTGCTGTGGGTGCTTCAGGCTCAGTAGCTGGTGTTGCTTTGCACACTTTGCAAACTAAACATTTTGGAGAAAAATGACAGAACTGCTCTCATGAATTGTGGTTCTGACAGATGGACATCAATGCAAGGCTGCAGACAGAAGTAGATGTAGTAAAACAATCTCTCTTGGTTAGGTCAAAAAATGTTTGAGTGTGAAACAACACCTGAAGCTAAGTTGTATTTGGAATTCTACTACATTTTGTGTTAATTTTCAATATAATGCCAGCCTTCAGGATTGGAGACAGATCCACCAATATTTGAAAGAAAATTCTACTGTCAGCAATGATTATAAGCAATTATAATAACAAGGGCTGGACACATTCCTGACAGTATATCTGATGTTTCTCAAATATTAGCTGATAAATTGTCTGGCATGGATCCTAAAACTTTAATACAGAGTATAACTTAAAGCAGTTGGAGAAACCAGTATTGCTTTACTTATTGCATTCTTCTAATTGGCATTGTTGGACTAGAAATGTTGCTTTCATAAGCACACTTTGAAAGTGTGGTCCTTGTGGGAAAATCTTTTAGAAACTAAACTAAAAAATATAAAAGGAAGAAATTGTAGAGAAATGGCATGAAGTAACTGTGCCCAGACTGCTAGCTATGAGGTGACTTAAGAATATATGTGAATCCCAGGACACTAGAACACTGAAAAAGCATATACTTTCTCAGCCCAGAATTCTGATGTTCTTCCAAGTAAGCTGCATGCCTGAGGAAGTGGCCTTCATGGTCATTTTCTCATGAGAAACATATTTTGTTTTAATTAAACTAAGCAACACTTAAAATAATTTGATTGCTAAAAAATTTCTCAGTCTATAAGGAGGTTTGAGTCACCTTGAATCCAGTTAAACAGAGAAACATAGCTGTTGAGAATTAGAAGCTATGGAAAATCTTTATTCTGATTGCCTATAAAAGATGCTGGAGAATTTTTTAAAAATGTATACAATGGTTAACAGTTACTCTGCATCCACTCTGTCCTGATTAACCCTTCTCAGGGACCCCAACACACTACACATTGACACAAAATTAATTCTATGAAAGTGTTTTCTCCAACAGTTGATTAATCTCTCATCATATGTAATATATAATCATGACATGTCTTTAACCAATATTCATCAAATGATGAGATAACTTGAAAAATAAATATTCAAAACTAGCAGCCTATATACTTATTTGAGACCATGACCTTCTATGAAAGAATATAGATTAATAATTTATATAATGGTTTGTGGTTGGAAATATTAAAAAGATACGGCAAGTTCCTGTGCTACTGCAGGCAACTCTCTGCCCCAGGAGCAGTCCTGCCACATCTGCCTCTAGACAAGCCTCTGCAGTGACTGGTCACAGACTTTCCAGCTCTGGTTTGCTTGTCTCTTTGTCACCCATATGTTCTCAGCCATATACCTCTGTGGTAGGCATTCCCACATTTCAGTAACTCAGTAAACAAATTCTAGAAGCTTATAATTAATCAGATTTATATATCAATAAATTTTCAATTCACAAGATGCCTACAAAATACTTTCAGGGCCAATTGATAACAGTACAAGCTGCCCACCTATATTAAACAAGTTACCCTAATTATTCTATCTCCATATGCTAACATAGCTACCTTTGGCTTTTTAAAGCCACACTGGTTCTGAATCATCCTGTGCATCTGCCTCCATCTTGGCTCCTTCTCCTTCTTTTCAGAGTCATGCTCACTTGCTCTTTACAACTCTTAGCTCTGCCTCACTTTTCCTTGTCCAATCACAGGCCTCCTGCTACATTAACATTTTAATGTAACAGGACAGGGAAAATCCTGCCACAATGTGTAATTGGCAGTCACACATGAAATATTGAAATAAAATAAATATATTTTTACAGGTACTATTACACTGAAGATAACTTTGTATTAGAGTGTATTATAAATTTCATCCTTGCTATGAACACATAAGGATATTATATAACTGTAAACACATGAAATAAAAAGTGGTTCTGGGTCACTGTCTGCCATCAGTTTCAGCAGTACCATTCAATATGGTGATTACCCATACTCATTTAACTGGGAAGTAAACACAATATAAATGTGTAAGTGTGGTTGTTGAGTTGCAGCATTGTTATGTTCTGAAAGAGCTATAGGAGATGGAAACTCTGCAATGAAAACAATCAAAAAAACCTGTCAAATATTATGACATGAGTTTTTATAATAACATTCCTAATTGTTTTTACATTGAAGATAATTAATTTAAAAATGAAAAAATGAAGTATAAAACTGATATCTTTTTACAAAATTCTAAGTTCACAGGAAAGAGAATATTTTTGCCCCATTTAATCATAGCATTACAATATGCCTTATTATCATAGTTTCTGAACATATAGCTACCTTTTTATCTTATATTCATGATATCTTGTTAAGTAGTTGAAGATAGATTAAAATCATCAACAAGTAAAGCAAAATAGGGACTCCATTTGTTCTGTGTTTTGGTGATAAGAAGCCTGATGAAGGAGTTATTTTGACTGTAACTGAAAGACAAATCCTCTAGAAGATAGTTGGACATGTATTAACATTCTATAATTCTGTTAGTAGACAAAGACAATGATTTACAATCTTAGATTTATGTGATTGAATTAACTTCCCAGTAGATTGTAGAGGTATTACAGAGATGCAGAATAAATAAGCCAGCAACAAACCCATGTCTCACGGTCAAAGATGAACAGACAAGAAAACAAGCTTTGCCTTGTTATTTTTTATATCATAAAAGTTAAGCTTAGATAATGGAAATAGCTCTGTTTCAGTTTTTTTTTAAACTTTTAAAACTATTTATGCTGGCTAGTTTTATAACAATTTCACATATGCTGGAGTTGTTATGAAGAATAACTGTCAATTGAGAAAATTCCTACACCAGATTAACCTGAGAGCAACCATGGGATGGATGATTTATGATTGATGTGTGAGGACCCAGTTCAGTGTGTGTAATGCCACCCACCTAATGGCTGGTATTCCTGAGTGCTATAACTGGGAATGTTGAGCAGTAAATGAAGAGTGAGTCAGTATACAGCACCTCTCAATGGTTTCCATTCTAGTTCCTGTCTTGAGTTCCTATACTGGTTTCTGTCAGTGATTATGACATGCGAGTTGTAAGATGAAATGATTATTTTTCCATTTCAATTTGTTAATAGTAATTGTTAGGACCTTTATTGGCTAAGGACCTCTTCCACTAAGTTGTCAGAAGAAGACATTTATTTGCTGGATAAAAGGCAAAAACAAGAGATAGAGGATAAACAAGGAAGGGAGGGAAAAAGGAAAAAGGGGCAAGGATATTTGTCCTACAGGACATAGGACTGCCTCTGGATAGAGAAGACAGAAGTGGCACACAGGAAAGTGGTAGTTTATAAAGGTACAAGGGGAAACCCCATGTTAGACTGGGGAGTTGAATTTTATTTGGGTATAATTAATTAAGTGAGGCAAAGGAGGGTTTTGATTACTGGACTTAAGTGCTTTGATACCTAGATCTTGATAGTTGGTCTCTGCCACACCAACCCAGTGAAATATGTTTGACAAATTCCACAGACTGAAGCAAAAACTTCAAAGGAAGAAGGCCTCTTGGAACTGGTTATGGAACTCTTGGCAGGAGAAAAGTTATTGAGCTGTAGTTCTCATGGCAATTTATCTGTTTTATCTTCTTTTATTCTTTTTCTTACTTATGAAATGTTCCTGATGGCCTAGGCTAACGATTTTAGTGAAAATAATAGGTATGAGACCATCCCGTGAGATGTGGGCACTAGTCATGACCTTATCTTCGAGGAAAGCAGTGCTTCACTTTATAAATCAATTACAAGATAGTATTGATAGACAAAAACTTTTCCAACAATAAAATTTCATATGGCTACACGTGGGTCATCAGAAGTGGGCTTTGGTATACTCTTTTAGAAATTCTTTAAATAAAAGGAATTAAAATACTTTAAATTTACATTTTGAAGATACATAAAAAGAACCGGTGCTAGATGTTAAATAATAACTGACCATAAAAGTTTATTAACTTGCTCTTGGAACTGTTACACTAGTCTTGGATGATTTTGTGCTTTACTGTGACAAATAACTATGATGATATCTGTCCTATCTGTGACTGCTTCATTGAACACATCTCAGAGTTGTAATAATTGTTTGCTTATGTATAAAAACCATTGATTGAGAGCAGCAAAATACACTCAGATTCAAACTGCCTCTGTGTTTATTTTTGTTTGTCACTGCTAAATCCTTACCTACCTAGCCTTCGAAAACCCTCATCTGAGGGGCCCCATACACAAGTGGGGTGGTCCAAGGCAGATCTCAGGAGGAGGACATGTGGATATAAAAAATAATCCTTGGGGGATAGCTTTAGGAATGTATTCTAACTGTTCTGGGAAGGCAAAGGTTATGGAGAAGAAGAGTAAAACATGTTAGAATAGGGCTTACCATGAGTGACCAGAGTCCCTTCTTTCTCATGTTTTTTTTATGATCCAGCTGCTGGGTACTGGTTTAAAGGACATTACTCTCTGTAGCTGCTTCATGTTTACATTAAGGCATCATTGCTAGGGGGATTCGAAGAAGTTGAGTTGTTGGTGAAGGCTGGAAATTTCAGGCTGTGTCATTTGGATGTTCAGGTTATTTGAGATCCTCTAAGAATAGGGATATGTAGTCTGTGAGGGTAGAGCAGACTGTAGACATCAAGGAAACATATGGGTCTGACACTGGTCTAGAACAGTCTATAGTTGATTTTAAATCTGTTTGGACAGATAGACTAGGGTAGAAGTAAAATTACACAGTGGAATACTACTTGGCTACTAAAAACAATGAATTTATGGAATTGTTAAGCAAATTGATGGAACTAGAAAATATCATCCTGAGTGAGGTAACCCAATCACAAAAGAACACACATAATATGCACTCACTGATAAGTGGATATTAGCCCAGAAGCTCAGAATACCCAAGATACAATTCCCAAAACACATGAAACTCAAGTAGAAGAAAGGGCAAAGTGTAGATATTTCGATCCTTCTTAGAAGGGGGAACAAAAAACCCATGGAAGGAATTACAGAGGCAAAATGCAGAGCAGAAACTGAAGGAGTGAACATTCAGAGACTGCCCCACTGGGGGATCCATCCCATATACAATCACCAAACCCGGACACTTTTGTGGATGCCTACAAATCCTTGCTGACAGAAGCCTGTGATAGCTGTCTCCTAAGAGGCTCTATTAATGCCTGACAAATACAGAGGTGGATATGCACAGCCTACCATTGGACTGAGCAGAGGGTTCCCAATGGAAGAGCTAGAGAAAGGACCCAAGGAGCTGAGGGGGTTTGCAGCCCCAAAGAATGAACAACAATATGAACAAACCAGTGCTCCCAGAGCTCCCAGGGACTAAACCACCAATGAAAGAATATACATGGTGGTATGTATGGCCCCAGCTGCATATTTAGCAGAGGATGACCCAGTTGGACATCAATGGGAGGAGAAACCCTTTGTCCTGTGAAGGCTTTATGCTCCAGTGTAGGGGAATACCATGACCAGGAAGTGGGAATGTGTGGGTTGGTGAACAGGAGGAGGGGGAGACGATGTGGGAAACCAGGAAAGGGGATAACATTTGAAATGTAAATAAAGAAAATATCTAATAAAAAATACCTCCCCCCAAAAAAAAAACAAGTTTAGTAAAATTATTTTGGATGTACATTTGAAACTGTTAGGTTTATTGTCCTAGTAATTTTGAAAATGAGTCACACCAGAGGAAAAAACCTGAAGACAATGGAAATGGGCTCAATTCAAGAGAAGAGGGGCATTCTACATTAGGAATAGGAAATAGTCAGTAAAAGTTAGGCTGCTGATTGGCAGTAGTAATTACCTGGAGTCTAATAGTTTTTGAGAGATTCCAAGAAAACTTAAATTTTATATATATATATATATATATATATATATATATATATCTTTTTTATATTATATTATTTTATATTATATATATATATATATATATATATATATATATATATATATATATAGTTAATTGAACAAGAACAGTTATCTCAAAGCATGGTCTTGTGTTCAGGGAATACAACTCAAGATGCCTTTGTTACGTGACAATAGTCTTTTTTTGGTGTGTGCAAGTGGGTTCTGAAATTCAATTATTTTAGGAGCCTGAAAGATTGGAGAGGCTCTTGCAAACAGTATTATGGGTGATTTGTAGCAGATTTTGTAGTTGGTATGGAAAAACTGAAAAAAATTGGCTTTGGATTCCAATTGAGGCTTGAATAGTTAAGGGTTTAAGTAGTCAGCAGTAGTGATTGGGCATTAGTAATTTGAATATTAGCAGCAAGAGGTGCAAAACGCAAGATTTTAAAGAGAGGTGCAAAAAAAGCAGTGAGAGGCAATAAAGAATTTGTCATTGGAGTTCAGGAGTTTATTGAATGAGCTTCATGGAAATGAGTGTTTAGCCCTGAGAGTGTGTCACTGAGGAGATAACTTAGGTTTAGTTATCTTATATTTAAGATTATAACATACATTCAGAGTGTCTGATATCTGTGGATGTCTTGATAGTTAATGAATTAATGGAAGGCAGTTGTCAGTGAATGTTAGCAATTGTTTGGGCAAAGAAAAAGCAAGAGTGTGAGATGAGAGATGAGATTTCTGGGGAATTGGGTAATCTTGACTGAACAGGAACTAGAGAGTAAGAATAAATACTGATAGTGGAGGGGTAAGTCTGAAGTGGCCCTCTGAGAGGAAGGAGCTGCAATCAGTTTAAAAATGTTTAAGGGATGGAGAGATGCCTCAGTGGTTAAGAGCATTGTCTGCTCTTCCCGAGGCCATGAGTTCAATTCCCAGAAACCACATGGTTCCCAACCATCTGTAATGTGATCTTGGTGTCCTCTTCTTGTGTATAGGCATATATGCAGACAGAACACTGTAAATAATTAATAAATAAACTTTTTAAAAAGTTTAGAAAGTGTCTGAGCCTGGGACTTAGATGAGATCACCATTTTCTCTCTGGTGACTAACTAAGGTGGGTCCACTCAGGAGTGTACAGGTCACAGAGGTGGCAGTGTACCTAGGAAGGGTCCTACAGGCCTTCATCTATACCCAGGAGGAGGAGCTGATCCTCAGTCCTCTGTGCACCTTCCCTGCAGAGGAGAACTTGCCTCCAGAGAGTGCTCTGACCTGGGACTCAGGTGAGATCACCATTTTCTGTCCTGTGACTCTCTAAGGTAGGTCCACTCAGGAGCACACAGGTCACAGAAGTGGCAGAGCAGAGGGCACAGGCTCCGACAGGCCTAAATCTGCACAACAGAGGTGGAGCTGATCCTCAGTCCTCTGTATCCCTTCCCTGACAGAGGAGAGCTTGGCTCCAGAGAGTGCTCTGACATCAGGACACAGGAGATATCTATATTTTCTCTCCAGTGACTCTTTAAGATCATTCTACCCAGGAGCACACAGGCTCCAGAATTAGCAGAGTAGCTGAGAAGGATCCTCCAGGCCTACATCTGCACCCAGGAGGTGGGGCTGTTCTGAAGTCCTGCGTGCACTGGTCTTGCCAGGAGAGAGCTGGTCTCTGAGGACAGCTAGCACAGGCTTATAGACTCACAGGAAGAACCAGCTCCAGCCAGAGTCAGCAAGAACATCTAACACCAGAGATTAGCAGATGGCAAAAGCAAATGCAAGAAACTTACCAACAGAAACCAAGACTACTTGGCATCTTCAGAACCAAGTATTCCCATCACAGCTAGTCAAGGATACCCCAACACACAGGAAAAGCAAGACTCAAATTTAAAATAATTTCTCATGATGCTGGTAGAGGATTTTAAGAAGGACATTAATAACTCCATTAAAGAAACACAGGAAAACACAGCTAAACAGGTAGAAACCCTTAAAGAGGAAACACAAAAATCCTTTAAAGGATTACAGGAGAACACAGGTAAACAGGTAGAAACACTTAAAGAGGAAAAACAAAAATCCCTTAAAGAATTACAGGAAAACAGCCAAAAAGGTGAAGGAACTGAGCAAAACCATCCAGGATATAAAAATGGAAGTAGAAACAATAAACAAATCACAAAGGGGGATAGAAAACTCTGGAGATCAAAAACCTAGGAAAGAGATCAAGAGCCATGGATGCAAGCAACACCAACAGAATATGATAGAAGAGATAATGTCAGGTGCAGAGGATTCCATAGAAAACATGGACACAACAATCAAAGAAAATGTAAAATGCAAAAAGATCCTAACTCAAAACATATATGAAATCCAGGATCCAATGAGAAGCCCAAAGCTAAGGTTAATAGTTATAAGATTTTCAACTTAAAGGACCAGTAAATATCTTCAACAAATTATAGAAGAAGACTTCCCTAACCTAAAGAAAGAGATGCCCACGAACATACAAGAAGCCAACAGAAATCCAGATCATTTGGACCAAAAAAGAAATACCTCCCATCACAAAATAATCAAACACCAAATGCACAAAGCAGAGTATTACAAGCAATAAGGGAAAATGGTCAAGTAACATATAAAGGCAGACCTATTAGAATTACACCAGACTTCTCACCAGAGACTATGAAAGCAAGAAGATCCTGAACAGATGTCAGACAGACCGTAAAAGAACACAAATGCCAACCCAAGCTACTATACCCAACAAAATTCTCAATTACCATCATTGGAGAACAAAAGTATTCCATGACATAACCAAATGTACACAATATCTTTCCATTAATCCAGCCTTTCAAAGGACAATAAAGGGAAAACTCCAACACAAGGCAGAAAACCATGCCCTAGGAAAAGCATGTAATCTTTCAAAACACCAAAAAGAAGATAGCCACATGAACAGAATCCAAACTCTAACAACAAAAGTAACAGGAAGCAATTATTTTTCTTTAATATCTCTTAATATCAATGCACTGAATTCCCTAATTGCTACACCCACTCCAGTAGTGACTCACATGACAGGAAAAGAAATCTGGATGCAGTCTCAAGGCTAAACGTTCACGGAAGCTTAGTCTCCTAGAACCTTGGCATCCCATATAATAAATGCTCCAGACTTGATCTTGTGAATGGATCTGTGTGCTTTCTTTCAGTATTGTTTTATTATAGGTGCCTCCAAGCAATGATTTGCCAAATAACTAAGCAAAATTGAACTTTGCTTCCTGGCCTTCACAGATGCCCTAGGTAGTCCTTAAGCCAACCCTGGACTTGGAATTCAGTAAGAATGTTACCTATTCAGTAACATTCAGAATTGCCTCTAGTATTGTGAAGGAGATAGAAGAACTAGAATATTGCATTATTCATGAGAAGGTTAGTTAGAACTGAACTTTCTAATTAGAACCAGGGCTTGGGTGTGGAAGCCCTTGCCCCTGGAGTGTAAAGACCTCACACCTGGCTTCTAAGAGTATAGCTGACCTTAGATAGAGCTAACTTTGTCTCAGTTGTTTTATTGAACAGTTCCTGTCAGTCTTTATGTTTGTATTCCTCTGTTTTGTGTAAGAGTCATTAAAGCATCCAGTAACTTTATGGTCCTTTGCCTATGTGTCACCTAATTTTCCTATTTTCTTCTGTATTAAAAGTTTGTGACTCGATTTGACAAATTACATTCAGATACAGCACATTTCCTTGTGTCCATATTTCTTTGCTATTTCTCGCCAACTCCTGCCTATCTGACAGAGACCCTGATTATTTCTTTCGAGGATTGGGGGGAGGGGGCATGACGGAGGCTGGTCCATGGCAACCAATACAAAGTCATAGACTAAAAGACTGGCTTTTCTAAACAAATGGTCCCAAGAAACAAGCTGTAGTGGCAATTCTCATATCTATTTTCAAACTAAAGTTATCAAAAGAAGACAAGGAGGGAAACTTCATACTCACCAAAAATAAAATCTTCCAAGATAAACTCTCAATACTGAACATCTATGGTCCAAAAGCAAAGGCACCCACATTAGAATAAGAAACTTAAATAAAGCTCAAAATACACATTGCACCACAAACAATAATAGTGGGAGACTTCAACACTCCATTCTTGAAAATGGATAGATCATGGAAACAGAAACTAAACAGGAACACAGTGAAACTAAGAGAATTTATGAAACAAATGAATTTCATAGATATCTATAGAACAATTTTTTTCTGGCTTCTGTCTCAAAGCCTGTCACATTCTTTTTCTTTTCTTTTCTTTTCTTTTCTTTTCTTTTCTTTTCTTTTCTTTTCTTTTCTTTTCTTTTCCTAGATATTCTCTTTATTTACATTTCAAATGCTATCCAGAAAGTTCCATATACCCTCCCCCCCACCCTGCTCCCCTACCCATCCCCTCCCAGTTTTTGGTCCTGGTGTTCCCCTGCACTGCGGCTTATAAAGTTTGCAAGACCTAGGGGCCTCTCTTCTCAATGATGGCCGACTAGGCCTTCTTCTGCTACATATGCAGCTAGAGACACCAGCTATGAGAGTACTAGTTATTTCATATTGTTGTGCCACCTATAAGGTTGCAGATCCCTACAGCACCTTGGGTACTTTTTCTAGCTCCTCCATTGGGGGCCCTGTGTTCCATTCAATAGATGACTGTGAGCATCCACTTTTGTATTTACCATGCACTGGCATAACCTCACATGAGACAGCTATATCAGGGTCCTTTCAGCAAAATTTTCCTGGCATATGCAATAGTGTCTGGGTTTGGTGGCTGATTATGAGATGGATCCCTGGGTGGGGTAGTCTCTGGTCCATCCTTTCGAATTAGCTCCACACTTTGTCTCTGTAACTCCTTCCATGGGTATTTTGTTCCCTATTCTAAGGAGGAATGAAGTATCCACATGTTGGTCTTTCTTCTTCTTGATTTTCTTGTGTTTTTCAAATTGTATCTTGGGTATTCAAAGTTTCTGGGCTAATATCCACTTATCAGTGAGTGCATATCAAATGGCTTCTTTTGTGATTGGGTTACCTCACTAAGCATAATATCCTCTAGACACATCCATTTGCCCAAGAATTTCATAAAATGATTGCTTTTAATAGCAGAGTAGTACTCCGTTGTGTATCCTAAAACAAAAGTATATACCTTCTTCTCCACACCTCATGGTACCTTCTCCCAAACTGACCATATGATTGGTCACAAAACAGGCCTCAGCTTGACAGCACACCTAAAAGGAAAGAAATTCACCCAAGAGGAGTAGATGGCAGGAAATAATCAAACTCAGAGCTGAAATCAATCAAGTGGGAACAAAAAGAACTATACAAAGAATCAACCAAACCAGGAGCTGGTTCTTTGAGAAAATCAACAAAATAGATAAACCCTTAGCCAGACTAATTAGAGGGCTCAGGGACAATACCCTAATTAACAAAATCAGAAATGAAAAGTGAGACATAACAACAGAATCTGAGAAAATCCAAAAAAAAAAAAAAAAAAAATCACATCCTACTACAAAAGGCTATACTCAACAAAACTGGAAACCTGGATGAAATGGACAATTTTCGAGACAGATATCAGGCACCAAAGTTAAATCAGGATCAGATTAATGATCTAAACAGTCCCATATCTCCTAAAGAAATGGAAACAGTCATTAATAGTCTCCCAACACCCCCCCCCAAAAAAAATCCCAGGACCATGTGGGTTTAGTGCAGAGTTCTATCAGAACCTCAAAGATGACCTAATAACAATACTCCTCAAACTATTCCACAAAATATAAACAGAAGGAACACTACACAATTAGTTCTATGAAGCCACAATCACTATGATAACTAATGCACAAAGACAGAAGAAAGAAAGAAAACTTCAGACCAATTTCATTTAGGAATATTGTTTCAAAAATACTCAATAAAATTCTCACAAACCAAATCTAAGAACAAATCAAAATAATCATCCATCAAGATCAAGTAGGCTTCATCTAGGGATGCAGGAGTGGTTCAATATACAGAAATCTGTCAATGCAATCCATTATATAAACAAACTCAAAGGGGGGAAAAAACATGATCATCTCATTAGATGCTGAGAAAGCATTTGACAAAATCCAACACACTTTCATGATAAACGTCTTGGAAAGATCAGGAATTCAAGACTCATACCTAAACATAGTAAAAGCAATATACAACAAACCAGTAGCCCACATCAAACTGAATGGAGAGAAATTGGAAGCAATCCCACTAAAATGAGGGACTAGGCAAGGCTGCCCACTTTCTCCCTTCATATTCAATATAGTACTTGAAGTNCTNGTCAGAGCAATTAGACAACAAAAGGAGATCAAGGGGATACAAATTGGAAAAGAAGAAGTCAAATATCACAATTTGCAGATGATATGATAGTGTACATATGTGATTGCAAAATATTCACCATAGAACTTCTAAACCTGACAAACAACTTCAGTGAAGTAGCTGGATATAAAAGTAACTCAAACAAATCACTGGCCTTTCTGAACACAAAGGATAAACAGGCTGAAAAAGAAATTAGGGAAACAACACCCTTCACAATAGTCACAAATAATATAAAATACTTTGGTGTGAATCTAACTAAGTAAGTGAAAAATTGTGGGGAATTAGGCTATGCACAGACAGGCTGGTCTCCAGTCCAGCTGAGTTCTGAACCCCAAAGGCTGATAATTCACCTACATGACATGATAGGCATTCCCTCATGCTCCTGGAACTCTGGCCCCTGCCTATGTTAAGGCCCCACACAGCCCCCACAAGAGAAGCATGGCAGTGAATGGCCCAAGCTTCTGATCTTCAGGCTAAACTCCTCTCCAGTTACCTAGCAACAGTAAAGACCATAAAAGGGGCTGTTAGGCCTCCACCTCTCCCTCTTACCTCTCACTCTCACCCCCTCTCTCCTCTCTCTTTGTTGTCTCTCCTCTCTCCTCCCTCTTTGTCTTCTCCTTTCCTCTCCTCTCCCTCTTACTCTTTCTCTCTAACCTTCTCTCTCTCTCTCTCTCTCTCTCTCTCTCTCTCTCTCTCTCTCTCTCTCTCTCTCTCTCTCTCTCTCTCTCTCTCTCTCTCTCTCTCTCTCTCTCTCTCTCTCTCCCTCTCTTCCTTTCTATAATTCTAAAGCCACAGACAATCTCTGTTCCAGTCAAGATCCCCTGTGCTTACTCTTGCCAGTGTTGGGAGCCTCTCTTCCCTCATCTCTCTCTCCCATAACCCTGGAGGCTTTAGCAAAGTAGCTCCAGTACTACCAGGTTGGGCTGCCCCATTGCCCACCGGGGATGAGTGGAAAGTTATGCCAGCTCTCCCACACCTGACTGACCAGAGAATAGGTCGAATTCTGGTGGGTTGTGGGTCTTCCCTTTCACCCTCTCCCCCAGCCCCCCTTTTTACTTCCCAACAAAAGATCAGTATGATAAGAACTTCAAATCTCTAAAGAAAGAAATCAAAGAAGATCTCAGAAGATGAAAAGATCTCAGTTGCTCATGGATTGGCAGAATTAATACACTAACAATGGCTACCTTGCTGAAAGCAATCTACAGATTCGATGCAATCCCCTTCAAAATTCCAACTCAATTCTTCACTGAGTTAGAAAGGGCAATTTGCAAATTCATCTGGAATAACAAAATACCTAGGATAGCAAAAACTATTCTCAACACTAAAAGAGCCTCTGGTAGAATCACCATCCCTGACCTCTAGCTGTACCTCAGAGCAATTGGGGTAGAAACTGTGTGGTACTGGAACAGTGACAGACAGGAAGATCAATGGTGTAGAATTGAAGACCCAGAAATGAACCCACACACCCATGGTCACTTGATCTTTGATAAAAGTGCTAAAACCATCCAGTGGGGAAAAGAGAGCATTTTCAACAAATGGTGTTTGCTGAACTGGCGGTTAGCATGTAGAAGAATGTGAATTCATTTATTTTTATCTCCTTATACAAAGCTCAAATCTAAGTAGATCAAGGACCTTCACATAAAACCAGTTACACTGAAAATTTTAGAGGAGAAGGTAGGGAAGAGTCTCCACATATGGGTACAGAGGAAAAAATCCTGAACACAACACCAACTGCTTGTATTGTAAGATCAAGAATTAACAACTGGGATCTAATAAGATTGCAAAGTTTTTATAAGGCAAAGGACACTGTCAATAAGACAAAAAGGCAACCAACAGATTGGAAAAAGATCTTTGCCAATCTTAAATACAACTGAGGGCTAATATCTAATTTACACAAAGAACTCAAGAAGTTAGACTCCAGTCAACCCTATTTAAAAATGGGATACAGAGCTAAACAAAGAATGCTCAGCTAGGTAATACCAAATGTCTGAGAAGCACCAGAAAAATTTTCAACATCCTTAAACATTAGGGAAATGCACATCAATACAACCCTGAGATTCTACCTCACACCAGTAAGAATGACTAAGATCAAAAACTCAGATGTCAGTAGATACTGTCGAGGATGCGGAGGAATAAGAAAACTTCTCCAATGCTGGTGGGATTGCAAGCTGGTACAACCACTCTGTAAATCAGTGTGATGGTTCCTCAGAAAACTGGATACTAAACTACCAGAGGATCCAGCAATACCACTCCTGGGCATATACCCAGATGATTCTCCAACATGTAATAAGGACACATATACTCCACTATGTTTATAGCAGCCTTATTTATAATAGCCAGAATCTGGAAAAATCCCAGATTTCCCTCAACAGAGGAATGGAAACAGAAAATGAGATACATTTACACAATGGAGTACTACGCAGCTATTAAAAACAATGAACTTATGAAATTCTTAAACAAGTGGATGCACCTGGATGATATCATCCTGAGTGAGGTAACCCAATCACCAAAGAACACACATGGTAAGCCCTCACTGATAAGAGGATATTAGCCCAGAAGCTCATAATATCCAAGATACAATTTGCAAAACACATGAAACTTAAGAAAAAGGAAGACCAAAATGTGGATACTTTGATCCTTAGAAGAGGGAACGAAATGCATATGGAAGGAGTTACAGAGACAAAGAATGAAGAGGCTAAAGGAGTGATCATCTAGAGATTGCTCCACCTGGTTATCCATCCCATAAACAACCACCAAAGCCCGACACAAATGTGGATGTGCAGATGGGAGTCAGATATATTTGTCTCAAGTAGTATGCAAAAGCAAAGAGCAATACATTCTGCAGAAGTCCAGCCTGCTGGAGTCTACCTTTTAACAGCATGGTGCTGCCCAGCTGTGATTGCCAGCCCAATTTGAAGCACATTAGGGGACTTCCCAGGAGAAGTTGGTGACCTTTATCTTGATCTATTTTTTTTTTTTTTGCTTTATTTCTAGGGTGGTGGGAAGCTAGAAGATGTTACTGGGGAAGCCTGGAAACTGATGTTGACTCATTGCCCTTGCCTCAGATCAGGTGCCAGGGCAGCATCTGAATGCAGGGCAGTTTTTGACTGTCTGCTGGAGGCCTGGCATTTTTCAAGTAACTGACTTACCTGGATGTGTCCATTTCTGGGAAACAGAAATCTAGACATAGTTTCCTGAACTGCCAGTTTGAAGCCTGCCATGGTGGCAACCTATCTCAATCCTCTCATTAGGGAGTGGCTGTAAGTTGAATCCAAGTCACAGAACCAATGTCAGGTTTAGTATCCATTCATGACTACCTAGACCAAATTCTCTGCACAGAAGTTTCATTGCCTCAGAGGGACAAAAATTAAGGAATAAGAGACAAAGAAAGGAAATAGAGGAAAGGGAGAAGGAGAGAAGAACAAGAGAAAGGGGGACAGGAACATTTGTCTCAAGGGACGAAAGACTGCATTCAGATAAAAAGGAGAAAGGTACTCGTGGCACATAGAATAGTGATTTATCAAGGTACAAAAACAAAAACACAACATATTTCAATGAAGTTTATAATTTTTTAAATGCTGATGATGGTGATTATCAATTATTTTACTTACTCACTTTACGCTGCAAACACTGTTTCCCTACCCTTCAGGTTACTCCCTTCCTCCATCCTCTATATTCCACAGGCAGGCAAAAGCTTTTGGAATAGCCCCTTCTCCAGTTATTCAGTATCCACATGAAGACCAAACTATATAATCGGCTGTCTAAGTGCAGGGAGCCCTAAGCCCAATCCTTGTATGTTCTTTGGTTAGTGGTTCAGTCTCTGAAAGCCCTAAGGGCCCAGGTTAGTTGACTCAGTTAGTCTTTTTGGAGTTCCTATACCCCTACAGGCCACAATCTTTCTTCCTGTTCTTCCATAAGTCTCCCCAATCTCCATCCACTGTTTTACTGGGGGTGTCTATATCCATCTGACTCAGCTACTGGGTAGAGCCTCTCCACCCAGTAGGAGAGCCACGCTAGACTCCTATCTACAAGCATAACAAGGTATCATTAATAGTGTCAGGGATTCATGCTTCTACATGGGATGGGTTGCCAAGGACCAGTCTCAGCCTGAAGAGGGGTTCTGAGAGAAAGGATGTCTGGGAGAGGCAAAAAGAAGGACTAGAAGTCAAATATTGGATCTAAGCTGAAGACTTTTGTTCTACTTGCTATGCTAAGAGATCTCTCTGTCCCTTTCTTCAAGCAGTTCTCTCTCTCTCTCTCTCTCTCTCTCTCTCTCTCTCTCTCTCTCTCTCTCTCTCTCTCTCTCTCTCTCTCTCTCTCCCTCTCTCTCCCTCTCTCCCTCTCTCCTTCTCTCTCCTTAAAAAAAAAAAGAAATTATCTGGGTAGCTCATCTTCTGCAGATCACAGATCCAATCCTTTATTTTATATATTAATCCAGTCACTTTATTCCAGGATTACATTTTATTATCTTATAAATCAGCATCCCTTTTGATCTCTTTGATTCTTAAAGGACAGCAAGCATGCATCTTCTTTTAAAATTGCAAAAGACTTCAGAGATCTGTCTTCATTTGTTAAGCACAGATGATAAGCAATTTGGGTGGGATATTGTCCTAAAATTACAATTTGTACCACACCAGACCCTAACCTCCCTTTATCCTAGGCTGACCTTGTATTCAGGAATCTGCCTGCCTTTGTATTTTCCTGACAGGATGGCTCATAGTGTAGCTGCCTTTGTTGCTTTAGATTCATAAAGCCCCTCATAATTCATATTGCATTCTTATATTTTCCATAGCTGAAAAATTATATATGTATTCAACTCATGTATTCAGAGCTCTATCCCATAACATGAAGGGCTGTCCTGGAGGTCCCAGTGTTTATCATTTTGCTGAGACGTTATCCACACACATCAAGTCATAAATGTTAACAGAGAGAACATTCCTTGGAGGAATGTGAAATATTTACATTATTCTACAAACAAGAATTATGCCCACAGCAGAGAGGCACTCATGGAGGTTAAAACTTGTCCCCTGTCCCATGCAAGATCAATGTCACTCTGTCCCTAATAGGGCCACACTGGGCTTGCAGTTGGATCAGTTATTGTTTGACTATTCCCTTAGTCTCAGCTCCATCACATTTCTCTGAATTTTTTTGTAGACAGGATCGATTTCAGGTTGAAAATTTTATATGTGTATTGCTGTCTAAATTTTAATTGGGCATGTTAGTTAGGTGATGCAATGGGGGCTTTTGACTGCTGTATTTCAGTATGTTGATAGCTGGAGCTTGAAAATTGACTTGTGAAGGAGGGAGTAGCCAAATAAGGAAATAGACCTTGGAGACTAGTGTCAGGAATATTCTTTAATATTTTGTTTTTTATTTTGATTTTGTTTTTGTTTTTTTTTTAACAAGATATAAGTATAGAGAAGAGCAAGGCCTGTCAGAGCCATGTGCACTATGCTTGAGGTGTCCAGAGTCCCTTCAGCAACACTGATTCTTAAAAGTAAAAAGAATGCCTAAGTACATTACTCAAATATGCAATTATTTTTTCAGAAAAAATATGGTAAATAATTTAAGTATCACAAGATTGAGTTACTAACAGTTTGAAACCAAATCATAAAATAGGAGAATTAGTATAATACTTACCACCTTAATTTTTAAAAATATTCAACATATTTTTGTAACTAGTGACAAAGCCAAAAATCACAAGAGCATTATCATTACAAAGGTTCTCTTTCCTTGTAGTTAATTTGGGGGCATAGTCCTAAGTTTTTATTCTGCAAATTGATTCAAACCATTGTATTATTGAGGTTGTGGAAACATTAACAAGTAGGCCATCATGAATGGTGGTAAGAGATTAATGTTTTTGACAGTGGTTTGTAAAATAAACAAACAATAATAAACAAAACAACAAAAACAAGATGCATATACCACTCTCAAGAAAACAACATTAATATATCATTTCCAACTATATCAAATTTTTAACGAATAATGCTATTAAAGACACGTTATTAAAATAGCCTGTTGGTACCTATAAAAAGAAAGAATAAAGCAGAGATCTATGTGATTTTCTGATAAGATAGTATAATTATTTAATTTGAAAAACCATCATAATGATATAACTGACCTCGTTTGTAGGCTATTTTGTATATGATTAACTTTCATTTTGTTCTGATGTACTAGATGTCCAAAAGGTTAGTATTCTTTGCTTATTTCTCATTTTTATATGGTTGCATTTTTAGTATTTCATACAATGTATTTATCATATTTGCCATACATCCCACACTTCTAAGTTCTTCCCACTTCCCTATATAACCAACTGTTGGCATTTCATCTAGGCTCCACCCCACAGTTACCTGGCAACAGCCATGATAAACAATACACAATCAGCTTCCACAGATGTAACCTGTTATTTCCTTAACGAAACTGTTTCCAGCAACTAAATGCTTTATATTTCCTCTTCTTGCTATGCCACTGTCCTGACATTATTCGAGTTCGTATAAATTTGCCTAACCCTAATAAAACATTTCACTATATAATCCAACTATGTAATCACAAATTCAAATTTCAAGATTTATGTGATTTCTTATGCAAAACTATATGATCAAATTTTCTCACAAGGTCAAGGTTTTGGGTTTCCTTTGTCTCTCAATAATAATCTTAAAGTTGTTACTCTTTATGTATATTCAGTCTCCTAGACAGAAGAAAAAGTCCTTCTTGTTCCTTCTGTTCCATGAAAATTTTTTGTCCTCCCTAAGCTCATCTTACAGACTGTTCATGTTCTTAACAAATCTATTTCTTTTGTAGACTTATAAGCTACTGGAAACTCACTCAGATCTACCTCTCATGGATCAAATAGATTCCGTCCAGATAACTACACCTACATATTACTGAGTGTGGGATTCCTCTACTGTGCCTTGGAACTGGGACACACATAACACCCCATCCACCAAGACCTAAGGGTTTCAAATGTACTTTCAAATGTACATCTAAGGAAAAATTCCATTCCCCCTTCTAAGAAGGATTGAAGTATCCACACTTTAGCCTTCCTTCTTCTTGAGTTTCATGTGGTTTGTGAATTGTATCTTGGGAATTCTGAGCTTCTGGGCTAAAACCTTCTTATCAGTGATTCCATGCTATGTGTGTTCTTTTGTAATTGGATTTTCTCACTCAGCATGATATTTTCTAGTTCCATCTATTTGTCTAGGAATTTCATAAATTCATTCTTTTTATTAGGTGAGTAGTACTTCGTTGTGTAAAAGTACCACAGTTTCTGTTTCCATTCCTCTGTTGAGGGACACCTGGGTTCTTTCCAGCTTCTGGCTATTATAAATAAGGCGGCTATAAACATAGTGGAGCATGTGTCCTTATTACAAGTTAGAGCATATTTGGGTATATGCCCAGGAGTGGTATCAGTGGGTCCTCAGGTACTATTATGTCCATTTTTTAAGGAACCGCCAAACTGATTTTCAGAGTGGTTGGGTCAGCTTGCAATCTCACCAGCAATGGAGGAGTATTCCTCTTTCTTTCTTTCTTTCTTTCTTTCTTTCTTTCTTTCTTTCTTTCTTTCTTTCTTTCTTTTCTTTTCTTTTCTTTTTTTTTTAACTTATTTTTATTTTTTATTTATTTATTTTATTAGATATTTTCTTTATCTACATTTCAAATGCTATCCTGAAAGTTCCCTATACACTCCCCCTGCTCCTGCTCCCCTACCGACCCACTCCAACTTCTTGGCGCTGGCATTCCCCTGTACTGGGACATGTAAAGTTTGCAAGACCTAGGGACCTCTCTTCCCAATGATGGCCGACTAGGCCATCTTCTGCTACATATGCAGCTAGAGACATGAGCTCTGGGGGTACTGGTTAGTTCATATTGTTGTTCCACCTATAGGGTTACAGACCCCTTCAGCTCCTTGGGTACTTTCTCTAGCTCCTCCATTGGGGGCCCTGTGTTCTATCTTTTACCACATTCTCACCAGCATCTGCTGTCACCTGAGTTTTTGATCTTAGCCATTCTGACTGGTGTGAGGTGGAATCTCAGGGTTGTTTTGATTTGCATGTCCCTGATGATTAAGGATGTTTTTTTTTTTTTTAGGTGCTTCTCAGCCATTCGGTATTCCTCAGCTAAGAATTCTTTGTTTATCTCTTTTATGGGGTTATTTGATTTTCTGGAGTCCTGCTTCTTGATTTCTTTGTATATATTGGATATTAGTCCCCTATCAGATTTAAGACTGGCAAAGATCCTTTCCCAATCTGTTGGTGGCCTTTTTATCTTATTGACAGTGTCTTTTGCCTTACAGAAGTTTTGCAGTTATAGCACAAGCCATTGCTGTTCTGTTCAGGAATTGTGCCCCTGTGTCCATATCTTCTAGGCTTTTCCCCACTTTCTCCTCTATAAGTTTTAGTGTCTCTGGTTTTATGTAGAGTTCCTTGATCCACTTAGACTTGAGCTTTGTACAAGGAGATAAGAATGGATCAATTTGCATTCTTCTACATGAAAACTGCCAGTTATGCCAGCAGCATTTGTTGAAAATGCTGTATTTTTTCTGTTGGATGGTTTTAGCTCCTTTGTCAAAGATCAAGTGACCATAGGTCTATGGGTTCATTTCTGGGTCTTTAATTCTATACCATTGATCTACCTGTCACTGCACCAGTACCATGCAGTTTTTATCACAATTGCTCTGTAGAACAGCTTGAGGTCAGGCATGGAGGTTCCACCAGAGGTCCTATTATTGTTTTTGATTTTCTGCCTGCAGCAAAACTCACTTTAATCCGGTTTGGGTCCATCCTGAGAGGCGGGCTGGGCTGAAATGGAATAGTCTATTTGGAGTTCTGTAGGCTACTTGTGTGTTCATGGGCATCTCTTTCTTAAGTTAGGGAAGTTTTCTTCTATAATTTGGTTGAAGATATTTACTGGCCCTTTAAGTTGAAAAATATTCATTCTCATCTATACCTATAATCCTTAGGTTTGCTCTTCTCATATTGTCCTGGATTTCCTGGATGTTTTGAATTTGGATCTTTTCGCATCTTGCATTTTCTTTGATTGTTGTGTCCATGTTTTCTATGGAATCTCCTCACCTGTGATTCTCTCTTCCATCTCCTGTATTCTATTGCTGATGCTCACATCTATGGTTCCTGATTTCTTTCCTAGGATTTCTATCTCCAGAATTGTCTCCCTTTGGGTTTTCTTTATTTTTTTCTACTTCCATTTTTAGATCTTGGACAGTTTTGTTCAGTTCCATCCCCTGTTTGGTTGTGTTTTCCTGTAATTCTTTAAGTGATTTTTGTGCTTCCTTTTTAAGGGCTTCTACCTGTTTAGCAGTGTTTTCCTGTATTTCTTTAAGTGAGTTATTAATGCCCTTCTTAAAATCCTCTACTAGCATGATGAAATATGATTTCAAATCTGAATCTTGCTTTCTGGGTTTGTTGGGGCATCTAGGATTCACTTTGGTGGGATTACTGGGTTCTGATCATGCCAAGTAGTCTTGGTTTCTGTTGGTAAGATTCGTATGTTTGCCTTTCACCAACTGATAATCTCTGGTGTTAGATGTTCTAGCTGTCTGTGGCTGGAGCTTGTTCCTCCTGTGATTCTGTTAGCCTCTGTCAGTACTCCTGGGAGTCCAACTCTCTCCTGAATTCCAGTGGTCAGAGCACTCTCTGCAGACAAGCTATCCTCTTGCAGGGAAGGTGCAGAGCTGTCTGGAGCTCAGCTCTGGCTTCTGTCTGAAGATGAAGGCCCAAAGGAACCCTGTCTAAGAAACTCTGTTGCTTCTGAGGCCCATGCACTCTCCTGAGAAGACTGGTCTCTGAGAAACCCGGGATACAAGATGGCACTCTCATTTGAGTTCTGTTGTCATAGCCCTCCCTGTAAGCTGACTCTCCTCTGGCAGGGAAGGTTCACAGTGGTCTGGGTCTCAGCTCTGCCTCCTGGCTGAGGATGAATGCTCACAGGGACCCTATTGAAGAAGCTCTGTTGCTTCTGTGGCCTGTGCACTCTCCTGTGTGGACTGGTCTCTGAGAGACCTGGGATACAAGATGGTGCTCTCACCTGAGTCCCTGGGTCAGAGCCCTCTATGAAGGCTGACTCTCCTCTGGTGGGGAAGGTTTGCAGAGTTAAAAACAATTTTATAAAAAGAAATGACAACTCTAACTAAGGTGCCATCATTCAAATGTCAGATAATTCTTGTAATTCCATCTTCTTGGTTTTCTAAGAAGCTTTTTCTTTAACCCAGACCAGTGACCCTAGGATCCTGGGTGTGCTAGGGTGCCTGTGGCATGGAGAGTCCTCTGGGTACATTGGGACATCTGCAGAGTTTGTGCCCAACGTGGCCCCAGGCCTCACACTGATGGGAACCAACCCCAGCTGCTGGTTGGGCAGGTTTCCTGTGTCCCTGTTCCTGCTGGCACAGGCCCCACCTTGTTGTTTTGGAACAGATATTGCATTCCACTCACGAGTTATCCTAAGATTCCGGGTGTGCTAGGGCTCCTGCAGCGTGTCTGCCGAGTTCGTGCCCAAGGGTAAGTTTTCTTTTTTATCTTTTATTTACTTGTTTATTCATTTATTTAAAAGTCCAGGTTTTATTCTCTTCCTGATCCACCCTCCAACTGTTCCCCATCCCATACCTCCTCCCCACTCCCCTGTCCCCAAGAGGATGTCCCCACCCCCACCCTACCAGACCTCTAAACTCCCTGGGGCCTCCAGTCTCTTGATGGTTAGGTGCATCTTCTCTAACTAAAGTCAGAACCAGAAGTCCTCTGCTGTATATGTGTTTGGGGCCTCATAACAGCTGGTGTATGCTGCCTGATTGGTGGTCTAGTGCTTGAGAGGTCTCAAGGGTCCAGGTTAATTAAGACTGCTAGTGCTTCTACATGGTCACCCTCTTCCACAGCTTTTTCTAGCTTTTCCCTAATTCAACCACAGGGTCAGCAGCTTCTGTTTATTGATTGGGTTCAAATATCTACATCTGACACTTTTGGCTACTTGTTGGGTCTTTTGGAGGACAGTCATGATAGGTGAATTGATTTTTGTGAGCTCTCCCTAGACTCAGTAATAGTGTCAGGCCTTAGGGCCTGCCCTTGAGCTAGATCACACTGTGGGCCTGTTTCTGGAAATTATTTTCCTCAGGCTCTTCTCCATTTCCATCCATGCAGCTCTTTAAGACAGGAACAATTATGGGTCAGGGTTTTGACTGTAGAATGGCAACCCATCCCTCAATTGAGGGCCTGTCTTTCTGCTGAAGGTGGGCTCTACAAGTTCCCTCTATGTATCCATTGTAGGGCATCTCGTCTAAGGTCTCTCATTTTGATTCCTGAGACTCTCTCACCTCTCAGGTCTCTGATACATTCTGGAGATTCCCCCAACCTCCTATTTCCCAAGGTTACCTGTTTACATTCCTTTTACTGGATCTCAGATCTTCAGTCCTTCCCTTCCCCCTGGCCAATACCACTTCATGTTCCCCTCTCCCTCCCCCTGTCCAATTTCCCATCTATTCCCTCCCTACATCCCTGCTTGCCATTGCTTTCTTCTCCCACTCAAGTGGGGCTGAGGCATCCTCACTTGGGCCCCACAGCTTGTTGATCTTTATGAGTTCTGTGGAACTCATATCTTGAGAATTCTGTACTTTTTGTAGCTAATATCTATTTGTTAGTATGTACCATGCATACCCTTTTGGGTCTAAGTTACCTTGCTCAGGATGATATTTTCTAGTTTCATCCATTTGTCTAAAAAATGCAGGATGCCCTCATTCCTAACAGTTGAATAATATTCCATTGTGTAAATAAATCATTTTCTGTATCCATTCTTCTGTCATGGGACATCTGGGTTGTTTTCAGCTTCTGGCTATCATAAGCATAGCTGCTATGAACATAGCACAGGTCCCTGTGGCATGGTGGAACATCTTTTGGCTATATACCCAAGAGTGGTATTGCTGGTTCTTCAGGTATATCTATTTCCAGTTTTCTGAGGAAACTCTAGATTGATTTCCAGAGTGGATGTAAAAGTTAGCATCCCACCAATGGAAGAATGTTCTTCTTTCTCCACTTCTTCACCAATATGTGCTGTCCCCTGAGGTTTCAATTTTAGCCGTTCTGACTGGTGAAGAGTGGAATCTCAGGGTCATTTTGATTTGCATTTCTCTGATCACTAAGGACTTTGAACATTTCTTTAGGTGTTTCTGAGCCTTTCAAGATTCCTTTGTTTTGAATTCTCAGTTTTGTTGTACACACCATTTTTTGATTGGGTTGTTTGATTTTTAGATTTTTAGTGATTAGCTTTATATATATATATATATATATATATATATATATATATATATATATATATATATATGATATTAGCCCTCTGTCAGATGTGGTGTTGGTGAAGATTTTTTCCCAATCTGTATATGGGTTTGTTGACTGCATATGGAATGGATCCCCAAGTAGGGCAGTCTGCAATAGTGACTTCGACAGCTTTCTTTCCAGCTTGTATAGCCTTGATTCCCTTCAGTTGTCTTCTCTATCTGTCAAGTACTATATTGAATAAATATGCAGTGAATGGACACCTTTGTTTTGTTCCTGACTTCAGAGAAATTCCTTTGAGTTTCTCTCCATTTGATTTTGAACATAGATTTTCTGTGAATTGATTTTATTGTATTTAGGCATGCCTAATGGGAATCTTAGGAAGCAGGTGAGGGAGAAGTGATGAAGGGAGCAAGTACAGGCAGAGACAATTGGAATTGGAGTGTACTTCACAGTGTTTAGGAACTGAGTGCACTGGAAACTCTGCAGAATCTATAAGGGTGACCCATTATTAACAACTCCTAGTAGCAGGAAATCCAGAGCCTGAACCAGCCATCTTCTGCGACCAGGCAAGTCTTCAAGTAGACACCCACTCAACCACACAATCTTTCATTTACAAATTTTCCTGTCTTCAAAATGCTCAGATAAAGGTGGCACAAAACTTGTGAGAGTGATCATCCAATGCCTGGTCCAATTTGAGACCTATGCCATGAGAGGGAGCTTGTGCCTGACACTGCTTAGAGGCAAGGTGCTAGAGACTGGAAAGCCTAGGGACCTGGGATAGAGAAACAAACCTGTCAAGAAAGATCACTGAAATGATTTCTAATGATATTCTTCTATACTTACAGATCAGAGAGTAATATAATCATTATCAAAGAGCTGTCATCCAGCAACTGATAGGAGAAGATTTAGAGACACACCGTCAAACTTTAGAAAGAGCTCAGGAATTCTTGTGGAAGAAGGGAAGGAAGAATTGTAGGAGCCAGAGGGTTTAAGGATAGCACAACAACATGGCTCAGAGAGTCAACTAACCTAGGCTCATAAGGACTCAGCGAATCTTAACAGACAATCAAGGACCCTGTATGGGTCTGACATAAGTCTTTCATATGTTATTGGTGTGTAGCTAGATGCTCTTTTGGAATGCAAAACTTTGAGTGGTGAGCTGTTTCTGACTCATTGCCTGATTTGGGGAAACTTTTTCCTCTTACTGGATTTGCTTGTCAAACATTGATATGAGGGTATACTCATAGTCTAATTATCCATTTTAATGCCATGCTTGGACAATCTCTCTAGGAGTCCTGACAATTCATTTATGAAAGTGGTTGAATAGATCTAGGGCAGAGGGCAGATGTGTGCTTCAGGGGAAGTGGGAAGGAAAGCAGGGCGGTACAACCGCAGTTAGGATGTAACATATGAGATAAGGATAAACACACAAACAAATAAGAAATCAAAAGAAAGATTCTGCACCTGTAAGCAGCAGGCATGCCTGCTGTGCTACATGTGTGCTAGTAGGTGGCAACAAAAAGAAAGGCTAAGTCTAGAGTCAGTGTTTTAACCTGTGAACATCTGAATGGTTAGCTGTCCAATATTTCCTCTTATTGAGTCTGGGACCAGGGTCCTTGGATAGGGAGGTAGCCTAAAAGGACTACCAGTACTACCCCATATAGACTTCAGTGGCTCCCAAGACTGGGAGTGTCTTAGCATTTTATTGCTGTGGACAGACAACATGAACATGGCAATTCTTATAAGGACACTTGGGCTGGCTTACAGGATCAGAGGTTCAGACCATTATCATCAAGGTGGGAATATGGCAGCAAATAGGTAGGCATGGTTAAGGAGGAGCTGAAAGTTCTATGTCTTCATTTGAAGGCTGCTAGCAGAATATTGGCTTGCAGGCAGCAAGTAGAAGGGTCTTATACACCACACCCACAGTGACACACCTATTCCAACAAGGCTATACCTACTCCAACAGTACCGAAACTTCTAATAGTTCCAGTCCCTGGGCCAAGCATATACAGTCCATCACAGGGAGCAAGCCAAATACCAAAAGAACATTGCCCAGGATTGAAGGCCCTGAGCAGTGTTGAGAATGAGACAGACGACACTCTACTGAGGCCACTCTGGCAGGCTGGGCAAGGAGTAAGCCTTAGATAATTATCATACTGGCACCATAAGGTTTGGGCAGGAGACTAACCAGAATCATCCACTAGTCAAGCACTTGACCAGGGTGGAGTCCTGCTCTATGCTGCCACCAGGAACCATGTTTGAGTCTATGTCCTACAGCAGCAGGGTTCTGTTACCATTCAAGCCCAGGCTTACGTCCATGATCTGGGCTGCCACCCAGGGACATGCTGATGGCTGAGGACTGTGTAAAACTTGTCTCACTCTTCACCTGGGAATCATGGGAGATCTGAACCATGGAGCATGACAGTATGAGACCAGACCTCACCCCTAGCCAGCTGTAATACATGGAAGAGCAGGCCCTATACACATCTTGGGAGTTGTAGTTGACCTGGCTCTCAATAATATGAGCATAGGAGATCTGGACCTACTATTCCTCTTAAGTGTGATGGCCTGGTTAAGGTGAAATACTCTCTTGCCCCTCATTCCTCACCATATCTGGCAGGTGGGAGACATGTCCCTAAAGTCATGCAAATAGAACTGCCCCTGTGCTTCCCCAGCTGAAGCACTTGAGAGAGCAGACCCTGAACCTCAACTGGACAACACAGGAGATCTGGTCCTAGATATGGAGTTGGTAGGTGAGATGATTCCAAGGGAGTGGATGTGGGAGAAACAGCCCTACCTCGTATCTGGTGAGCATTGAAGTCTCTGGGGGAATCTGCAATCCTCCTCTCACTCATGCATCACTATCTAGGGAAGGCAGGAAAACTAGTCTCCCAGTCATGAGAGTTGGAGAAATGGCCATTTCCTTCACTATCTACAACACTCAGGAGAGTGGACCCCACTTCACTTGGGCAGCATGGTAGAGTTGGTATAGATAGCAGGGGTTGTTGTGAGCTGGCTCCAAGGGTAAGAGAGCATGAGACCTGTTGGGCTGAGCAGTTCAGATACCTCCCAGGCCTATATCCAGGACTTTGAATTGGTCCAACACAATATCAATGTTGACTGGATTACATAAAGGAGCTAGTACTAAAGATCTAAAACTACAAGATCTCCATGACACAGAGTACAGGATATCCAAGAGAAGCCCCAGTGAGGTTCTAGGCTTGATAGAGTAGCACCAGAAACCAGATGTCTTTTTCTAAACTAATGAGTCATTATAATGAATCCATGTAAGCAAATATGTGTGGACAAGTGGGTATACTGTGGGACACACTGTGTCCCACTATAGCTTTCACAATGAGATTATTTTTTCCTCTGTTGTGGATAAGGTTCCAAGTGTGGAGGGCAGGTTGGAGGGGAAGGAGAGTTGAGTGGGACTGGGGTGCATTATGTGAAATCCAGAAAGAATAATTAAACAGTTAAGAAAATAACACATCAGTAAAATAGTTTTTAAAAAATAAAAATGCTTGTAGCTTTCCCTATTTATGTGTGCTCTCTGAAAATGATGGAATTTAAGACAAATAATCACCTTTTCTCCCTGTATTTTTTATCGTTAGGATATTTTTTATCACAGCTATGGAAATAAAATCAAGGCAGAAATATTGCTGAAATTGTTGTAAATGATGTGTGTGTGTGTGTGTGTGTGTGTGTGTGTGTGTGTCACAGCTAACTATTTCCATAGAGTGTCACTTCTCTTTTGACTTTAATGAATGTCTTTGATCTCCACTAGCTCTCTTTTTATATAATTGTATCTTCTAAGGTAACTTTTTTTTTTTAAAGAAAGTACTCTAATGCAAAGTGTTTTAAACGTATTTAATAACTCTTTTTTGATCATTACTATTGAAAATCCCTAACTATATTCTGCCTTCCTTTTACTTCTCTAAGTTCCTTCTCTCATGTGCTACTCAACCTCCTTCCTTTTTCTTTTAGAAAAAATAAAGGCCTCCAAGAAAATTCAACCAAACATAACAAAACAATAATGGATTTTCTTAACCTATTGGATCATTAAAGAACCTCAAGGGCCCTAGAAACTTTGCCATGTGCTTTAACACACATGATCCATTATATTTGCTGTTTCTGGACCGATAAGCTGTCTGTTGGGCTAAAATAATCATCTAGGCATCCTTTATTCTCACTACTTCAAATTATAATGCCGTACTTAAGCCAAGAATATGCAATCTTTCTTTGGAATCATGATAACTAATGGCAAATATTTTATAGAACCACCATCCTACCCAAGATACCATACAGTTTGTAGTCAGTTATAGACATAGGTTCTAGCTCTATATCCTCCACTAGGCAGATATATGTGTCTGCTATCAATTTTCTCAGATCATTTTCAATCTTCTGCCAACTGTTCAGGAGAAGACAACTCCTGGATTGCTACCCTCAGTAGTTGGGTACAGGGTATTGAGGCAATGCTTGAGAACAACAAGTGGTAGAGAAGCAATTGTTAGGAATATATTCCAGGGTGGCAAGGATGTTGAAAACAGTAGATTATGAACACTCTCTCTTGTGTGATTTGTTATGTGAAATTATTCCTGGCAAGATGAGAAAAAAAAATGTCTACTCACTCAAAGAAGAAACTAGCAATAAATCAAAGTACATATACTACTAAAGTTGAACTTGGTGAGCCAATGAATTTCTTTATGATTATTCATGAGAATATTGGGTGAAGAGTTACTTACATAAATAGCTCAAAGGCAACTGCATTGCCAAAGCTTTTCCCAAAATTGTTTACACCTCACACAATCTTCAAACTTTGAAAAATTTACAGCAAATCTCAATTTCAACTGCCAATTTGTTCAGTTCCAAATCTCCCAGAACCTGGGCCTCTGGACATGCCTATAATGAATAATCTTAATTAGTCTAACAGAAGTACAAATATTTATGCAAAATGAATGACATTATTTTCTGGACTATGATTCTGTTTATCAAAGTGAGAACACAAGGTCAGTATTGGCATTACTCAATCTCTGCTTCTTAATTATGTCAGCAGCCATTGCAATCATCTTCTGCCTCAACATTTGCACTATGATGGGCTGTACCCTGCTACTATGCACTAACATATATTCTTTTACTCTTAAGTTTATTTGGTCAGGGAATTTTATCTTAGTAATAAATAAGAAAGTAAAACTAGCATATGCTCATGAAGCTGGTGCTAATTCTGATATTAGTACTCAAGAATAGAACATCAAAGAAATAGGGGATAAAATGCTTTGAAAAGGATAGGTATACACAATTTTACTGAAAAATTGCAACATTTGAAGACAAGGTGTATAAATAAGAAATCACCCAATTGATCCAATAGTTTGACATAATCTGAGTGAAACTTTTTATACAACCAAAAGTCACTGGAAACTGTACAATGTCTACTTTGTCTGGTTCAAGGAAATCAGAAAAGGCCTGATAGAAATTTTATTATTTACCTTGAGGCAGTGTAAATCTATTCTCACATTCTATTAAGAAATTAGTCACATGATTTCTGATCCCTGTTAAAGAAATAGAGCCTATGTCTGGCTAAAATTCTATTACTTAAGATAAATGGAAATACATACTTTATGAGGTTCTCATATCATTATCCACATAAGGATATGACAGTTTTCTTTGTCATTTAATCAGTGTTTGGTTTATATATTTTCAAGCAGTTGTGTAATAGACACATGCATTTTGATTGGTATTGGCCTAGTGAAATTGATATGATGTCATTTACATTCTAAACTTTCCAAAAACTATATGAATCATTAAAATACAATCACAGAAACCTGAATTTGACTTATTAGATTTGAACTAAAGTTGAATGATTTATGCTGCCCCACATTACAAAATACATTTCAAAATTCCCTGAAAAACAATCTGTTTATACTTTAGTTCAATTAAAAATAAAGTAAAAAGTTACTTCAAGAAAATCTTTTAAGCTATTTGTTTTATTTATTTATTAATCTATTTTGCTGTTTTATGTGTATGTATCTGCATCAGAGAATACCTATGTGCACTACATTCATGCAAGTAACCACAGTAGCCATAAGAGTATTTTCAATTCCATTAGACAACTGTAACCTACTTAACATGAGTTCTTGGAATAAAACTAGGTCTTCTACAAAAAGGTCAAGCCTTCATTTTAAATATTTTTATTATTTATGTAATGTATATGTGTACAATGTAGCTGTCTTCAGACACACCAGAAGAGGGATACCATTACAGATGGTTGTGAGCTAACATATGGTAATTGGAACTCAGGACCTCTGGTAGAGCATTCAGGGCTCTTAACCACTTACCCAACTATTCAGCCATGGAACAAGACTTCTTAACTATTAAATAATCAGTCTAGTCTGAATATGTAATTTTATTTTTATGTCCCTGCTAATATAAAACTACATTTTATAATACTGTCTAGAAAATATATATGGAAAGCATATTTATAATAACAGTCTGAAATAATTGTATTAAGTAAACATATGGCTTGAGAAAGACTTTATACTGTAAGCGAAAAGATTATAAATTATATTTACATCTTTAAATCAGAGGGACCTTATGATCCACTTGTTCTCTGAGCATATATTCATGTTTTATTGTGCTTAGATGGAAACTGTTTAACCATTTTAGAAATAAGCTTACAGTTCTGAAAATAACATACATTTATTTTAAAATAATTCTGATTAATGTATAGCTTACAAATATTTCACTAGTTTTAAAAGATGATCTTAAATTGAATAATTATTCTCTATTCATAGTTTTAATGATTACCTCCTGTGATGAAATTTGTGGATAGTGACAAAAGTACTAATTTGTCAGAAGAAATTAGTAGTGGTCCTTAATTGCCTATATGTTCATCCTATCTCAAATTTCTTTATTAATTAGAAAATATTATAGAAATTATATTTTAAAAGTTCAAGCTGTTCAACTGTGAGAGAAGAAATTTGTTCTCTTATTCACAATAAATAATGAAATTCCTTTCAAAGATGAACAAATATCATAGGATTTATCTTTATATTTCATACATCTAAACAATGATTAATGTTATATTTCCTCTATATCCTGAAGGTGTATTTAAAATTCAAATTTCTTTGAATTAAAATAACATATTATTTCAATGTTTAATTTAAACTTGTCTAAATAATTTTCTAATAATTTGAATTTTAAAACATTTTTTACACATTTTCTCATTACTTTAGTGATAACTCAATTTTTATTTACTTCAGATTTATATGGTAGATCATGGCAACATAATTGAGAAAATGTTAAAACTTATTGCTTTAGTCTATGGTCACCACTATAACAAGTTTTCAGTTACTGTGTTAGGTAATTGTTATTGCTAATTAGGCATAAGTTAAATATTTACTAAATAAAACAAACAAAAATATATCAAAGCATGTCAAACTTCTCTCAGGCCAAGAGTATTGCAGGTAATAAAAAAGACTAATAAACAGGTTACTATAGGCTTTTCTACAAGAATATTCTCAAATCATCTATAATTAATTTATAAATAGAAAACATAAAAAGAAAATATAGTAGAGTTGGCCCTGATAGGTAGCATTACAGGTAAGTCATCCATGGAAGCATGAGAGGAAAATAGCTGGTCCAGTCACTCACCTGCATCACATGGGAGCGCAGACCCTGCCCTTCACCTGGGCAACACAATAGAGATGACCCTGCTCACCTGGACATGAGAGCAGGAGACTGGCTCTGCTCCCAAAGGCTCAGAGATAATCCTAAATAAAATAATATATGACATAATGTTTATTTTCTCGTAAATTGTTGCAGTAATTTTTTGGTTGTTATTATATAGCCATAGTGCTCCATCTGGGTTCAGTCCAAACAGCCATTTCAATGTTAATGCTCCTACATCAAAGATTACTTCTCTGAAAATAATAAATAATGTATGTTATCGGATAGAATTTTGTTAAACCTGGACCAAATGTAGCATTTTAACATAGTGATTTTCATTTGATGGAACTGGAAAGTTTTCCTTATAAAATTTTGGTATTATGAGGAGTGTGGTCAATGTGTCTATTACACACTCCATTCTGCATATAGTCATTAAGTGTGTGTTTTTTCACATACAACTCAGAATATCTGATTCTCTTTGGCTGAGCCTCCATAAAGCCCAACCCCCACTTCAAAGAAAGAGTAGTAGCATCCAGAAGCTAGCCTTGGGTAACTTCACCTCAGTACAAGTGCTGCAGTTTCAAACATAACTTGGACAGCGAACAGGAAAGAAGAAGAAGAAGAAGAAGAAGAAGAAGAAGAAGAAGAAGAAGAAGAAGAAGAAGAAGAAGAAGAAGAAGAAGAAGAAGAAGAAGA
>NC_034594.1:87753360-87802220 GCF_900095145.1 Mus pahari
TAATCAAGCAAGGCAATAATCAATGTCCTGTGGTATTCAGGGACTTGTTGAGACAATCTAGGTCTTGAGCCTACTTTCTTGTCTTAGACAATGTCAAATTCCTGCCTGAGCCTACTTCCATGTCCTTGCCTAATATCAAATTCTTGCCTAATTCTAGAAGTGTCACAAAGTGCTCTCCACATCTCCATCTGTTTTGTTTTATAAATATGACTCTATCTGTCTCAGGTTGTTCTGACAAGAATGCCTTCCTTATCTGTTATGGAGTATGCATTTTTAAAAGCTCTGCATTTCTACCTTAGATTGGTAAGGCACTGTGCAGAATCTTACCTGTCTTTTACTGCC
Organism: Mus pahari; assembly: GCF_900095145.1. Classification (NCBI taxonomy): domain Eukaryota; kingdom Metazoa; phylum Chordata; class Mammalia; order Rodentia; family Muridae; genus Mus; species Mus pahari. The sequence continues at coordinate 87,753,703 of NC_034594.1, forward strand.
AGGTGTTAAATTAATAACTCTGTCTGGGAATCCTTGTTTAGTTTCAAGCCATATATTTTGGCTACCAACATGTTGATGTTGCTAAAGGCAAGATTTATCACAATTGGAAGTATTAAAAGTATTCCCAGGACAAAAATGGCTAACATGATCAAGTTATATAAGCCATTATTTTTGAGACAGGGTTTCTCTGTGTAGCCCTGGCTGCCCTTGAACTCAGAAATTTGCCTGCCTCTGCCTCCCAAGTGCTGGGATTAAAGGCATGCACCACCAAGCCCGGCTATATAAGTCATTCTTAAAGATTGAACAAGATGGAAATACTGATTTTAAATCAGAAATAATTCAGCAGAACAGTATTACTTAAATTTATAATCTTGTTATGCAAGCTTAAACATGCAGAGAAGTGTTAAAATTATGCCAAATACCCTGTGTCTTTGAACTTTTTCCCCATTATAGTGATTGTCACTGTAAATTTTTGAGTGAACCCAAATCCATTGATAGTTAGCCTGACAGCTGAGATCGCTTCTTACTCTTAAACTCTCAACCTCTTCTCTAATAAGTTGAATATTATCATAAAGTTAATCAATCGTTTCTGCAAACCCTTATCTAAATAAAGAACTCTAGCTAAGTTCCAATATGTCTTGGGAAAATGTCAAGAAACCAATTGCAAAACCTATGGATATCTCCTTTTGTCCAATATATGATTGATTCCTAGACCAGTTCATGATTGAGTCAGAATAACTGGTCACATTAAAGAAAATTGAAGGGTCACTATAACAACTTCTCTGTTTGATTAATTTTTCAAAGGCAGTTTTCACAGTCTCCATATTCTCTGTCCCCATGGTCTAAAAGCTTGAAACAAGGCAGCTTGTCCAGTCTGTGATATAGGCAAGCAAAGGACCATATGTCCCATACAGTTTCCCTGTCACCACTGTCAGGGCACTCAGCAAGCTGATAGTTTGCATCATTCTTTATCTCAGCATCAGTATGTCTCACCAATCACTCTGGTAGCTACCATGCTCCTGCTTTATCCTGCAATAAAACACTAACATGCCCTCTTCTCCATATTAATACCTGATTGTGATCATGCCATATGCCAGTAAGTAGGTCCTTCCATTTCATCTAGGCATAAGTATGCCTTGTTGTAGTGTGACATAAACACTCAGCAAAGAGTTTTGTGACATCCAAATTTTAAAAATCAAAATAAAAAGAGAATGATTTAGACAAATTTGTGGTATGTAAAGATATAATTTCCCCCTTTTTTATTTTATGAAAATATTGTTTTACAGATCCACTATACATTTTCCTTGAGGAATATAGGGAATCCCAGTAATATAGGTAATATTAAATTGTTAGCAAAACATCTCAAATGCTTGACTGCAATACACAGTTCCATTATTTGTTTTAATGTGATTTGGAATATGTAACATAGAGAAACAATGTAGGCAATGAGCCAGTGAATTCTTAGTTGTTTCTCCTGTTAAAGCAGGTACAACTAGAAAGCTTAAGAAGGTGTCAATAGTCATATGTACATATTTTAATTTTCCAAAATCAAGAATTTGAGTAACATCCATTTTCCATAATTGATTAGGCATACATCCTCAAGGATGCATGGTACAAGAAGATGTATATGGTACAAGAAGAAATGGAGTACATTCAGGGCAAGTCTATGCAATTTGACTTGTACATACTCTAGAGTTACTAAATTGTTGTCTCAATCTAGTATGAGCTCTTAAATGCCCTACAAAGTAAGGAATACTATGTTCTCTTAAATTAGGTTATATTTGTTTTGCATAGATAATCACAACATTATATATATATATATATATATATATATATTCTACTTTTGTACATATATACATATGTACATATATAATTTTAATTAAAAATCAAATTGATATCTACATGAAAAACAATCCTATATGAAAATTGAGTTTTAACCCCACATAGAGAGTTAATGATTAAAATTTATAAAGAAGACAATTGATATGTTTGAGAGAATTTCTATTTTAATTCTTATCTCCAACTGCACCTTTAATTAGAAGAGGATGAACATAGACAAAAGCATTTCTCTGAATATGTTTTAATTACAGGAATGTATGTTTTTAGTGTATTTCAAATGCCTTCCTATGAGATAAAGAATATTATATACATTTTATTGGAAGTAGGATGAAGTTTATTACAAATATTCCTAAATAAGACTGTGACTTTGATAACTTAAATATTCAACCAAAGGTGGTAGTCTGTTAAGTGCTTTTAAGATACTCTGTAATGAAAAATTATTTCCAGGGACAAAGATTAGAGCACAGACTGAAGGAAAAACCATCCAGACACTGCCCCACCTAGTGATCCATCCCATCTACAGATATCAAACTCAAAACACTATGGCTGATGCCAAGAAGACCTTGCTCATAGGAGGATGGTAAAACTATTCCTTTGAGAGGCTCTGCCAGAACCTGACCAATATAGATGCAGATGCACACAGTCAAACATTGGAATAAGTGTGGGGAGAAGTTAGGGGAAGGACTGAAGGAGCTGAAGGGCATTACAACCCTATAAGAAGAACAATAATACTGACCAACCAGACCCCCTAGACTCCCCAAAACTAAACCACAAACCAAAGAGTACTCATGGAGGGACTCATGGCTCCCAATGCTTATGTAGCAGAGGATTGCCTTATCTGGCATCAATGGGGAAGGGAGCCCTTTGGTCCTGTGGAGGCTCGATGACCCTTTGCTAGCAGTATAATAAGAACAACAACAACAATAAAAAAGTCAAACAAAGACAGGAAAGTCCAACCATCACCTATGATGAAATGCAAAATGCTCTTACAAGTGAAGGGGAGAAGAGATGGGTTGGGAACTATAGAGGGGGAACCGTGAAGGCGAAACAACATTCAATGTAGACAAATGAAATAATTAATGCAAAAAAAACCCACAAAGAAAATGGAATAAAATAACTCAGTTTATTTTAGAAATACTGAAATGGTTTCATGCAGAGCCTACAATGGTAAGATTGTGCTAAAAGAACATAAATTCAAATAGCCTTACTCTTATATGTACATATTATGAGGGTGTCTATGGCCTATTATAATTCATTTTTTACTTTGAATTAATAAAAAATAAACTGAAACTATCTGAATATAAATCTAAATTAAAAATTTTGATATATTAACTGGATTGAATGCACTATTTAAATTGCACAGAAGTATAAAAACAGAATTGTAACTCATTTAAGCATACCTATATAATTATAGGCATATTAATTAGACATCTTATATAATTTTATAATTTATATAGAATATATAATATGAAGCTATAAATTATTTACTTCTTATACATAATCACTATATATTTTTAAATAAGTTTACTATATATTTAATATAAACATTATATGTAAATACATGTGATATATAAATATATATATGAATATATAAATACATATGAATATAAATATATAATATATAGTATATTAGTGTATTATATGATATATAACTATATATACTACATTTATAACTATATATGCTATATATAGTTATGTGTATATATATTCTACTTTTAATATATTGATATACTCTATATATGACTATATACATATGTACATATATAATTTTAATTAAAAATTAGATTGATTTCTATATGAAAAACAATCCTATATGAAAACTGAATTTTAACCCCACATCTGATAGAGAGCTAATCGTTAAAATTTATAAAGAACTCAAGAAGCTAACCTCCAAAACTCCAAACAACCCAACCAAAAATGGGTTATAATAAACAGAGAATTGACAACAGAGGATTCTCAAATGGCTGAGCGGTACTTAAAGCAATGTTCAGAATCCTAAGTGATCAGGGAAGTGCAATTCAAAAGACCCTGAGATTTCATCTTGCACCATTCAGAATAGCTAAGATCAAAAACTCAGGTGACAGTACATAATGGCAAGGATTTGGAGAAAGAGGAACACTCCTCTATTGCTGGTGGGATTGCCAACTGGTACAACCATTCTGTAAATTAATTTGGAGTTTCATCAGAAAATTGGAAAGAGATCTACCTGAAGACCCAGCTATACCACTGCTGGGCATTCCAGAAGATGCTCCACCATGCCACATGGGCACTTGTTCCACTATGTTCATAGTGACATTATTTGTGTTACCCAGAAGCTGGAAACAACTCAGATGTCCCTCAGTAGAAAAATGGATATGGAAAATGTTTATTTACACAAGGAAATACTATTCAACTATTAAGAAGGACATCATGAGTTTTACACTCAAATGAATTGAACTAAAAAAAAAAAATCATTTGAAAAAGACATGCATGGTATGTACTCACTAATAAGTGGATATTTGCCAAAAAATTACCGAATACCCAGGATACAATGCACCAAACTCAAGAAGATTAACAAGACAAAGGGCCAAAGTGAGGATGCCTCAATCCACTTGGGATGGAGAAGAAAGGACCCATAGTAGGAGGGAGGTGGGGAGTGGGGCATGGGCAGAGGGAGAGAGGGAACTGAATGAGAGAAGGGACATGGAGAGAAAAGGGAAACATGTTCAAGTATTGAGTGGGGTGAATCAGGACAGAAGTCCTGAGGGCCAGCAGAAAAAATTGAAACAAGCAACCGCAGAAGGTAGTAGGCAGGGGAGGGTGTGAGGGGGTCTCTATAATGTACAAGAGACCTGGGAGGCAAGAGATGCTTAGGACTCAGAGGAAGGGGCCTTAGATGAAATGCCAAACAGTATGGAAAGGGAACGTGTAGAGTCTACCTCCAGTAGAAAGACAGGGCATCAAGTGGAGGGATGGGGTTGCCATCCCACAGTCAAAAACTCTGACTCAGTATTGCCCTTCTCTAAAAGGACTGCAGGGACAAAAATGGAAAAGAGACTGAGGAGAATGAGGTCCAGTGACCAGTCTAAATTGGGATCCAGCTCAAGGGAGTCTCCAAGGACTGACACTATTACTGATGCTATGGTGTACTTGCAGACAGGAGTCTAGCACAGTGGCCCTCTGAGAGAGCAGAACAAGCAGCTAAAAGAGCCAGATGTAGATACTTACACCCAACCAATGGACAGAAGATGGGGAACCCTGTGCTTGAATTTGAGAAAGTCCAGAAGAAGCTGAGGATGAGGGTGACCTCATAGGGAGACCAGCTATATCAACTAACCTGGATTCCCAAGATCTCTCCAACATTGAGCCCCCAACTAAGCACATGCACTAGGTGATATGAGGCCCAGACACATATACAGCAGACAACTGCCTAGTATGGTCTCAGTGATAGAAGAAGCATCCAAACTTTGAACAACTCAAGACCCCAGGGATAGGGGAGGTCTTTTCGGTTGGGGGAAGGTGGGAATCTCCTCTTGGAGACTTGGAAGAGGAATTAGATGAGGCACTGTCAAAGAGTGGACTGGGAGTATAACAACTGGAGTGTAAAAAAAGATAATATCAGGGTACATATGCCATTTCATTTTAATTTAGTAACTTTTTAGTAGATTATTTCTCTATATTTACTTTCTTACTCAATAGATTCATTTTCTTTTCCAACTCTGGTATTTGACATTATCCAACTATGTTGGTTGATTAAGTATAGTGGTGGGTTATGGTATTCAATTTCCTATGAAATTATATCAGCAACTTTATTTCTGTGTACTTTAAATTTTTACATTCTTCATCAAAATCTTTAAGAATTTAATATATACTTCATTTCTTTGTTCATTGATAAGTTATTTCTCAAAGAAAAAGAAGTGTATTTTATAGGAAAATATATTTATTTACAATAAAGACATTTTTTCAAAGTGAATGTTGTTTTCTGTAGACTGTGTTTAAAGATGGTTTCATGGTTGCAACACAAATGTAATTTTGTTAGATTTTATTTCTGACATTTAGACTATCTAAATGAGAAAGGTATTTATATTTCAGGAAAAGGACAACCCACTGAGTGCAAAATAAAAAGGGCTGAACTTTGAAAACATTCAAAGCACAGTGTCAGAAAACACAGAAATTATGGACAACCAAAATCAATCTTTTCAAGCACAAAAACAGTGCTCTGAAAGAACCTGTGTTCTTTATGACCATAATTGCAGGTCTGAGCAAAATGCACTTTCAGTTTTGGAGCTGTAGTCATTTGCTAAAGCATGTACTGATTGAAAAGAAAACCCCATGAGAGTTCTGATTATCATAACAGTTCTTTCTTGGAGTGAAGGGGGCAGCTTTTTCATTTCATTTCATGCAAAATTACAGTAACTGGTGTCTGACCTTTCTGATATGGATTGTAAAGCATTACAGTGCTATGTCTTTTCACAAAATCAATTATTTTAATTATGTGTATCTAACAAGATGACAAGAAATACCCAGGACATAAACAAGAAGAGAATATTTAAATAAAAAGAAAAACAGGTTATTTTTTCTCTATGATGCATAGTGTGATTGCTTATAATAATGTAACATGAGCTTTAACATTGTACTTGACCCAATTCCTACCTTCAAATTATTATATTTTCTTTAGCAAAGACTATTTATGTAATGAATAAACTTTTAGAATAATGAATAAATTGTTTTAGAGAGCTATTATTTTGGAAGATAAGGAAGCATTATGATGAGATTTATCATTTGTACAACAGTTCCATGAGATTGAGATTCATTTTTCACAAACCATACTAAAACTTCTAAGGCAGTAAATATCATGTTGAGTTAAATTTTATTTTTCAGTGGCCAAAAAAATGAATAAAATATTTTCCTACTTTAACAGAATCCTAGTCAAAGGGAGAATCTGAAATGATGATGCTTAGCTCACTCAGCTGCATAAACTTTGTCTGATTCAGATACCATCTCTCTATATAGCATGTCCTGTAATCTGCTATTTAGAGCACTCTGGTATCAAACTCAGAGTGAACCACCTGTGTCTTCCTCCAGATTGCTTTGATTAAAGATGTGTTCTGCCTTGCTCCATTTTACTTATCTTAACCTCTCCTCACATTTGCCAATGTTATAATATCTGCACAAGATCACACCCAGGTAACCCATGTACATGGCACATTTTCTAGGGAAGAAATTTCTATAAGTCCTGAGATAATTTCCCAAGATGATAACATTTGTAAAAGGTATGGATATCTGATAAGGAAAGCAGCTTTATTTTACTAAAGTGATATTTGTTACTTTATATAATCACTCACCTCCTAATGAACATTTAATTTATCATAATTGTACCATTTCTCGGTTACTGTGAAAGGCTAAAGTTGGTCACCATCCCACTCTCCCACTCTCATTTCACTGGGTAGGTAATACACAGGTGATATTGAACTATCTATCTATCTATCTATCTATCTATCTATCTATCTATCTATCTATCTATCTATGTCTTCCTTAAGACTCACAAGGAGCAGTGCAATTGCCAATACATTCTGTTGCAGTAGGATTGAGTTTCACAGCAAGTTGGTTCAATTGCTTCAGGAAATGGAGGAAGATACTTGACTTGTTAAGATTTTCTGTAATGCTCCACTATGGTCATATCAGCCATATTTATAATAGCCAGAGGCTGGAAGGAACCCAGATGTCCCTCAACAGAAGAATGGATACTGAAAATGTGGTAAATTTACACAATGGAGTACGACTCAGTCATTAAAAACAATAATTCACAGGCAAACGGATGGAACTTGAGAATATCATTCTGAGTGAGATGACTCATTCACAAAGGAACAAACATAGTATATATTCACTGATAAGTGGATATTAGCCCAAAAGTTCAGAATACCCAAGATTCAATTCACAGACCATATGAAGCTTAAGAAGAAGGAAGACCAAAATGTGGATGTTTATTGCTTTTTAGACTGGTGAACAAAATACTCACAGGATGAAATATGGAAGCAAAGTGTGGAGCAGAGACTGAAGGAAAGGCTATACAGAGACTGCCTGTCTTAGTCAGGGTTTCTATTCCTGCACAAACATCATAACCAAGAAGGAAGTTGGGGAGGAAAGGGTTTATTCGGCTTACATTTCCATAATGCTGTTGATCACCAAAGGATGCAGGACTGGAACTCAAGCAGGTCAGAAAGCAGGAGCNGATGNAGANGCCATGGAGGGATGTTCTTTACTGGCTTNCTTCCCCTGGCTTGNTCAGNCNNCTCTCTTATAGAANCCAAGACTACCAGCCCAGAGATGGCACCACCCACAAGGGAACCTCCNCCCTTGATCACTAATTGAGAAAATGCCTTACAGCTGGATCTCATGGAGGCATTTCCCCAACTGAAGCTCCTTTCTCTGTGATAACTCCAGCTGTGTCAAGTTGACACAAAGCTATCCAGTACACTGCCCCTCCTTGGGATCCATCCCATATACAGCCACCAAACCAGAACATTATTGTGGATGCCAGGAAATGCTTGCTGATAGAAGCCTGGCATGGCTGACTCCTGAGAGGCTCTGCCAGACCCTGACAAATACAGAGGAGGAAGCTCACAGCCAACCATTGGACTGAGCTTGGGGGACCCCGAAGGAGGAGTTGGAGAAGGGAATGAAGAAGTTGAGAGAGTTTGGAGCCCCATGGATGGAGCAACAGTGTCAACAGGCCAGATGACCCAGAGTTCCCAGGTCATGAATTCACATGGAGTGGTCCCTGGTGCTGGCCATATATGTGGCAGAGGATGGCTTTGTTGGACATCGGTGGGAGGAGAGACCCTTGAGTCTGAGAGTGTTCGATGCCCCAGTGCAGTGGAATCCCAGGCCAGGAAGTTGGGAGTGGGTAAGTGGGGTAGCACCCTCATAGAGGCAGGGGAAGAAGGAATAGGATAGGGGACTTCTGAAGGGGAGACCTGGAACTAAAAATGGGAAAACATTTGAAATGTAAATATTAAAAATCCAATAAAATAAAATAAAATAAATAAGCAAGGAAATTTAAACATAAAAAAGAAAAAAAAAAGATTTTCTGTAAATGGCTAATGGTGTTTTCAGCTGTCTTACTGTTTGGATTCTGGTTGAAATCATTACCACCCAATAGCTTCATCTCACTATGTAACACTGACCCATAAACTACTTTAGTTTATCAAATGAGCCACAGAAGAGAGATCTCATTAGACCTCTTTCAATCAAATTAATCACAGTAACTGACAGAGTTATTGGAATCCAAACTATTACAATTGACAGTAGGTAGTAGATTCACATGTGTCTTGTCGACAGAGGATCTGAAGATCTTGATTCTGGATTTTCTTTTCAGATTGCTATTACAGTAAAATATTTAAAATATAAGATCCAGGAAATTTGTTTTTGTTAAGAGAGTAAAATTAATTTAACGTTTCCTAATACAGTGACTGGCTATAAAATTGCTGGCTTGCCCATTCTCACTGAGCTCACAACTGAATAATTAATAGGTCTCAGCTCAATCAGTTTTCTTGGCAAGAACTTTTGTTTTAGTCATGTTCAAAATGTTCACACCACCTCTTATCTGAGTATCATGAAGTGCAATCACCTGACATTTTCAAAAATGGTCTTCATAAAACAGAAGGTCTGCACTGACCAGTCAGTTTGATAACTGCACATAGCACTCATAGCAACCAAAGAGTAGGAAATCAAGAGGGGAAGAGAATGTGATGACTTCAGGTCATTTTGATACTAACAGGTCTTGAACTATAATTTCCTTGCTCATACTCCATGAGGTCACAGGACATCCTGACCGTAAACAATGGACTGAGGTCAGTGACTCATTAGCACACATGAGTTGATCATTCTCTTTCATAAACTGACCATATATTTATAACATGGGGAAGTCACTGGTGATCCTGTCCGGATTGTCCCATGTAGAAATGCAGAACTGTCTTTCAGATACTACAAGACATCTGCCTCCATTGACTCTTTCTTATCCAAGTCATTTCATCTCCTGTGTTCTGAATAATCTTAACAACATTTTGATTCCAATGCATCAAACAGTGTATGTGTTCTGGGACCTCATGATGAATTCTTCCCCCTTGACTTTAATTTGTCCCCATCCAGAAGTAATCTTCTATTTACTACCCACAATGGAAAAGTCTGGTCTTCAATACATAGACAAAGTGCAACCAACAATGAGGTCAAGGGACTGTAGCAAAGAAGATTGTCTTGACCATGAGTATATCCATGAGTTCCAGGCATGGTTGGGAAAATATCTCCACCACAACATCACCCATGTCATCATAGCACTCTAGAGGGACAGAGTACAGCTCTATAGCAACTTGCTGATATTGGCCATGCATTTCATAAGGTCCTTCAGTACAGGACTGGAGAAGACACAGAAATTGATCTGGTGAGCTGGGAGCACTGGCTCAGGGCAGGCAGCAGTACACTGAGCTGAGGAGTTGTCTTAGGGTTTCTATTCCTGCACAAATATCATGACCAAGAAACAAATTGAGGAGAAAAGGGTTAATTCAGCTTACACTTCCATACTGCTGTTCATCACCAAGGAAGTCAGGACTGGAAATCAAGCATGTCAGAAAGCAGGAGATGATGCAGAAGCCATGGAAGGATGTTCTTTACTGGCTTGTTTCCTCTGGCTTGCTCAGCCTGCTCTCTTATGAAACCAAGACTACCAGCTCAGAGTTGGCAACAACCACAAGGGGAACTTCCCACTTGTTCACTAATTGAGAAAATGCCTTACAGCTGGATCTCATGGAGGCATTTCCCCAACTGAAGCTCCTTTCTCTGTGATAATTCCAGCCTGTGTCAAGCTGACACAAAACTAGCCAGTACAGGAGTCCTTTATCCTACACTGCTCCAACTATAGGGTCTGCAAAGAGTCTTCTACTTTTTAGGGGAACTCAGAGATATGTAACTCTTGACATGGATAACACAAGACGTTTAATGTGCAGGTGTTTAGGTTGACAAAGGCAGTCACATTGTGACAAGTATTTCAAATCTACCTCTGAGAGACAAAGCTTGATAAACAAAGACTCCAAGAAGACCCTCAGGCATCTGAAACCTCTTTCATGCTATCATTGGAAAAGTAGACATCATTCATGTGGAGATGCTGGAGATGGTTGAGTTTGAAGAACTGAGAAAGGAACTTGGCTCTCTGCTTCTCCTCTTTGTCTGCCAGTGTATCTGAAATTATGTCCCTATCTGAGCTGATGCAGGTTAGTTGTAATTTGTAAATATCACATATTTCCAAAGTAAGGTGATCCAGGGAAGATACAAACTGGTTTGCGTTCAAATTCATTGATATAACTTGGCTTGAAAATCTCTAAGAACTCTCTGATAATCCATACAGGGAGGTCACAAGTCTTCATCTTTGGAAAGCATAGCTTCAAAGAGCTTTTTCTCAAGAGCCTTTTCTCTGCTGGGTCCACTGCAGCAAACATGTCTGGCATCCATTCAGGTCACTGACCACCTTCAAATCCTGCCTCAGTGTTTTTCTAGAAATGTGCTCTGCTACTTGCTTCTCACTCCCAGTCTCTGCTGAGTGGACTTCATCCTCTCTTCTAGCCCATGCATCCCAGAATTCCTGGTGCACATCTCTCAAGTCCAATACTTGAAGCTTTTACCTTCTGGAGTGAGCATTCTGTGACAGGTTGCAAGATTTCCCCATTGGGGATTTTCATCAGTGCCCCCACAGGGAGGCAGCAAAAATCCCAGACTGCCAACATTGCCTTCAATATCTCTGTATGTCTGCCACTAAAAGACTTTATGAAGAGCATTGGGAAGAGCATAATGGGCAGGTTCTCCAGATCAGAGAAGCCTAGGGCATCATTCCTTAGCATCCAATCCTATGCCAGCTGCTTGAGTGTGGGAGAGTTGTAGATGTTCATCCTGATAGATATTCAGTCAGAGCAAACAGTCTGTGGTCCAACTCCCAATAATGGTCAGCAGTAGCAGTGAATGGAAGTCCAAGGATATAGCAGTTGCTCAGTCCTTCACAGCAAGCAGGCAAAGAAGAGAGAGTAAATCTTCCTTCTTCCAATGTCCTTATGTAGGGCTGCAGCATAAGGTGTAGCCCAGATTTAAGGTGTGTGGCACCACACATTAAATCACAGATGACCCTAAACTCAAAGATCTCCCTGTCTTAATCTTCTGGAATTAATAGCCACTATGCCTCAAGAAACTTGTATCTCTCGGCCTCCAGATTAGGATCACAGGTGGGTTTTCCAACTCTGGATTGTAGTTCATTCCAGATATACATTCAAGTTGACACCAGAAATAGCCACTACACCTTACAATCCTGAATGGAACTCATTTTGTGGCCCAGGCTTGTGCCTACTTACCATGATTCTGCCTGTTATTAGGAGTGTCAGGTTCTTTTTTTTTTTTTTTCCTTCCACCATTCTTGACCAGAGCACTATGGTGTTAGAACTCGGTATAAATTCCACACGTACCAGTGTGAGTATCTTATTGTAGCTCTTTGGAGAATGAGTTGGGAGAATTCCAGGTCAGTTTAATATATATATATATATATATATATATATATATATATATATATATATATATATATGGTATTTCTAGCAAGTCCAGCTTAGAGGAAATCAAGTAAAATAGGATTTTAAATGTTTTCATTGAAGTTGTTCTGTAGGGGACTTGTTCCCACTACATAAGTGTTCTACCATGAAGTCACAATCCCCTCAGAAAACTCCCTATGCCAGTCCCCCTACCCCTGCCCTCCAAGCTACCCACTCCTACTTGCTTGTCCTGGCATCCTCCTACACTGGGGCATTGAGTCATAATCCTAGGTTATTTAAATTATTTTGTTTAATTTCATTTAGAGATGAGGTCTCTTTGTACAGCTAAGTCTAGGCTGGAATGTGATCTTTTGTGCACAGGACATTAATTATATTTTCCAGGTGTGGCTGTTACATGCTTCTTTGCCATATATATATATATATATATATATATATATATATATATATATATATATATACAATATGTAATCACTCTCAGACAATGTCTAGTCAAGAAGGCAAGGCTGAAGGCACCACATTCCTACAGCCTTAGTTCCTGGATCTGCTGGAAGTTCTGAATTGTGTCCTTGAAGCCTTCCCCAGCAGGTTTTAAGCTTGAGTTAAAGGAAATTTCAGTTCATACAATTGTCATACTATAATAATCTTTGAAACATAATTTAAGAGATTGTAAGGGATTAAATTACAAACATCCTAACTGAAATTCAAGATTGAATCTAGAAAACTGAACAGAACCAGAAGGATAGAAAATTTTATTTGCATTTGCAAGTTCCCATCTCTAAAATCTCAACTGAATCTAAGAAACTAACATGTAAATTCCCATGTAATGGCCATTTATCATTAAAAAGAACTATAACATATATAAAATTTCTAAATTTGAAATACTGCTGGATGGCTCCATGCATGTGGTTTGTGAAATGTATCTTGGGTATTCCGAGCTTCTGGGCTAATATTCTCTTATTGGCTAGTGCATACCATGTGTGTTCTATTGTTATTGGGTTACCTTACTCAGGATAATATCCTCCAGATTTATCCATTTGTCTAAGAATTTCAGGAATTCACTGTTTTTAAGAGCTGAGTAGTATTCCATTGTGTAAATGTACCACATTTTCTGTATCCATTTTTCTGTTGAGAAACTGATTGGTTCTTTCCAGCTTCTGGCTATTATAAATAAGGCTACAATGGACATAGTGAAGCATGTGTCCTTATTATATGTTAGAGCATTTCCTGTGTATATTCCCAGGAGTAGTAGTAGAACTGGGTCCTCAGATAGTATTATGTCCAGTTTTCTGAGGAACTCATTGTGGATGCCAATAAGTGCTTGCAGACAGTAGCCTGATATAGCTGTGTCTTGAGAGGCTCTGCCAGTGCCTGACAAAAACAGAAGTGGATGCTCACAGCCAACCAGTGGACTGAGCACAGGGTACCAAATGGAGGAACTAGAGAAAGGCCCCAAGGATCTGAAGGGGTTTACAGCCCCAGAGGAGGAAAAACAATATGTACCAACCAGTACCCCAGAGCTCGCAGACATTAAATCACCAACCAAAGAGTACACATGGAGGGACCCATGGCTCCAGACACATATGTAGAAGAGGTTGACCTTTTTGCACATCAAAGAGAGGAGAGGCCTTAGGTCCTGTGAAGGCTCGAAGGTCCAATGCCCCAGTGTAGGAGGATGCCAGGACAAGGAAGCAGGAGTGGGTAGGTTGGTGAGCAGGAGGAGGCGGAATGGCATAGGGAGTTTTCTGAAGGGAAATGAGGAAAAGGGATAATATTTGAAATGTAAATAAGTGGTTATCATCCTTAGTGAGGTAACTCAATCACAAAAGAAGTCACTTGATATGCACTCACTGATAAGTGGATATTAGCCCAGAAACTTAGAATATCCATGATACATTTTGCAAAACACAAGAAAACCAAGAAGGAAGACCTTCATGTGGATACTTCATTCCTCCTTAGAATAAGTAACAAAATACCCATGAAAGGATATAGGTACAGAGACAAAATTTAGAGCTAAGATGAAAGAATGGACTATCCAGAGACTACCCCATCCGGGGATCCATCCCATCATCAGCCACCAACTGCTTGTGGACGTTGTACATCGTGGTGCGGAGCCTAGTGCGCACCACGATGTACAACGTCCACAAGCAGTAAAAAGTAAAGAAAAAAGATATATAAATAAAGAAAATATTTAATTTAAAAAAAAAACAAACTTCAAGTTGGGCTAGGTTTTAAGGTTGTCTTCCATGAAATTCCTACTATGAGAGGAAAGTGTAGAAAGGAAAGAATAAACAGCCTGAAGCACATAGAATATGAGACAGAAGTCTAAATAAATAACCTGTGCAGCCACAAAGACTTAAGGAGTAGAAAACTGCTACTCTGGAGATCATGATGTTGGTACACGCTGCTAGATTGTATGCTATTGTCAGAAGTATGACTCATTTACTCTAGAATTCACTAATGCCATGACCTTCAGAAAGACTGGCTGTCTTCCTAACAAACAAAACTGGCCAACTGGCTATCTGCCCTGGACTTTTGGTATTCTGGAATACCTCTGTCCTTACTTGTGGACAACTGTAAGTTGAATACAAAGAAACCATCTTTCTTGCTGTCATAGTTAATGATAAAAATAAATAAATAAAAGGAACTCAAAAGACTTTGTGGAAAGTGGTTTTTCCATTTGCCTGCTCAGCCCTTGTACTGATCTTTTAACCTAGGTTAAATATTAATAAATATTCACAATGCAAAACTTAATGTACTAATAACTTTCCTTTGGGGAAACCCAGCCCAGTCTTTCTCTGAAGGACAGGCTTCCTTTTGCTTTGCCAAATAAACCTCTGATCAAAATGACTGAATTCTTTATTTCTTTTACTAAATAAAACAAGAAATTTATTCCCAAGTGTGGTTCAGCATGCCTTTAACCACAGCACTCTTATGTAAAGGCAAAGGAATTTCTGAGTACTAAGCCAACTGGTCTATGTAGGAACCTCCAAGCCAGTCAAGGACACATAGTAAAACCCTGTTTAAAAAAAAAAAGAAAAAGAAAAAGAAAAAAGAAAAGAAGAAAAAATTCAAGGTAGATATTTCTCTGCAATTTTCTGAATAAACTCGATTTTAATGGGTTTTGGTCCACTTTTTAAGAAAAATATAGCAAAGAATTTCTTTTTGTCATAGAGGAAAGGAATAGAGTTTTACAATATCCTAATATGACCTTGAACACCAGATTATATGGGGTGATAGCCACAATATGAATTCTTCTTTCAAATGCCAAAAACTTACGAAACGTATTTATTAAGGACATTTTCATCTTGTTTTTTTCAGTGACTCAAGCTGCACTGCTTTCATCTCTGGAACATATATTGTTCAGTGTTCACCACTCTGTTTGTTTCAAAATTCATTCTGATTTAAATTTAACTAGTGTGCTTTAAACTTCTTGGAAAGTAGTCAAGTATTGAAATCTAAGTGCCAAATTCATGTTTTGTTCTATTAATAATGTCTTGTAACATTTCATATGTCCCAGCCAATAGGGACCATAAATCCCTCAGTCATGGGTGTGCTCACAGTAAAATCAACAACAGCAACAAAAGATAACAAAGCAAAACAAACAAACAAAAAAGGAACAGAAACAACCAAAAAACAAAAACAAAAGAAAAACCCTTGCTTGTGTGGATATGACATAATGCTATATTATGTTACAGAAATTCTATTCAGCAGGAACCTAAACTCATATATATTATCTCTTTATATATGTGATTTATGGATAGCTTTTATATCACTATCAAGATGGCAAAATATAACATTAAGTACCCTGAGTTTTCAGTGTATCTACTCTTTGTTTCACTTCTTTATTCACCTTGAAATACAACCATACATAATGATAAAAAATACTGCAGATTTTAATTAATGTTAGTTCACTGGATAAAGGATATGCATAGAAGACTTAGATTATATCTATGCCATGTCTCACAATGAGAAGTAGGTTATATAAAATATCTCAGGAAACAATGACTAGATAAAACAGCTTTAACTTTTTTTTGTTAGATATTCAAGCAATCTATACTGAAAGATACTCTGGCACCTCAGATATCTTGTTTTAAATATTTTTCAGGGTATCAATGCTGTCTGAAAAACAAGTGAAGGTGCATGATCCATTTTTGATGTAAGTTATGGAGGTGGAAGAAGTTCACAGCCAACCCCTTTAGAACACCAACTTGTCAGGGAAAGTGAAGTACACAGTACAGGTGCATTTCTTTTCCTTTCAATCATTTATCTTCTTTTTAATATTATAGTATAATCACATCATTCCTTCTCTTTTGTACCTCTAAGATACCCTTCAACAAAAATTTGGTTTTGATTACATTTGGACTCTACCACTGAATTTCTGGATCCAGTTTTGAGACTTCCTCTTTTTGAGTTGAAACTTCAAGCTAAATATTGAAATTAATGAAAACAACCAGAGTCTAATTATTTTGTTTTTTACTTACTTTCAATGGATATGATTATGCTCAGTTAAACACTGGTATACAATTATTACTAGGTTAGATGAAACAAAAGTTTTCCTTCATATAACAGGTGTTTGTTGTAAAATAAAATGCTGGTCCTTCTTATAGACAAAGGCAAGTTCATAATTTGCAAAATAATGCACATTTCCAAATGCTTTCCTACCAATTTCATACCACTTCATACCAAGTATGGCCCTTCCTTAATGTGTATTGTGGAATAGATTTGGTTTAAATGTGAAGCAAGAGAGTAGTCCATGATGGTCATGTTAAAAGTGGTGAATTATTTAAAAAAATGAGTATAACAGGAGGTTATTGATAGTTTGATACTACCCATAGTCAGATTTCCAGTCTGCCTGTGAAACATGTATTATTGATTATACTCCATGAGACAATATGAGTCAACTAAAAAACTTGCCTGAGTGTCAGCCTGAGGTACTTAGATATCACTTGCCAAAATTATAAGGTAATAAATAAATCCTTTTGGTTCACAAGTACCCAGCTTCAAGAATGTTTGACTATATAGACATAAAAAAGAATAACAGTCTGTACTACTAAAATATCTTTAAGCCTTTTCATTAAAATTATCCCATTTTCCATTTACCTAAAATACATCCTCAAGTGAGTAGCATTAGATACTTTTTCAATTCTTAGAAGAAAGTCATTAAGTGAAGCTGATTATTTGCATTTTTCTATTCTTTATACATTCACCCCTGGTATCATTTCATTCTTCCTCTTTGAAAAACAGAAAGAGCATTGCTTTCAATCCTTGATTAAATCTAGTGTGAATGTCTATGTATAGAGCTATGAGATAAGAAACTCTTTACATGACACATTGTTCCAGTTTGCACCTTTGCCCAGGAACAGATCCTGTGCTCTAGACCCCCACCACCTAACCAAGCCACATCCAGAGAGTGCTTTAACCCAAAGAGTTCTGACACAGCCAGGATCATAGGTCAGACTCTCAAGATGCCCTCCTATATCCAGAGGCAGCCTGACCCAAGGAGGCCCAACATATTCAGGCTTACAGGAGAAACATACTCCAGTCAGAGAGCGCAAGGCCAGTTAACACCAGTGATAAGCAAATGGCAAGTGACAAGCACAAGAACATAAGCAATAGGAAACAATACTACTTGGAATGTCAGTCCTTGTTCTCCAACCACAGAAAGCCCTGGATACAACACACCTGAAAAGCAGGATTCAGATCTAAAATCTCATCTTATGCAGATGATAAAAGACTTTAAGAAGGTCACAAATAACTCCCTTAAAGAAATACAGGAGACAACCAATGAACAAGAAGTGCTTGAAGAGAAAACATAAATCTCTTAAAAAGAAATATAGGAAAACACAAACAGTTGAAGGAATTGAACAAAACCATTCATGACCTAAAAATGGGAATAGAAACAATAAAGATATCACAAAGGGAGACAAACCTAGAGATTAAAAACCTAGGAAAGAGAGCAGGAATCATAGATGAAAGAATCATCAGCAGAATACAAGAGAAAGGACTAGAGACTCTCAGGCTTAGAAGATATCATAGAAGACATTGACACAACCATTAAAGAAAATACAAAAATCAAAAGGTTCCTAACTCAAAACTTCCAAAAAATCCAAGACACAATGAAAAGTCCAAACCTAAGGAAAGTAGGTATATAAGAGAGCAAAGATTCCCAAGTCAAAGGGTCAGTAAACATCTTTAACAAAATTATAAAAGAAAGTTCTCAGACCTAAGACAGAGATGCCCAATAAATGTACAAGTAGCCTATCGAATACCAAATAGATTGGATCAGTAAAGAAATCCCTCCCACTGCATAGTAATTAAAACACCAAATGCACAGAACAAAGAAAGAATATTAAAATCTGTAAGGGAAAAAGGTCAAGTAACATATAAAGGCAGACCTATCAAAACTATACCTAACTTCTCAACAGAGACTCTAAAGGACACAATATCTTAGGCAGGTATCATACAGACCTTAAGACAACAAAAATTCCAGCCCAGACTACTATACCCAGCAAAATTCCAATTACTACAGGTTAGAACAGCAAGATATTTCATGACAAAACCAAATTTAAACTCTAGCTTTTTACTAATTCAAAATTTGAGAGGATAATAGAATGTAAAATCCAGCAATAGTAGGGAAATTACACCTGAGAAAAAGCAAGAAATTAATCTTCTCACAAGAAACCCAAAAGTAGATATCCATATAAACATAATCGCACCTCTAACAACAAAAATAACAGGAAGCAACAATCATTAATCTTTAATATCTTTCAAAATAAATGAACTCAATTCCATAAGACAAAGACAAAGGCTAAGAGACTGGGTATGTAATCAGGACCCAGAATTTTTCTGTATACAGGAAACACACCTCAGTGACAAGATAGCCACTAACTCAGAGGAGAAGATGGAAAAAATTTCTTCCAAGCAAATGGTCCCAATGAACAAGCTTTAGTAGTCATTCTAATATCCAATAAAATAAACTTTTAACCAAAAGTTTTCTAGAAAGATGGGGAAGGTCACTTCATACTCATCAAATAAAAAATCCACCAAGATGAACTCTCAATTCTGAACATCTATGCCACAAATGCAAGGTAATCCACATTTGTTCAAGAAATGTTACTAAAGCTCAAAACACATATTGAACCTCAAACAATAATAGTGTGGACTTCAGCACCCCACTCTCACCAATTGATATACTATGAAAGCAGAAGCTCTGCATAGACAACGTGAAACTAACAGAATTTATGAAACAAATGGGTTTAACAGATATCTGCTGAGCATTTTACTTTAAAATGAAAGAACCCAACTTCTTCAATCTCTTCCTATTTATTCAATATAGTACTTGACTTCTAGTCAGAGCAATTAGAAAAGAGAAGTCAAAGGGATACAAATTTGAAAGGAAGAAGTCAAAATATCACAATTTGAGGATGATATGATAGTATACATAAGCAAACCAAAAAAGTTCAACAGAGAACATCTGCATCTGATAAATAACTTCAGCAAAGTAACTGAATATAAAATCAAGCCAAACAAATTATTAACCTTCCAATTACATGTTTTAGATTATCCCTCTGAAACTCTAATATGTCATCATTTATCAAAGGCTTTATTAAGAGAGGAGTAAGAATCCAAGTTTTGTCTGTGACATTGGGTTTAACTTAATTGTGGATGATACACTTCATATCCTGAATGGAACTAGAAATATCATCCTGAGAGAGATAACACAATTGCAAAAGTAAACACATAGTATGTACTTACTGATAAGTGTTAATAGCCCAAAAGTTCCAAATAACCAGGATACAATTCACAGACCACATGAAGCTCAAGAAGTAAAACCAAAGTGTGGGTGCTTCACTTCTTTTTAGAAAGCAAACAAAATACTCACAGGAGCAAATATGGAGATAAATTGTAGAGCAGAAACTAAAGGAAAGTCCACCTAGAGACTGTCCCACCTGGGGATTCATCCCACACACAGTTACCAAACCAAGACACTATTGTGAATGCCAAGAAGTGCATGCTGAAAAGAGCCTGATATGGCTGTCTCCTGTGAGGCCCTGCTAGAGCCTTACAAATACAGAGGCAGATGTTAGCAGACAATCATTGAACTGAGTGTGGGGTTCCTAATAGAGGAGTTAGAGAAGGGACTGAAGGAGTTGAAGGGGTTTGCAACCCCAGAGGAAGAAAAACAATATCNACCAACCAGTCCCCTGAGAACTCCCAGGGACTAAGCAATCAACAAAGGATTACACATTGCTTTAGCTGCATATGTAGCAGGGGACTTCCTTGTCATGCATCAATAGAAGGAGAGATCCTTAGTCCTATGAAGGCTGGATAGATGCCCTAGTGTAAGGGAATCAAGAGTGGGTAGGTGGGAGTGGGTGGGTAGGTGGAGGAACACCCTCATAGAAGCAGGGGGAGAGAGGATGGATAGGGTATTTCCGGGATGAAGGGAAACCAGGAAATGGGATAACATTTGAAATGTAAATAAAAAAATCTAATAAAACAAAGATTTACCTAGGATATGAAGTGTATCATCCACAATTAAGTTAAACCCAGTGTCACAGACAAAACTTAGATTCCTACTCCCCTCTTAATAAAGCCTTTGATAAATGATGAGAAATTATACTTTCAGAGGGATGATCTGAAACATGTAATTGTAAATATATCTGCAAAAGAACATTTCAGAAAATTCTACTGCTGCAACTGTTTAACTGCAATTATTCATTTATCAAGTTTGTAGGGTTGGACCAGGTCATTATTAGACATAACTGTGTAGGAATAATGAGAGCTTGTGTAATGCCTTAAGCTGAAAACCTAAGAAAATTCATTATATGCAACAAATGTCAAAAGTGCAGACTTGGAAATGAACAAAGCTTTTAGTGCATTAGGCTTAACAGCCATTTCAGAGCAAAGGAAGCAATATAATATCCAGGTCAGTGCTGCTGTGCGTAGGACATGTCAGAAAAGTGGGAGGGGAGCTATGGGTTTCCAGGACAAAGCATCAAGAACAATTAAGTTGCTAGAAAAAATATTCTTTATTATATTATGCTAAATATTATTGGTGTACATCAAGAAGATATTCTTTTTCTTAGGAGTAGAAAGATTTGAGCAGAGTTAAGATGAGTACCCAGGTAGACAGGAGAAGAATGTTTTCACACAGAGGTGTGTGGGATTCCTCTCTTGCTGCAGTTGCACCAGGCAGGGCTTCAGAGAAGGCAGAAGCCCATCCAGAGCTGCTCAGCATTCAGGAGAAGTCCAAGACTATAAATTAATACTTATTCTGATCTGCCACCAAGAATATTTAATGGAGGTGAGTTAAGTAAAATTAAGACTTTGAGCAAAAGCCTGTAACTTGTCTCATCCTTGGTCTTGGAGAAGGCTTAACCTCCAAAGATGACACTTGCCTTGATGGGATACTTCATCTGAAACTGCTTCTCCGATGCTTGTCACATGGTGAAGTTCAGTGTCGCTAAAGTGCAGCAAGAGAATACTGCTTAACTTGATATTTTATTGTTTAGAGTTTTGGTTTGGGTTTTGTTGCCTTTGGCTTCCCCTCCCCCCCCCCCCATTGGTATGAGATTTTGATATTTATTTTCTCTTTCTTTTGTTCTGGTCACTATTTTGATGTTTTGCTGTGGCTACATACACTGTGTATACTGATCCAGTTAAGTAGGGGCTCTTTTAAAGTCCCTATTGAGTGAAATGACTGTATTTTTATGAATTAAAAAGTCAATTTCCAAGACTTCACTTTTCAGACAGCTGTTTTTCACCGGGGTTGTGTCCCACGCCTGTAGCCCCTGTAGCCCCTGAATTCACAGGCAGAGATGAATCTGTAAGCTCCGGGCACTATGGGCTACATTGTGAATTCCCAGCCGGCCAGTGCTGCACAGGGGTACATTTTTGGGGTTGTGGATGTCATGGCTTATTCTGTGGATATCCACTTCATGATAGAAAATCTATCAATACTGTATCCTTTATGTCATACATTTAGATTGTCTTAAAATATGGTTCTCTGCATTTGCATGCTCCTAAAATAGTCATGCAGACCACATTAATGAGAATCACAACTTTATTGTGCTAAAGCCTCTCAGGAAATCAAGAATTATTTCCTTCTCATCTCCTTGAAATACAGCCTCTGTGACAACTGCAAAGTAGAGATGACTTCCCAGATAAAGACTTCCCAGCTTCTTTATTCAAACTGCCCAGATAGGTTGAGGCATGACTTTATCATTAGGTACTATTAGTGGAGCTATACATTTGGAGCTTTTTGGGTATTGGTTTGCTGTTTAAAAAGCATATAGTCTGCAGGGTATTGATATGTCATTCACATGACTATTAAAAACAATGATAAGTAAAAGAATTCAGACACAAAGGATTACAATGTATATGTTATCCACAAGAGTCTGAACATAGATGTTAAAATACTTATGTAAAATACCTCTTCGATCTCTGACAAACCTAGATATGATACACTGCTCAGTGTAATATGTACACTCCCAGATCTCAGCTACATGAGGCATCTCTGGAAAATGCCTCATAATAGATGTCTTATTTCCATCTCTACAATCTTATATTTTCCTTTTCCACATTTGAATATAGTCCACTGATGCTATGCTTAGAGTGTAACACTATTCTCTTATAGCTATCAGTCATTTGTTGACATGTGTTGCTAAACTTTTTCTGTAGAATAAGGTTCAGGACATGTACCAAATCCATGTTTCAGTTTTTCTCCTGCATCAACTGGCTATGTTGAAATTCTGACATGAAATCTACGAGAACACCTGGCCACCTTCACCACACTTTGGTCTTTGGTGGAGACATCTTACTTTCTCTCCAGGTCAGTCCTCACAGCAGAGAAATTGGCTTGAGATGTATTAACCTCTTCTGGGTGATTTCAGTACTGCAAGGGTATCTATCACACACTTCAGGATGTTTTGTGTATTGCACAGCATCTATTGTCTTCTTCTGGAATTTGCATATTACATGTGGATTCACATGGGGATCCAAAGGATCTCCTTTGGATTATTGGCATTGGAAGGGGATAGATAGCCACCTTCTAAATACTTTTGAGTACCAAAAGGTATTCTATCCCACTCTCTAGAAAAGGCACCTTGACTTCATGTCAACTTGGGTGACGTACTTAGCAAGAAGGCAAAGGGCTATCCTGTATGACATCAACAGTCCCTTCCTAACATGTTGTATTGTAACTTGGAGTGCCCTGGCATTGTCTGTGATGTTATTAATGTTGTGGTGACTCCAACTGCTCTTGGAGTATTCATTCAGTACCTTTATGGTTCACCCACAGACATGTTGGCAAAACTGAGCAGACTTCTTAGGAGAGAGAACAATGAACATACAGAGACCAGTAAGGGGTAGAAACAAGATGGCCTGTGGCTTAGTTTAAAAGAACTCTAAAATGAATGGTCCTGGGGAAGTCACAGTGATTCCTGAAGGAAATAGGGAGCTTGAGCTGCATCTTCCAGCAATGGGATTCAGGAGTTTAGTGTTTCTGTGGAGCAGTTTGTTTGGCAGCGAGGCAGGAATTGTCAAGGCTACAGCTGCTGTGCTAGGAGCTCCTAGCTCCTTAATTTCACTCTGACTCTCAAAAGAGGGTTTCAAGAGGCAGACTCCTCATCTTTGTTCCTAGGGCTACATCATAACTGAAACATTTAGTTTAAGATGCTCTCTGGATGCCTTTGATACTGCATGGACATCTGCCTTATTCCATCCTGTGGATACTTTGGGTACTGAGGATCTACCACCCTCTTCTGGATGCTTTTCATATTGCATGGGAGGACTTTCATCGTTTTCTTTCTGCTTTGAGTACAGGGAATAAATCTGACCAATTCTTCTAGTCACTGAAGTTACTCCATGAAACAGGCCTCAAGAATCAAGTGAATTCAGGCTATGTCCTAGACTGCCCCCATGCAGTGGCTGCCACATCCTACCTCCTATATACTGGGACCTTCTGGTGCTTATTAAACTTAGTATCCTGACCCCAGCTCAGCAGAGGTGGGGGTTCCCTAGTAAGGGATCCAGGGCTTCAAGAACTCCCTCATGGGCCTGGAGGAAAAGACTACCCCTCTAAAAAGTTCCCAGGAAGTCTGTGTCACAGGTCTTGGCCCACCTGAAACCTGTTACCACCTTTTTTATATCTTTGGAACACAGATTCTCAGTCATGAGTTTTTATTGCCACATATGCCCAGAGTAAATAAATAGTATTTCCAGGAAGGAGACTCAACTTCAGGATGGCTATATATAAACTCGCCATAGAATTTCAATGTGTCACCAAGGTGACCACATGGACTAAAAGCAGTGTTGCTTAAAGTGGGACTCCCTGCCCATGGCGCCAGCATCACCTCCAAACAGGCCCCACTATAGACTCCAGACTCCCAGTACCCATAGGGACACACACACATGTACACATACAATTGGTCCTCTGTGAGCAGTCCTTGTCTGTAGGCTTTTGCTGAACTGCATCCTTAGCAGATTTCATTAAGTTCCATGGATGTCTGATTGCAAAAACAGGGAAAGAAACTATATACACCCATGAACATACACCCAGGTCTCAGACATCGAGGTACATCTTGTGTCTTGGACACAGGAAATCACAGTTTGGTGGTGCTAAGCACTAGAGACTCCAGGACCTACTTGTATCACATCAGATATTAGCTGACATTGTACTCCAAGCACAGCATGGCTGGGCTAACTTAAGCCATCCAGATCCAGTAGGATTGCAGTATGGCCTGAAACACATGTCTAGCCACAGTAGTTGGAAATGGGACCCCAGCTTGAGGAGAGCTGCCCTGCTTTTAGGGGCATCAGTGGATTTCAAACATTCCCTCTTACTCAGACCACTACTTGGAACTCAGCATGGTCTCTCCTGGCCCTATACCACTCAACTATACAAGGTCACTTGTGATTATATACTTAAGGAGACAACTAGAAGGGACTATGTGAGAAGGTTTTGTTCTGCTCTGTATGATTTGAGTACTGCATGATGCTCTGTCGCCCTCTTCTAGTTTCTCTTGGTAATGCAGTGGACTCTTTTACCTTTGATGCTTTACACACTGCACGTGCCTTTTTCTCCCTCTTCTGGATGCTTTGGATACTGCATGGAGATGTATCCATCTCTTCTGTGTTGTTTGAGATCTATCACCTCTTTTAGATGTCTTAGAGACTACATTGGCATATATTGGCATTTTCTGGAGTCCTTGAGTGAGACATGTGACTATGTAGACCTCTTCTACGTGCTTTCTGTATATCAAGAGATCCATGTCCCTCTTTTGCCCACTGCCAGTACTGCCTGGGAAGCTATAGACCTCATTTGGATGCATAAGTCACTGCGAGGCAATCTGTCACCCACTTCTGAACGTTTTGGGTACTTCATGGGCATATGTCTGTCTTTCTATGTATTTTGTGTATTGCAAAGGCAACTATCACACTCTTTTAGAAATACATATAACGCCTGACATTATCCACTACCCCTATTATCAGGCCTCCGGACCAAAGGACAGGCTTTGGGAAGAAAAAGTCCAGAGATCTGGAGAATATTTGTCCTAGGCTGACCATGGCTAGCTTCTTATTAAAGGCATTGTAAGGAATAGCAGAAAGCTAATATAAGGCCTTAATAAAGCTATATGCTGCAAAACCCCTTGCCTTCCCTTATCATATTCTCTTAGTGCATATTGTACACTGATTTAGAAGACCAACCCCTGTCCAGGACTTAGGCACATGGGAGGTACCAATTCTGTCTTCTTTGTCTTTGAACCATAGTGAGGTTCTAGTCTGTCTGCCTCTTAGCAAGCAGCCTTCTTTGTGGACTTGGAGTTTTTCTTGTTAGACTTAATTTTTCTAAGTGTGAAAAACTGTGAACCCCTTCTAACATTGTCCTGCAGCCTCAGGAGCCTCTAAATAGAAAAACGTTTTACACCCTGAGAGGATGTTGGGCATTCCAGGGCCTCTGGGGCTCTGGCAGGGACTTTACAGAACTGGTTTCTATGGGACCCATGGATGGAATATGGTTTTGAATGAGGGATATCTTCTGTCCTCCTTCAGATGATGTTTGGGCTCTACCTGCGGATGTTATGACACTACCATGGACAGCTAAGCACATGTGGGAGCCACATCTAGCACTTGGAGGTACATAGATCCTTTTGGTATCATAATTTTCAGAAGTAGTATGAATCTTTTAGAAGTTGGATTTTCTCTGGACTTGGCCTGCCTCTTGGAGATGCTGGCATGGCTACTGTCGGCTCTAGTCTGATGCTGTCTGCGAACCATGAACCTTCCAAAGTTGGCAGCAGTACTTGGAAGTACAGGAGGCAGATGGAAGCTGGCTGAGGCTCACAATTCTTTGTTGGTGATTCAGCACCCTCCACAGCCATCTATGGAAAGAAAGCAGAAGGCAATGTGAATGCATTGAGATGACAGAACAGAAACCTACAAGAGGAGCAGATATGCTGCAAGAGTCCTGTGAGGAGGTGAGGAGATTGTGAGAAGTCCCATGAGAAGATCTGTGACCTCTGGGCAAAGCAGTATCAGGTAAGCTCACCTATGTAAACACACACACACACACACACACACACACATACACACACACACTAACATCCACTTACATATCCAGCCACCAACCTAAAATCCCATCTAACTGTTCATTCTTGTCATCATTAACATGTCTTTCTTTGGAGTTAGTTTCTTGGAAGAAACTGGATGATTAGCAAGCAAATCCCTATGCTATATTAGAAGCTGCAGTCCATTGATAGAGATCACTCAGTCTCATATCACCTACATGTCATTATGGTAGATGGGGTGCTATATAGGTACTTACCAAGTAACATACAACTTTTAATGAGGGAGTTCAGGGGCCAGTGAGTCATTTGCTGGTCAGGGGTTATGTGAGTTCACAGGTGGGAAGCAGCTTGCAAGAAGGAGAGCCCTGGCCAAACATAAAATGAGTTCAGATTCCCCCCTCATATTTTACAGTACTGCGTTTCAGACAAGCTCTAGAGGTAACTTCAGTAGTCTCCTACTCACTGACCTGGGTGCCGTTTTCATAGTTTAATACAATGCAATCCATTGAAAAGTTGCTGGGGGAAGGTTTTGTGAGGAGACTATAATGGGCCAACTGGGAGTTAGCTAGAGGCTTGAAGGTTTGCTCTTATGTGGTCCAGCTTTGCTGTGTAGAGATTGCAACTTACCTTTAGGATCAGAGAATGTCAGCCTGGAAGGGAAACCTATGTGCAAGCTAGGGCAGCAGAGTCTGGATGAGTCTAAGAACCTTGTAGAGAGCTCAGAGGTCCAACACCTCCTCCTGCAGCAGAAAAATTATGGCAACAAGCCAGTATTCTCTCTGACCTTTCTAGGAAATGGACGGATGTATGTGGATGTGTGTGTGTGTGTGTGTGTGTGTGTGTGTGTGTGTGTGTTTGTTTTGTGCTTGTATTTTTGGTGTGTTTTTATGTTTTCATGTGGGTGTATCCATATGGGTAGCAGCCACTATTTGTGTGTGGGGGTGTGGGTGGGGGTGTGGGTGTGTCTGTATGTACACATGAGTGCATGCCTGGGCATGTGTGTCTTTGTTTGTACAATATTGTCTGTGTGTATAAGTGCACTTGCATGCACATATATGCATATATCCAGGTATATGAGTGAGCATCTGTGTACCCATATTGAGCATATTGTACATGTGGGTATCTATGTGGTGTTTTGTGGGTGTGGCTGCTTGCATGTGAAAATGTGTGTATGTCTGTCTCTGTGTCTGTGTATTTCTGTCTGTGTGTGCACATGCACGTGTATGCATGAATATATGCATGTGTTCACTTGATCATGGAAGGAGCATCTTTAACAATTATGATAGCCAACTTAAATGAGAAAGTACTATGCCCACTCAAGTTAATACCACTCTGTATCCATTGAACATTGCATGAAGATCACCACCTTTTTGCATGTTCACACAGGACCATAGAACAAAAGGACAAAACAACTATAATTGCAAACTCAAAGTTTTCAGGTGGTTGTAGAGGCAATAAAATATTTATCTACAATAAAATCATTTGGAGGAAATAAAAGGGATGGGGTAGATAAAGGTCAGGAGCAGACTGCTCTGGCTGTTCTATTCTCTGTGCTGTGTGCTATTCTGTGTGCTGTGTCTATTCTCTGTCCTGGATGAATGGTAACAGTCCACTGGATGGTCAGGAGATTTCACCCTTTCTTCCCTGCAGCCCTTTTTCTTCTCATCTATATTGCGTGTAAGCAACTTCTTTCCCCATGGCTTAGTCATCCTGGTCCATGGAGCTTGGGCTTGAATTTCGTCTTTGAGAAATTTTGAATATCAGACTGCTTATAGTTGCTTCCCACACAAGCAGAAGTCCCATAGCTATGTTGAGGTTAACAGGCCTGTCTCAGTGCAACCCACCGAGGCTCATGATAGTCTAAAGCTCTGTGTCTGCTGCACTCAGTCACCGCTTTTATTCCAAACTCTTCCACACTGAGTTAAAACTGGCTTCATGGAAAGTTGAGAAGAATAAGGTTCCTCAGATATCGCTGGTGGTATTAAACAGTAGAGCTCTGTGAGAAGTCATGTACATTTCTTCAGAAAGTTGAACGGCAGTTTCCAGGTGACACCGTGATTCTAGAATGACAAGTGGGTGTGCACAGAGAAACTAGGGAACATTAGGGTCTTAGAAGTATTCCTCAGAGCAGCCCCAAATTTGAAAATATCCAAATGTTCATCAGTCAAAGAACGAAAAAATATATAATGTGACCCAGCCCTTCCATGGAATAATTTTTGATAAGAAATAATGCATACAATCATTTGGCCATGAGTTCATCAGCCTTCTGTTACCCAAACAAATCCCTGGCACAATCACCGTACAGGTAGGAAAGGTTTATTTTGCCTCCTGGTTATGAAGATTTTCTAGTTTACGGAGCTGATTGTGCATGAAGTGAGGCAAGCTGTGGTTAAGAGAACTCCATTTGGAGAAAGCTGTTTACCTCGAATCAACTGGGGAGCAGTGGGTGAGAGCAATGGGCTGGTCCTTGCTGGGGAAACAAGCCTTTACTCCACAGCCTGGGGAACTGCTGAGCAGGCTTTGCTACAAGGACAAGGACCCCCATAGGTCTGCTACTTTGCCAGAGCTCTCTAGCTCCTCAATTCACTGTGTTCTTTTGCCATCCAACAAAAGTTTACTTTTTTTTTTCTACAATAGTACTGGTTATTTCCTCTTCCATTAGCATGAAATGGGAAACTAAACATGTGACTGTAATGCAGTATGCTTTTATATGTTCATACATGTATTGTGTTTTTGTGTTCCTGAGTTTGTATGTGTCTGTGCACGCGTGCACGCAAACACACACACACACACACACACACACACACACACACACACACACATACACACATATAACCCTCCACCAAGTCACACTTATCTAATGAACAAAAGCAGAAAAGACTGGAGGAAAGGGTGTAGTACCCTCAATGTCTTTTAAGTGAACTAAAGAGCTCAGGCTGAGAGGAGGGGGTAAAAGCAAGAGGGTTCCCTGTAGCTGTGTTCTCTTTGAGTTTCTCATGATTTACTTGGCTATCAGTCATCCATATTGTGGAAGATTTGTCATGAAACACTGTGCTGCTGTCTTGATACTACCCAGACAAAGCAAACCCAAGAGCATCACATTATCTTTCCAAATCAGCGTTGAAGTGGATCCCATATCATCCACAAGTCTTGCTGAAGATAATATACTGTAGAGATGTTGAAAGTTTCTGTCTCCTTTTGTTATTCCTTTGCTCTTCCAAAAGGCAAGCAACTGGGGCTTCTCTAGTTTTACACCTTGCTTTCATACACTTTGTTAATCTATAACAAGTTGCTTGGTTATGAATGGACATGGAACTTTTAGAATAATTTGTTTTCTTTACCTGCACTACCTAATGTTATTCCTTGTAAATGTATTAGAAAACACATAGTTTTTTCATAATCATTCACTAGAGGAAAACTGAAACATAATCACATTGTAATTGTTTATGGCTTGAAATATTTTGCTAGGATATATAAATGATGGAAGGAAGGATTAAAAAATGCTAAGGTGTGGTTGCAACATTGTTTCTCCCATCCTTAGATTATGTGTGTATGTGTAAAGTTTGTGTGAAAGAGAATTGGAACATTGTTCCTACTATCAACCAAATGTGTGTACTTAAGTATGTACGTTTGGAGTATGTGGAATGTGCCTGTTGGAGCTTTGCTGTCACCATTCCATGTGTGAATATGCGTATGTCTTTCTTTAGGTTTGTATACATGTACGTGTGTGTGTGTGTGTGTGTGTGTGTGTGTGTATGCACGTATATTTGTATGTATGGAGTAATTGGATTCTGATCTTTATTTTGTTCATTCAGTATGTGTGTGTATGCATGTGTGTGTATATTTGTGTGTACATGTGAATTTTCTCTCTTTTCTTCTCTTTCTTGATGGTCCCAAGGAGTTAAAAGAGTTCATAGATTTCCACTTTCCACAAAATGCCAGCCCCAGCAAATTAGGGTTTTTTCCTCAATAAGAAAGTCTGTTGAGCAACTTCTATAATAGCTGGCTACCATTAGATTTGATCTGGAGTCACCTCAGTCAGTAGCTCTAAGCACTCACTACCAATGGCTGCCTGCCTCAGTTGACCCACCACTTGGATGTTAAAGACAGAGTCACCTGCATTGACTTCTCCAGGAAGGGATTTATAGAGAACTTCTGAGTTGCATCTGACTAATTTGGACAGAAGATGCTCCTCATAAATCAGAACAACAGGGATGTCTGCAAATGGTATATTTTGGAGGTGATGTGGTATGTTACCAAAGTATGTAAAGGACAGGAGGTTATGCAGCCTTTGAAGATGTGTGCTCGTAATCTTGTGCGGCATGAGTTACTGTAGACTCTTCTATTTACCTGATCTCCATTGGGTCTTGAATATGCACACAGTCATGAAAGAACTGGCTGAAAGTATCATACAGTGGGCAACATATTGCACTATTAGCCTGCTGTAGACTTAAATCTTCTTCAGAGAGAAGCTATCAAAAGCTTTGTATATTATGCCAGAAGAGAGCGATAAGTTATCAAAAAGCATCCCACAGGCCCATCAAGTGTATTCTATGAATTCCACATAATAAAAAGCCTTATGGGGACTAACAATTATTTGGCTTGGAAACTTCGTGTAACTCTCTGCTGCTCAGTAACTATGTTGAATATTGTTAGATAATGTGAAATCAGCTTAAAGGCATGTTTACAGAAGACACCATTCCAAAAGTATCCACAGGCAGCATGATGAACTACATTTAATGCAAGGATGTTGCCGCCCATCTTCATAAATTCTGGTGAGATCCAGCTAAGTATAAAGAAAACATGTAAGGAAATCACTTGTGAATCATGTGACAGTACAACTGGACAATAACAAACATGACCTTCAGGGAGCATGATCTGAGCTTGCCACCAGTGTTGTATCTGTAGCTGATGAGGTCTGTACATAAGCCTCACATATCCAAAATATCAAGGTCAAAACAAATTCAAATTCTCAGAACAATCAACAAGTGCTGAATCATGGGGAAAACAGACCCTAAGGACTCCACTAATTATTTATCATGCATCCCGGAATCCCTTCATATAGAATAATGATAGATATTATTAATCTGAACCACAAGGATGTCTTCAAATGGTATATTTTGGGGGTGATGTGGTGTGCTACCAAAGTGCATAAAAGAGAGGAGGTTATGGTAACTTTGAAGATACGTGCTCCTAGTCTTATGGAATATGAGTTACTGTGGACTCTTCAAGACACCTGATCTATATTGTGTGGAATGAAAGATTTATCCAGGATATGAAGTGTATTGTCCACAATTAAGTTAAACCAAATGTCACAGACAGAACTTAGGATCCCTACTCCTCTCTTAATAAAGCCTTTGATAAATGATGCCATATTAGAGTTTCAGAGGGATGATCTGAAACATGTAATTGTAAAATTTTCTTCAAAAGAGCATGTCAGATAATTCTACTGCTGCAACTTCTAAACGGCAATTATTCGTTTCTCAAGTTTGAAGGGATGGACCAGGTCATTATTAGACATAACTGTATAGGGTCAATAAAAGCTTCTATAATGCTTCGGGCTGAGAACCTAAGAAAATTCACTATTTGCAACTAGTGTCAAAAGTGCAGACTTGGAAATGAACAAAGCTTTAAGTACATTTGGCTCAATGGCCATTTCAGAGCCGAGGAAGAATACAATATCCAGGTCAGTACTGCTGTGTGTAGGACATGTCAGAAAAATGGGGAGGGGAGCTATGGGCTTCCAAGACGAAGCACCAAGGTTGCTAGAAAACATATTCTATATTATATTAATTATATTATATTTATTATGCTACAAAATTATTGGTGTACATCAAGATGTTCATTTCCTTAGGAGCAGAAAGATTTGAGAATAGGTAAGATGAGGACCGAGGTGGGCAGGGGAAGTGTGTTTCGACACAGAGGTGTGTGGGATTCCACTCTTGCTAATATTGCACAGGCAGGACTTCTGAGAGGGCAGAAGCCCATTCAGAGCTGCTCAGCATTTCAGGAGAAGTCCAAGACTATAAATTAATACTTGTCCTGATCGGCCACTAAGAATATTTAATGGAGGTGAGTTAAATTAAAAGACTTTGAGCAAAAACCTGTAACTTGTCTAATCCTTGGCCTTGGGAAGGCTTAACCTACAAAGACCCCAAAGAGGCACTGCAACACTTGCCTTGATGGGCTATTACATCTGAAACCGCTTCTCTACCTTGTCTTCAATGTTGGCCACATGGTGAAGTTCAGTGTCACTAAAGTGCAGCACGAGAATAATGCTTAACTTAATTTTTTGTTTGTGTGATTTTTGGTTTGGGTTTTGTTTGCTTTGGCATTTGGATTGTTTGTTCCATTACTTTGAGGCTTTGATATTTATTTTCTCTTTCTTTTATTCTGCTCATTATTTTGACATTTTTCTGTGGCTACATACACTGTGCATATTGTTACATCTGAGTAAGGGCTATTTTTAAGCCCCTATTGAATGAAATGGCTATATTTTTTAATTAAAAATCAATTTCCATGTTTTTCCCTCTTAAGACAGAGTTTTTTGCTGGGCGTGGTGGCGCACACCTTGAATCCCAGCACTTGGGAGGCAGAGGCAGGTGGATTTCTGAGTTCGAGGCCAGCCTAGTCTACAGAGTGAATTCCAGGACAGCCAGGGCTATACAGTGAAACCCTGTCTTGAAAAACAAACAAACAAACAAAAATGACAAGAGTTTTTCACCCTGAATTCACACGCAGAGATGGATCTCTGTAAGTTCCAGGCACTATGGGCTACATTGGGAATTCCCAGCCAGCCTGTGCTACACCTGGGTACAGGGTAAATCTTACTTTACAACCAGCTCCATCCCAGAATTCTTTCTGCCTTCTGGATGCCCCACCTTCTATTCTACCCTTTCCTATAGACCAAAGTTTTCTTTTAATTGAAAGGTGATACATCCATACAATACAGCAGATATTCTCTATATAGTCTCTAGCCTCCTTAAAGCCTTCAACTTGAAAGAACTCATTATTCTAATTCTGCTTTTACTTCTAAAGCTCCTACACCACTTGCAACATCCAGAGGCCATCCATAGGTATGTTATGGCTTTTAAGAACTCATGTGTACCTGCTTTTCCTTTCAGGATTTTATTCTGTTATTACTGCCACTCCAGCACCAGGACGAATAGGTGACCTAC
Organism: Mus pahari; assembly: GCF_900095145.1. NCBI lineage: Eukaryota > Metazoa > Chordata > Mammalia > Rodentia > Muridae > Mus > Mus pahari. The sequence goes on from NC_034594.1 coordinate 87,787,852, forward strand.
CTATGCTCCGGTTACGTGTAAGAGCCACTGTTTTTCCTTTAAAAACAAAAAATAATAATAACAATAATTAAATTGTTTCTCTAAGTATAAAAAGTTGTTAAGAACATGTAATGGAATTTTTTTCATGGGATTTTAATTATATAACATTTATTCTTTAATCACTTAGGCATTAAATCTTGAATAAGCTAATATACTCATCACTACATAATATAAGCTAACGTTTTTGGGTTGGTTTTGTTTGTTTGCTTGTTTGTTTGTTTGTTTTTTCAAGACAGGATCCTCTGGAATTCTCTATGTAGAGTAGGCTGGCCAGGAACTCAAAGATATTTACCTGCTAGAATTAAAAGCATGCTGCGACCAAGCATGGCTCCAGGAACGTTTCTGATAAATGGACTCAATCTAAAAGCAGCAAAGTCAGTTTTCTATGGTTTTTGATTTCTTACAATGAAAAACAGGCAACTCAGATCCCAGGTTCAGACTGTAAAAGGAGAAAATGAAACAAAAACTATAAACAGACGTTTATAATTCTGGTATAAATATCTTTACCCTCCATATATTATTTTTAATTTTATCGCACTAGAAATCAATTGGAGATTGACGCCTAGCAATGAACATCTGATTTTTAATATATAGCCAAATGTTAATTTCAGACCCCCAGATTTTGCTTTGGTTAAGAACATTACTTAAATATATTGTTTCCTTTTATGTATTAAATTACAAGTCAACTATAATATTGTAAAATTGATTTGTAAGTGAAATAACACAGGCTTAGAGGGCATCTCAGAACAAAGAAAAGCATAACAAACAAAGCTTTCCTGCCTCTTCACATGAGCAAGACAAAAGAATAATATACTAGAAGGTGAGTTGTCCCTAGGTTAAAATCAATTCATTCAAATTCAATAAATCCCTTTCAGAGCTGAGTCACAACTACCTAAGACAAAAATAAAACCTAGTTAGGAAAGTAGAATTTTCTAGGATTTTCACATAAGAGAAAAGCTCACTTTAAAAAGAAAATGCTATCTTGTCCAAAAAAGAATTAAAGAAAAATCCTAAATAAATGCTTCTAATACTACTAAGTAGTACACATATTAACCTGAAATTTCATTAAAAAAAAACAAAACAGACTGCACAGATGACTCAAATCAATGATACAAAATTATCACAATCCAAAAGTTAGTATGTTTACCTACATTAAGGGAGGAGAGTTACTTGAACAGAACAGAAAGTCTGAAGACACAGGATACCAGAAATTTCCCTGTAACAAGCAATAAGAAAATATAGAAAATATCAGGTGCAAATGGATGTATCTGGAGGATATCATCCTTAGTGAGGTAACCCAGTCACAAAAGAAGTCACTAGATATGCATTCACTGATAAGTGGATATTAGCCCAGAAACTTAGAATACCCAAGATACAAATTGCAAAACACAAGAAAATCAACAAGTAAGACCAACCTGAGGATACTTCATTCCTCCTTAGAATAGGGAACAAAATACGCATAAAAGGAGTTGCAGAGACAAAGTTTGGAGCTAAGACAAAAGGATGGACTATCTAGAGACTACCCCACCTGGGGATCCATCCCATAATCAGCCACCAAACCCAGACACTACTGCATATGCCAGCAAGATTTTGCTGAAGGGTCCCTGATATAGGTCTTCTCTTATAAGGCTTGCAGTGCCTGGCAAATACAAAAGTGGATGCTCACAGTCAGCTATAGGATGGAACACAGGGCCCCAAATTGAGAAGCTAGAGAAAGTACCCAAGGAGCTGAAGGGGTCTGACACCCTATAGGTGGAACAACAATATGAACTAACCAGTACCCCCGAGCTCGTGTCTCTAGCTGCATATGTAGCAGAAGATGGCCTAGTCGGCCATCATTGGGAAGAGAGGCCCCTTGGTCTTGCAAAATTTATATGCCCCAGTACAGGGGAACATCAGGGCCAAGAAATGGGAGTGGGTGGGTAGGGGAGCAGGGTGGAGGGAGGGTATAGGGACCTTTCGGTGTAGTATTTGAAAATATCTAATAAAAGGAATATCAGGAAATCCTCATCTCTGTGAGATAACAGAGTCCTTAATTTAAGACGGTCTTCCATATGTCTTCAATATGCATTTTAACTTACACCAAGCAGTAGTTTCCTAATTTCCCTATACCTGTGATAATGGAATCCAGCCAATTTGAACAAAGGAATAGATTTGACTGAGAAAAATCAAAATTCTTTCCAAAGAATACATTGTTATCAATTCAGATACACACACAAACACACACACACACACACACACACACACACACACACACACACACACACACATACACATTCATATCTATTTCTTAAAATAAACAAGAATACAGACCTTTGAGATCTCTTATATTTCTTATATCCCCTGAGACAAAGAAGCTATCAATATCAACATACCTTACAGAGGCTATGGGTGTCTGGGTGTGCTCAATATTGACATATTGCCTAAAAGGAAAATAAGAACATTCAAATCCAAACTAATTTGTCTCAATAAAAACAGATTTAGTTAATTTTAGAAATCACATTTGAGAAGAATGGTCTCTTAACATAATATAGAATATATTGTGGTATATATGCCACCTTAATAGATGAATTTTAGTTTCTTTGGTTATCTGATAGAATTTCAAATCACTTCTAACAATACCATTGTATTTTTATTCTACTCTCTATCTTCTTTTAAAATTATAATTTTATAAGATAAATCTGATTATAAATATTTTGATATGTGAAGTTTCACATACTTAGCTTTGATAAGCTCCATTCTGCACAACTGTACAAACTTTTTTTAATGAAACAACAATTACAGTGGCTACTACTACCCCGTGTTCCTGGTAAGTAATAAAACACAAGAGGTTTACAGGGGATTAGATTAATTCTCACAGCACTATGGGGAAAAAATACTATCACCTCCAACTTTTACTGATTACTAATTTAAGTCTGACAGCTGGTGAATGACCAAATTGTAATTTAACTACAGTCAGTTTGCGTTCCAACCTCTTAAACTATTATACTACTGTTATAATTAGACATATTTCAAAAAGTAGTCCACAAAAATACCCAAAAATATATATACAAAGGGAATTTTCTTTCATCATTAGTTGTTATTAGTTCTGCAGCATGGAGATGAGAGTAAATATTATCTCACAAGGACAATGAATGACTTAGAATAACCAGGGATTTTTTTTATAAGGATTATTATATTCCAACTATTAGGATATTACTTTATAATAATATTATTACTAATACTCCGCCTGCTGTTAAGACCTGTAATAGTACAGGTCTTAAATCTTAAATCTAAGAATCTAAAATCTAAGAACTTTTTAAACTTGTGAGAAGTTTTGATCTCACAGAATATTCTTGCGTATCAGCTTTATGATAATTAAAAAAAAAATAACTGGAGAAAAAAAAAAACTTACTCCCTAACAATTGAGCTTCTTTATGTACTAACTGTGAGACAATTGTCTAGTCTCACTAGGTGCAAAGCACTGAACCTTTCTCCATGTTCTTTTTAAGCAGACATAAGCTGGACATGACTAATTCCCGTCGTTCCTCTTGCAGGGAGGACATAGGCAAGAAAGGCAAATACCCATGCATGTTCCTGCTACAGAAAGTAGCAGAGCAAGGATTCAGATTCAGACTACACTATCTACATCAAACTCTTGCCATTCTCTATGAAAATTTCAATAATAACAATCTTTCTTTTTTTGCAGTACAAGGTATCAAACTGAGGGCCTTGAACATGTAAGGCAAACAACAATCATACTCCTATTGTTCAAATTACTATGTAATAGAAGTTAAACAACCTAAAATACTATTATATATTTAAGAGTTACCAAATGTATACATAAAATATCTACACATGCTTTCTTACAACATAAAAAATTATGAATTTATTCCCATTCATCGACCTAACTCATAATAGTATTTTAAAGCTTTCAAAATTAAGTGACCTCCAGATTATAAAGATCAAGAAATAAATAACCTATGGCATTATTATGAAATGTTCTAAAAATACTGACTAAAAGCCTATTGGAATATATCAAACAAATAACCTAAGAGCAACATATACTCATATAAAAACCCTGGAACTTTCTAAAATCTCATTAGCATCTTTCTCTTTATGCCTCTCTTTCCAGAGTTATAATGATCACTATCACATAATCTTGAACCTTTCTTATTGACCACAAAAGAAAAAGGCCAAACCCTTTATCAAAGACAACTGAACTAGAATCAGGTTTAAGTAACAACTATCACAAAACAGCTTGCTGTTGGATTTGGATGACAAATGTAAGACACACACACACACACAAATTAGACAATCTAAGTAAATGCTAAAACAATTTCACTAAGTTTATCACTGTAATTACAACAGTTCTATTTCAATGTTTAATTTTTAAGAGTGAATACTGAAGAAACCTTCTAGAAACTCTCAATTACCCTTACCAATCAACTTCATCCTCACAGGAGATTAAGCATGGAATATAAAATGTCATGTTTATACATTTCATAACTTCAAAATTTATAAAATCTCCATGAAGAAGGAAAGCTTGGAATCCCAGCATTCATAACACTGAAATGACCTGTCATTTTGAGTTAGCCACAGTTAAGTTTAATATGAAACATAGTCATTCCTCGAGGCTTTTTATATTAAGAAGTTTTTAATAATTACAATATTATTAATGAAAACATTAGAATGAAATCATCAAATATAACTTTTTTGAAGAAAACAATTTTAGTACTTACCCATGTCAGGTACAAAACGGGAAGACCTGCCTGTTTTCATTTTTTTGTTTTCTATTCCTGAAAGAAACCAATACTTTGTCTTTGTAGGGTACTAACGAACCTAGCCAATTCACACTTCCATGTTGAGATGTGGCACAGGCTTGAATGAGAATAGAAATCTGAAATGAAGTTGCAGTCTGATTGTTTGGATGGCACTGAGAGTAAGAACAGAACTGTGTTTTGTGCTTGAAGGCTCCTGAACAGTGAAGTGCTAAGCTCCATTGATTTTAGTGTTGTTGTGCAAAGATGGTGAGAGAGAATTAGTTCTGTGTGGATACCCCAAAGCCTCTCCATTTCTGGTGTTGTGCTGCAACTGTAGCATTTTTCTACCTCTGATGTCTGTCCTGTTCTTCTCTCTTCTCTTCTCCTTCTGGGCAGAATCTAAAGAAAGCCTGTTAGCAACACTGTTGCCCAGAGGCATAAAGCAATCCTGTGTCTTGAAGGCACCATTAGAGCTGTAGGTCCATGAAAAATGACAAAGGTGTCTCTGGAATTCATCAATCCATGTTTAATTCCTGGAAATGTATGTCCAGGTCCTCAAAACTAAAATCTTCATTTGCACTGTCTTTATTCCAACTTCTCAGTCCATTTGTTTTCCCTTCATTTTCTGTCTCAATCTTCTTAATTATGTGATTTCTAAAGAATAAAAGAATTTAAGTTAATGTATCTAACTTGAAAGCTTAAAATACAAACTCTTTTACTTATTGTTTCCCTCCTAAGTACTAGAAAGCTAAACCATCAACACTATATTTGTTTGAACAAAGGATAATTCTTTTTCAAACTTAAGACATGAACATTTTCTTTCTTTTCTTGTTTTTCATCTTTTTTAAAAATAGGGTCTAAATTGCCTACTACTTAAATGGCCTTCTATTTTTTTTCAACATGGAATAGAGTTTTTTTAGGGCATGGAGAGGGGAGTTAGCAGAGTAGCAGAGGCAGAGAAAGGCAGAGAGAAGGAGAGAGTATAGAAGTAGAGGCGGGCCATGACCTTGTGGAGAGAGGCAGGAAGGGACTGGGGAGAGAGGGGGCAAGCTGGAAGCAAGAGTAAGAGAGACAAGGGAAGCAAGAAGGCAAGAGTTAAATGGCCTTCTATTGACATTTACCAAGTACGAAAATTACAAGCACATACAGGCATGCCCACTGGTGTTCTATAACTTTCTCTTAAAGATTCACGAGAACATATCATCTCTAACATAGGAGCTGCCATTTATTTATTATGTGAATAACATTTGTTTTTCATAAAATAAACAATATATTTTCCCTGAGTTTTACATTTGCTTTTTATATAAGCCATTTTCTAACACATTAAACCCAATACCACAACATATAGGACTGAAGTCTTGTATTCAACCACAAACCAGCTGGCTTACTACTATTTCGGATGGTATGATGTAAGAATGAAGTATGCCATATTAATAAACTGAGAAGCACCCTGAGAAGTAGCCTTAACAACTGAAGATCATCAACTGAAAAAATATCTTTCCAAAGTTTTCTCAAAGACACAACCAGTTGATCTAGGCATCCTGGCCTCTAACCAACCTCCCCCATGCAGGCTTTGTGTTTTCTGATACCCCCTCCCCACCATACACACTTCTAAACAAGGCACAGCACAGCCAAACCAGCTCTTCCAATGCTTACTCTGCAGGCTGTCTAAGATCAATACACATGCTGTAGGCTATTGCCCAGACAAAAGACCCAGAGGGTTCAAAAACACAAAAGCCAAAGTTCTTTGTGCAGTCAGCCCCTCTCTACTAATAAAAAAATCAGAAAGGACCACAATTTCCTAAATCAAACACCAGAATAACACAAAGATACCATATAATTAGACCAAATATAAAAATTAAAATAGTAATTACTACAAGGTGCTATAGAGAATTAAGGGAGTTTTTAAACTATTGATTATAAAAAGCAGTGATTTTGATTTTGTTTTTAACATTCTTAGATTCTCAGAGTATGTGTGACCAAAGTCTAAGAAATTAAATTTGCCAAGGTACATTGAAGAAAAATTTGCATTTTCTACAGACTAACTTTAAAAGCTGTACCAGGATCTACTCTGAAGTGACACTTTACCAGCAAGACCTGTAATTATAAACAGTATGATCTGCCCTCATTAAGCAAAGCAAATATTTTGATTGATTAGTACTTAATTTTAACTCACCAAATCTATCCTGAATAGTTAGATTCATTCATCACAGAGACAACAGTACTGTACCACAATAAGGAAAATGTACCTCTACCTTTTGTCTCTATAGCAAGGAACAACACTAAGGACTAAAGAGTACTAATGTGCTCATCCACTAAGAGCCATGGCCCCAGAGAAACAATGTGAAATCACCTAACCCAGATGAAGCCAACCAGACAATCGATCAGTGATATATGAACAGAGGTCTTAAATGCTAAACGTGTATCAGCCAGCTGCACAGGTTAAAAAAATGTAATACTGAAATATAAATTGAGAACAATTTGCTGTGGGGGCAAACATACACAAAAGTGACCATAAGACTCAATTTTTTTTAAAAAAAAAAGGGGGGAGAAATAACCAATAAATCAAGACAAGTGCTAAAATGATCAGAAACAAACAAACAAAAAATCTAGATTGGGTAAATGAAAACACAGGAAAAGGTTATCTGTTATCAAAAACAGGAAAATAAAATAAAGTAAAATAAAATAAAGAATTTTGGTGGACAGAAACTGATAGAAGTGTCACTGGGCCAAAAAATGTGGGTGAGTATGTGTTGTAGTTAGGTTCTATTGCAGTTAAGAGACACCATGACCAAGGCAACTTTTATAAGGAAAATATTTCATTGGACTGGCTCACATTTTTAGAGGTTTAGTCTATTGTCATCATGGTAGGAAGAATGGCAGCATCCAAGCACACATGATGCTGGAGAAGGTGCTGAGAGTTCTCAGTATTACTAGCAATACTGAGATAAACTAAAATATATTAAATTTTTCTGTGCAATAATATCTACTTCCTCAGGACAAAATTCTTAACAGAAAAATAAGCTTTAAGGGTTAAAGTTTATGAATAGTGAAAGCACAAAGATAGTTTAAAGTCACATGTTATACCTGAAGCCATATCATAGACTAAAATGAACAAAATTATCTCGACATGTTTAGATAATTTAAAAAAATAACTTTATTCATTAAAATACACCCATTTTTCCCAGCAGTCATTTTCAGCTTGCTTTCTCCAACAACACTGCTTCATGGTGGGTGGAGCTTCTGTATGGGGACAAAAAAAATAAGTGAATTTTATACCATAATGTACTCTTCATTGACATTTGATCAAGGAAAATGGGAAATTTGAAACTCAAATGTCCAATTAATAAAAAAGTATAATGCCAAGTAAACTTTGTCAAATGCATTATTTTCAGGTTGCTTTATCACTGCAATCTGTCCAGAGAACATCCTCCCTATAGTTTAAGCCTCATATTTAAGCACTTTTCAACTTTTCAAATGGGTGAAAGGAATCGATGGAGATAAAATCTATGCCCCTCTGAACAACAACACTTAACATTCACGTTACATAAAATATCTATAAATCCAACTAGCACTCACTTAGTTACTTTTTACCACTAATTAGTTAAACAATCCATTAAAATATTCCCTTCATCATCTAACCTAAAATGGCTCTTCAACTGTGTCATACTAGCCGTTCAAGAAAACACACACAATACAGCACATTTTCTATACAAAATGTACCACCCCCAAGAAGCTCATTAAAAGAACACATCATAAGGGATGGATTATCATGATAACAAATGTAATACATGAGGCTGAAATATAATACAGCAAAGGGGTTTTACTGCAGACCCATGCCAAGATGTGCCCTTGAGATTACATACAAGAGGTCAGGTTTCAGGAGGTTGACTGGGAGAAGAGAGAGGGGTGAGAACCTGCAGACTGGGTAGAGGCAGGCAAACAAGAGCAGAGCCATGAGAGCAGAGAAGGGAAGAAAAGGGTAGAGGACAGAAAACACTGGCACTCTTAAGGCAGCACGCAACTGTACCATACAGCTCCAAGATTACCAAACACTGGCATGTCTCAAGCTTAAGGCCTAAGGACTTACTAGTAAGCTACTTAAATCAGTGTTAGATCAGAAGAGGCACCAAGTCAAATTCTTCTATGAGTCTATCACTGCATTATCTTTCATAACTTAATATAATATTTACATTGCTTTCTCTAATTATGTAAGTTTATATCAAAGATTATTACACGAAGCCTTACACACCATATCACAGTTAAAGTAGCTTTGCTAAGATTTATGAGAATCTTTAACACTTAAACATATTTTATCCACACACATGACCCTTAGTTTTTTAAATGACCTTTGATTTGGTTTCTCTTCTGACATTTGAATTAATGACATATTATATGAAATATGGCTAAAAGTACACAGAAGTTATCAGCTAAGTCCTAGGAGTGAGAAAGAAAATTTACATGTTTTAGGGGCATATGTAGAAGGCTCTGAGAATAAATTAATAAGTCTGTGGAGTGAACTGTTTTGCTTTGAAATTTGCTCTAGGCAGGTGCAAGGGTGTTAAATGGTATACTCATTATCAAGCCCAGAATTGCCAGGTTTCTTTTAAATTCTCCTTAAGTAGCTTATTTGCCAGTCCTAAAGACTTCATCCCTTAAGAGTCAAAGAAATTCCTATTATATAATTACTGGCTCATAGAAACTCTGAATCTATACACCTACTTTTTAAAGAAAATGACTAGAGAATTCTGCTAAAATATATGTCACAGTACATTAAATGTAACTATGCAGTAATATGAGTAAGAATGTTCCCACAGACTTAGATATTTGGAGACTTAGTGTGTGGTATATGTGCTGGTAGTGCTGTTTGGGAGGGATTATTAGTTATGGCCTTGCTGGAGGAAGTAAGTCCCAGGAGGGAAGCTTTGAGAGGTTAAAGACTTTTGCTATATCCAGTCTGCTCTCTCTGTTTCATGCTTTTTTCCCCCAATCTTTTATTAGGTATTTTCTTAATTTATATTTCAAATGCTATTCCCAAAGTCCCCAACCCCCCCCCCCCGGTCCGCTCCCCTAGGCACCCACTCCCACTTCTTGGCCCTGGTGTTCCCCTGTACTGGGGCATATAAAGTTTGAAAGACCAAGGGGCCTCTCTTCGCAATGATGGCTGACTAGGCCATCTTCTGCTACATATGCAGCTAGAGACACGAGCTCTGGGGATACTGGTTAGTTCATATTGTCGTTTCACCTATAGGGTTGCAGGCCCCTTCAGCTCCTTGGGTACTTTCTCTAGCACCTCCATTGGGGGCCCTGTGTTCCATCCAAAAGGTGACTGTGAGCAGCAAGATTTTGCTGACAGGACACTGATATACCTGTCTCTTGAAAGGCTATTCCAGTGCCTGGCAAATCACATCATCTCTTGTTGGCCCAGACTCACTTCTGTCTTTGGTTTACATATCTCACTTCCCCACATCTACCATTCCTTCTTTCATGCCTATCATGCTTGCATGTGTGTTTCTCCTTCCTTAATGTCCATGTTTAAATCTATCTTTAAACTCTTTATAAAGAGTCACAGTTCTTGTGACTAGGCAGATGGTTCCCAGGTTAAAAGAACTTGCTGTTCATGAGGCCTGGAGTCCAAATCCCAGTGTCCTGCAAACACCCATGACTCCAGCTTCCAGAAACCAGTCAACAGATTCTTAGGCAGAAGTAATGAAAAACTGCCAGTACCTTGAAGGAATATACATTTACAGACATATGGCAAAAATCCAAAACTTTGTCCTTTTAAAATGTAGCTCACAAAAGAGTTAGGACCTGGTTCATCAATCAAAGGGAAGTAAGTAAAAATCCTGGTTTCTTTTGTGCCACGTAACCCAACCAAGTACTATTATCTCTACAAATCTGTTCCTTGCTGAGTATGATAAATTTATATGCTGCTTTTGAACATTAAATGGGAAACCACTTAGCAAAGAGTCCTACAACATAGTCCATACATAGTAATTTACCAATTATTATTAAAATTTTGGAGCCAATGATTAAAAGACAAGCAGCATTTCCTGTTCATTTTTAAGTGTCAGGCACAAGGCTTAGAATCCTATGACTTAAAGTTCAGACAGATATAAAAGGAATTACAAAAAGCCACTTTGTCAAGGACAAATGCTAAGTAAAAATATCTAGTATTATGGAAATATGCCATAGGCAGTATCATGAATTTGTAAGAATAATTTGATGCATTACCTCAAAGCTTTTATTATTACAATGATATGGTATCGATTTCATAAGCGATAAGGGAAAAACAACACATTAAAAAAGAGAGAGAACAAAGGTAAGTATGTGGAATATTACTAGGTTGCTTTACACTCCAACTTAAGAACCCAAATACAGCATGTAGGAAAAACTGCTTGTACAAAATGGTAGAAAACATCACACCAAAGATAATAAGACACATCTCCTTTCTGAACACTTCACAAAACAGACTTCCCTGAGATCTTTGAGTTTTCCTGTCTGGAAACAAGAAGACCCAGTAAGTTCTTTCATCACCACAATAGTATTTCCAGTAGAACATCAAAGCAAAACCTAGGAGAGCCACTCTGGAGGCTTTCTCATTCTTGGCAGTTTATTTTTATTTTACTCTAGACATACAGAGAAACTATTTAGAAAGTCAAATAAATTTCGGTAGGTAACAAAATTTCACTCAAAAAAAAAAAAACAAATATAAAAATGAATTTCCTTTTTTCTTATGACAACCATAAAAAATGTTGTCAGAAGACAGGCAATGGTAACACACCTTTAGTTCCAGCACTCTGGAGACAGAGGGAGGTAGGCATGTCACTTGACTTTGAAAACAGCCTGATCTATAGGCTACTCCTGAAAAGCCAGGGCTTCACAGAAAAACCCTGGGGGAAAAAAGGCTTTGGCTTGTTTATTTGTTTTTAAGGGTTAGGAAGATAATAAATGAAGTGCCTGTTCTGCAAGCATGAGGACCTAAGTTCAGATCCGTATCCACATAAAATCTGATGCCGTACTGCACATTTCTCTCTAACTCCAACAATTTGTCTCACAAGAGACAGATCCTAGGAGTCAGCCAGTCCAGCCAAGATGGCAAAGTCCAGGTTCAGTGAGAAATTTTGACTTAAAAATTAAGGTAGAGAGCAACTGGAAGACATCTGACATAGACCTCTGGCCTGTACACAAAGTATGGGAAACTCAGACCTATGTTCCTTAACATGTATTAAGTCAATTACTCACTGTAATGCTATGAAGTAGGAAATACTATAGTCATCATATATGGCTGAATAAAATGAAGCACCAGAACTGGTCCAGGGTCACGCAGGCAGTATCGGGCAGTAAATCTGGACTGAAGATGTCAAAGGTTCAAATCAACTACAGCATTCATTTAGTTAGCAATGTTTACAAAGAACCTATTAGGTACCAGGCACAGTTCTAACTACTAAGGATAAAACTATGAATAAATCTAATGTGATCTCTACGCTGTAGTTAGGAAGAGAGAGCCAAAAAGTCTAATGGGAATAATTAACAAGTGAAAAGTGTATCTTATAATAAATACGAATGAGAAAAAGAAAAAAAATATTTAATTTAATACCAAAGAAAAGAGTCAAATGACAAAAAGAGGGAGACTTGCTTCTATTTTAGGAACCAGAAGAAGCTCTCTCAGGTAAAGAACAGCAATAGCCGACAAGAACAACTACCAACAGCCAGAAGAGGTGTCCAGTATATCTGCCTGGGTAGTAACCTGAAGCCCAATAGTGAGAGTCATGGGGTAAGGCTAAGGTTAAGTTGGCAGCTACCCTGATGGCAGGGAGAAGGAGTTTAGATTCAATTTTGTATGTAACCTAGAGCTTTTGGAGGATTTTTAGCATAAACAGTTAAATCCAAGTTCTTTTTCAAAGCATCATTCTGAATGTTACTAGGAAACAGCAAACAAAATAAGGACACCAGTGAGGGCGCTAATCCCGCGGAGGCAGGATGCATTGGCAAGGCTGTGGGCGCACAGGTTGGCAAACCATGCAGTGCAGGTGGCAGAGCCAGGGTGGCCATGCCTTGGCGGAGGAGTAACCAGAGGTCATGGGATCCATAATTCAGCAGCCTGAGGCGCAAGAGCCGCGCGGCGGACCGAGGCCTCCAGGCTCAACCCAATCCTGCGACCCGCCAGCCCGAGGGTCGCTCACCTTCCGCGCTGCCTCTAGACACCATACCTGAACCTCGTCGGCCTCGCCGCCACTCAGTGCCCTTGTTGCGGCCCGGGAGGTATGCCAGGGAAGGTAACCAGTCAGCCGACCTCCTAGCAGACCGCGGAGCAGCACCACGCAGCATCCCTTGCTCCCTCAGAAGCTTCACCAGCTTCGCTACTCCACAATAGCTCCGCCCCACTCATCGTCTCCGCCACGCCCCTCTAGCGCGCCCTGCACCTATCCTACTTGTGACCAGACAAGCCGGATGAGAGCTGCTCCCATTCAGTAGGCTCAGTGCACAGGGGCTGTTAGCACAGAGAGTAAGGCATCCAAGGCCCCACTCTCCTCCCGAGTTAGGGGTGGCATAACCTTGGTGGTACATTGCTGACTGGCAAAGGAGGTCTCTGTGGTATACAATCTGAGACTCCATTGTTATTACACTAGTTTATTTATTTATTTATTTATTTATTTATTTATTTATTTATAGTTAGATATTTTCTTTATGTATATTTCAAATGCTATCCCCTATCCTGTTTCCCCTTCGAACCCCCCTATCCTATCCCCCTGCTCACCGACTCACCCACTCCCGCTTCCCTGTCCTGGTATTCTCCTACATTGGGGCATCGAGCCTTCTCAGGACTAAGGGCTTCTCCTCTCATTGATGTTCAATAAGACCATCCTCTGCTACATATGCAGCTGGAGCCATGAGTCCCTCTTTGGTTGGTGATTTATTCCCTGGGAGCTCTGAGGGTACTGGTTAGTTCATATTGTTGTTGCTCCTTTGGGGTTGCAAACCTCCTCAACTCCTTGGGTCCTTTCTCTAGTTCCTCCATTGGAGACCTTGTGCTCAGTCCAATAGTTAGCTGAGAGCATCCACCTTGTATTTGTCAGATACTGGTAGAGCCTCTCAGGAGATAGCTTACAATAGTCTTTATCGTTGAGATACTCAAACACAAAGCCAACCAACTCCTCTCCCAAAGTTCCACACTTTCATTCCTCCACCTTAGATATTTGAAAAGAACTTGCAAACACTTAAATAATCAGTACTCATTTCAAAACTGACTTTGCAAACCTGAGGTTCCCCCACCCCCAGAAAGACAGGGGGTGTTCAAATACAATTGCTCTCATTCTCCCTTTTTTTTCCGCTCTGCTTCATAAATTCAACTTCGGTATTCCAACCCCATCCCTAGAAAGCTGCATGCTTCTCTGGACCCACAACTGAAAAGATAGATACAGCTTAATTTCAGGAGTTACAGAGGAGTTACCAGCAGGTCATGTCCTGAAGTACCATAGCAAAGAAGAGAAGAAGCAGAAGCAGAAGCAGAAGCAGAAGCAGAAGCAGAAGCAGAAGCAGAAGCAGAAGCAGAAGCAGAAGCAGAAGCAGAAGCAGAAGCAGAAG
>NC_034594.1:87803180-87809362 GCF_900095145.1 Mus pahari
GAGAGAGAGAGAGAGAGAGAGAGAGAGAGAGAGAGAGAGAGAGAGAGAGATGGTAATGTTTAATCCAGAAAACACATTGAAAGTACCCTAATAATAAATATTCACCATGAATACTGCATGCAGCATATAAGTATTGTTTGATACTGCATTGCTTGATAATACTCATTTGCTTATTATCTGGATCAATGGGGCCACTTAGAGTCAGTAAAATTCAACCTTTGTAAAACTTTCTTAAAGATTTCTATAAAGCATCCCGTGTTCTTTCCAAATGTGACGATTACTTATCTGTTCAACAAATAGCAAAGCTTTTTATTATGGTCATAGCCACAGGGAAAGACAAGCAAGAGAGAATTCGACAGGTACAGACTCAGACACATAGCACAGACAGAAGACAGACAGGGAGTACATAGACAGAAGACACAGGGAGCAAGGTAGAACATGCAATTCTGGGTATGCTCCTGCTTAAACTACCCCAAGGAAAAATAATTTGACTACTTTTCCTAATGTGACACCAACACAGTTTTTGGGATTCTGAAGCTATTACTAATGGGTTAAAACTCAAGTACTTTCTCCTTAAAGAACTCTAAATTTTCACCCTATAAACAGAAAAGATGTTTGGATCACAGGTTTATCTTCTGTGAGCTTACTACCTTAAATCAGACTTCTCTGCCTCTAGGCCTATGAAAATTTTCCTCTCAGTTTTGCTGTTCTTTCATAGCCCTTCCATAGCCTGCCATTCTTTTTCCTTTAGTTTTGCCTTGTTTAATTGAATAAGACTCTATTCAGCCTTCCTGTATGTCTTCACTCTTAAAATTTGGCTTACATATGAATTCTCAAGGACGTTTTATTGATGACACATCTGTTGACTCAGTCTTGAATTTCTTTCTTTGCTAAGTGTTTATAGTTCTCAGTGTAGAAAGATGCTGTCAGAATCACAAACCCAATGCAACTGCAATCTATCCAATTGACACTGATTTATTCTATATGTTTGTGCACTCCACAAAGCTTTACTGAAGTTATTCTTAATTTTCAGAGGTAGGATTAGAGAAGCTGTGGGTACTGCTAAATTTATAAAACATATAAGGCTTATTGTAGTCCAATCTTGTAACTAATATGATAAACTTATTCCCATATAACATAAACTTCCCTACATTGAGTATAATATTTGTACGGATGTTGGGAATTCAAGAAAATGTTTCCAGAGATTATTTGTTAACTCATTTGAAATGAATCAGTACAAAATATTGGACATTCTATATATTTTGTTCACAGTAAAGGATTGACACTCATCATATATACATTTTCATTTGAAATGTAAATTAAAGCATGTCAAATATTTCAAGTTATAAGAATGAGTATTCTCAAACGCAATCATTGTCCATGAAAGGAGATCTCAGACTAATAGGGAGTTCAAGGAAGAAGCTTACAGAGAGATATGAGACTGACGTGAGTTCACAGTTGCCCCCTGCCCTCATCTAGAAACTAATGTCTTTGTTTAAACCAGTGGAAGAGACAATAATCTATTTTCCCCTCATGCTTTCCTTCTATAAAGTAAAGCCTAAATAGAATATTTTTCTTTAAAAGTAATATTTTCCAGCTTTTTTTTACTCAAATCATGAATTGTCTTATAGCTCTTTCAATTAGAAAAAAAAAAAAAAAGGGATTTGAAAGTGCTGACTCCTGTCTGTTTACTCTTTCTCTGGGAAACCACAAAAGAGGGAAAAAAATGATGCTTACCAGAATTGAAGCAGACAGCTCACCATCTTCACAAGTATACTCAAGGGACCTTCCAAAAAGGTGCCCAGTGTTTAGGGCTGGCGTGTCCAAACACTCATGACCCCACCAAAAAAAAAAAAAAAAAAAAAAAAAAAAAAAAAAAAAAAAANAAAAAAACAGAAGAACAGAAGAAGAAGAAGAAAGAAAAGAAAATCCAATTTATGAAAAAGCATCTTCTTCTGCTTCCTCTGCATCTGAGGAAGAATGGAAGTCAAACTACTTGATGTGGTTTGATGATTTTTTTCAACATTGTACAATAATATTTGCTTAAATAAGCTGCACATATCAAACAAAAGAACAGAGTTGGTTTGCTGTAGAAGATCTTGGATTCACTCCTTAAATAAATTCAGCCCACTGTTCAAGGTACTAAGTGAGATTCTGGCTCTGGGAATCAACATTAAGTCATTTACTCAAAACTCTAGATAAATGAGTTTCACTTGGAACAGACTTAGCACTCAGAAAGTAAGTAAGGAAGAGTGGGGGAAAGGGTTAAGACAGAGGAAATAGAACACAATAATATAAAGGAGGAAAGGAGAATCATGAAAAAAAAAAGGTTAAATGATAAGGGAGTGGGAAATCAGCATAGAGGACATATAACTAACGTTTAAAAAGTTTTTTGAAAAGCTATCTAGAAGCTAATTATTGTAGAAGCTGCATACACATACACACATACATGCACACACACACACAAAACATATATACATATATATATGTAAAACAAGTATGAATGGAGTTACCTACTAACAGGTATTGATTCTCATACTAGGCACTATAGACTCACAAATACAAATATAGTGCTAGAAATGAAATATTCTTTGTGAGCTCTTGGCCAGTCAATCACATAGATTCCCCACCAGGCTAAAGCTCCCATTACTAAAGATAGAATATGCTTGACTCACAGAAATGGAGAACTGAACCTGGTAATGGCCTGGAAATTTCCTTCCAACTGTGATGTGTACACTACTGGGGATATTCACATAGCATCTTGTTTAGATTGAAAAATAAAAAACAAATCTTAAATATGCATTAAGATTAAAGAGAAGTCATCATTCTTAGCAGTTTTTTTTTTATTATTTTGTTCAAAGCATTCAGAGAAACTATTTAGAAAGTCAAATAGTTTTGGTGACCAACTAAATTCCATTCAAAAATTTAAATATAAAAACAAATTCTATTATATCTTATAACAATAATATAAAGTGTTGTCAGAAGACAAGCAATGGTAACACAACTTAATCCCAGCACTCTGGAGACAAAAGTAGATAGATCTCTGGTGGTTGAGGCCAGCCTAATCTACAAACTGACTGTTCCAGGAAAATCAGGGGAACACTGAGAAACCTTGCCCCTAAAGAAAAAGAATGAGAATGAGAATGAGAATGAGGAGGAGCAGGAGGAGGATGAGGATGAGGATGAGAAGGAGAGGAGAAAGGAAGGAAGGAAGGAGGGAGGGAGGGAGGGAAGAAAGGAGGGAGGGAAGGAAGGAGAAAGAAAGAGAGAGAGAGAGAGAGAGAAAGAAAAAGAAAGAAGCAAACATTTTTTTTAAAAAATTGGGTTGTTTGTTCATTTTTAAGGGTTAGGAAGATGCTCAATAAATGAAGTGCCTGATCTGCAAGCTTGAGGATCTAAATTTCAGATCCTTATCCACATAAATTCTGGTGCAGTGTTGCACATTTCTCTCTAACTCCAACACTTTGTCTCACAAGACACAGATCCTACGAGTCCAGCCAAGATGGCAAGCTCCAGGTTCAGTGAGAAATTTTGACTTAAAGATTGAGAGAGAGCAACAGGAAGACATCTGGCATAGACCTCTGGTTTCCACACAAAGCATAGGAAACTCAGACCTATGTTCGTTAACATGTATTAACTCAATTACTCACTGTAATGCTTTGAAATAGGTAATACTATAGTCACCATATACAGCTGAATAAAATGAAGCACCAGATGTCATTAACTTGTCTAGGGTCATGCAATCAGTAAATGTAAGCAGGCAGGATCTGGACTGAAGAGGTCAAATGTTCAAATGAACTACACATAAGTCTAAGGGGAACATTTCACACTCAAACAATAAGAACAGTTAGAGATTTTTAGAGACAGGCAGGCAGACAGACAGACAGACAGACAGACAGACAGAATGCTGGATCTATCTGTAGCAGTAGTTCTCAATCTTTGAGTTGTGATCCCTTCTGCAAGCCTCTGTCTCCAAAACCATTTACATTATGATTGTCAGGAGAGGGCATGGGGAGGGGGTGCTCTAATGGTAATGATCAGTCATTAGTGAGTTCCTACATACTCACAAACTACCACTACTGGGAACATAGTAGTTACATAGTGGTGTTTTGGAAAGTCCAGTGTGTAGCAGCTACAGTAAGACTATCATCTCTGGGCTGGTAGTCTTGGGTTCTATAAGAAAGCATGCTGAGCAAGCCATTGGAGGCAAGCCAGTAATGAACATCCCTCCATGACCTCTGCATCAGCTCCTGCTTTCTGACCTGCTTAAGTTCCAGTCCTGACTTCCTTTACTGATGAACAGCAATCTGGAAATGTAAGCTGTATAAACCCTTTCCTCCCCAATTTGCTTCTTGGTCATGATGTTTGTGCAGGAATAGAAACCTTGACTAAGACAATTTGGTCCAGAGAAAGGGTGCAATACAGCTTGGGGTTCAGAGCAAGGCCTGGCCACTGATCGAAGCAGTGAAAACACCACTTTACTGACAAGCATTATTTCTACAAGGGACTGGCATTTATTTGTTGTGCTTACTTAACAGACTTCTAGAAATAAAAATGGAATACAGAGAGTGACATTTACTACACTTGCAACATTAGAGAGGTCTGTAGCTGCTTTCTTTTTCTCTTTTCTCTGGCATCTTCCTTTATCCTCCCCCTTTCCCTGGACTCTTTTACTGACCACCTAGATACTGGGCTAGAAATGCAAATAAACAAGATAAAGTCTTTCTTGTCCCTGGAGTCTAGCTCAGTCTTGTATCAGGGAAGTACAGGAGTGGAATTAATGAAACTGTAAGCAAAACACCTTACCAATGTAATAGTTATTTTTTTTAAAACCTTACTGGATTTAGAATCACCCAGAAAACATGCCTTTGGACAGGTCTATGAGCATCCCTCCTGAGATGATTAACTGTGTGGGGATGACACACCCTGAGTGTGACTGGCACCTTCCAATGATCTGGAGTTCTAGACTGAACTGTTCTAGAAGCTGTCTTATTTTTGCTTCCTATGGTGGATGCAATGTGACCAGCAATCTCACAGTCTTGCTGCTATGACTCCATCCTCAGCATGGACTTTGATGTAACAGTTCCTTTGAGATTGAAACATAAAATGCCCCATGCGAAGCCCTTTAAACAGGGATGTGAACAACTCAAGATAACTTCAGGATGTCCCTGAAACTAAGCCCCTGCCTGACTGAGTAAGTTATAAAGAAGGGCCTAGATTTGCTCTCAGAACAGTCAAGCTATGAAGTAGACTCTGAGGCCAGACTAACTGCCTGGAAGAAGCAATAACAATCCAAGCTGCCTGGAAAAGGTTTAGGCCAATTGAGTCACTTGGAAAGGACACTCTTCAATCCATGGAGCTGCCTGCAGGCTCTGCAGTGTGCTTCAGGTTCCTAGCATTCATTAGCTGTCCCAGTGCTGGGGTAGGCTTTGGTGACAGAGCTAGCCATGTGTCATTTCTGCTCCTGAAAGTAACCCCTCACCCATGCTCCTGTAAATAACACCAATAAAAGTAAATGGCTCACCAGGTATGATTTTGATGGTATGCATAGTTTGATCCTTTGCTGGGCTCCCTATCTGAAGTAAGTAGACACATCTCCCCAAAAATGTTTTGTCACACAATGTGAACTATACCCTTCTGAAACCACGAGGCAAAATAAACCATTCCTGGAACTAGAATGATGATTCAATAGTAGGGAGCTAGGCCATGGCAGCTTCTCCTTCCTCCTTTACCTTCTTCCTCTCATGGTTCTCCTCTGACCTTAAGCCTAAGCCCCAGCTATGTCTCTTCTCTTGTTGACATCTTTTTACCAATCAGAAATAATTTCAGAACAAGGTCACATAGAGCCACTTGGGTCTATGTGAAGACTCCAGATCTTGGGAACCTGCATTTAGCATTATAATATACAGCAAGACCAAACCTCAACAGATATAGAGGGCTCTCATTACTCAGTAAATAGAGCAGTTCTCAACCTGTGGGGCAAGACCCCTTTGTGGTTGTACTGGCTAATTTTGTGTCAACTTGACACAGCTGGAGTTATCACAGAGAAAGGAGCTTCAGTTGGGGAAATGCCTCCATGAGATCCAACTGCAGGGCATTTTCTCAATTAGTGACCAAACTGGGAGGGCCCCTTGTGGGTGGGACCATCTCTGGGCTGGTAGTCTTGGGTTCTATAAGAGAGC
>NC_034594.1:87809372-87814159 GCF_900095145.1 Mus pahari
GCTTGAGTTCCAGTCCTGTATCCTTTGGTGATCAACAGCAGTATGGAAATGTAAGCCAAATAAACCCTTTCCTCCCCAACTTGCTTCTTGGTCATGATATTTGTGCAGGAATAGAAACCCTGACTAAGACAGTGGTTGAATGACACTTTCAACAGGGGTTGTCTAAGACTATCAGAAAACATGGATATTTACATTAAAATTCATAACTGTACTATATTCACATTTATAAAGTAGTAATGAAAGTAATCTTACAGTTGGGGGTCACCACTACAGGAGGAACTATATTCAAGTGTTGGAGCATTAGGAAGGTTGAAAATTACTATCTCAGTCAGAAGTGTAACACATTGCTTTTCTGCTTATTCTGATTGTCACTGAACTTTCATGTACCATAGAATTCTGTGCTCGCAAGACACTGAAACACCAACCTTCAAACAGGGAAACAAGGACCATGGCCATGACTATCAGGTATGTGCTTTGCTTACAGACATAACCCTTTTGTCCTCCTGTATTTCAATTACACGGTTAAAGATTGTTAAGAATTTTAAAATGATGACAATGGAGCCCACACGCAAGTGTTAGGGATCCTCTGGGTGTAAGGCCTTGTGCGACGACATAAGTCACATGCCCAGGAACCCAGCCCAGCATCTGTCCATAAATGTCAATAGTATTGAGGTTGAAATGTGCTGCTCCGTGAGTTGTTTCTCTTCTACTTTTGGTTTTGTGCATGAAAGTGCCCCAAACTTTTCTACCTGATGAGAGTCACATTTTCTTAGGTGTTGGATTTTTATTATCTTTTCGACTCATGATCATATTATGTTTTTGTCAAGGGAAGTTTTGAAAATGTGATTAAAAATAACAATGATTTGATGTTGAAATGGGAGGTCATGCAACTGGGCTCAGTCTCATTATATTCCTTTAAAAACAGAACAATCTTTATGGCTGATGACAAATGGAGAGAAGTCAGAGAAACTTGAAGCATAGTAGGATTGATTTACAGTGACCATCCTAACTTTGAAGATGATGAGCTACAAAGAAGAGCTTGAGAGAAGGCTCTTCATGCTGAGTGTGACCTCTGATCAACAGCCAGCAAGGAATCAAGGCCTCTACCCATGAAACAGTTCACTCACTGCCAACAACCAGAAACAATTTAGAAGTGGCATCCTCCACAGCTCTGCCATACTGACACTGAATTTTAGATCATAACCCAATCATCTGTATGAACTTCTGACACATAAAACCATGAGATGATACTGAGGGGCTATTTTAAATTCTTCTACTTGTAATAATTCATTAGCTAAAATTAGCAAACTAATATAGCCCATTGAAGTGTCAGCTCATAATTCCTTAAGTGTTTCTTAATTAGGAACTCTGGCGGTAGATTAAACAAACACAAAAATATATGAGTGTATGTGAGGTATCTGATGGTAGAGGAAAATAACTTGGCTTAGAGGATATGGTTAGCACACCTTTCAGACAGTTTCAGGAGAGATGTGATGCCCCCTATACATACAAAAAGAAAAAAAAGCAAGGGATTTTTAAAAAAAAAAAAAAATGTCCAGTTGGGATCACTGTTGAGGTTTTAAAAGATCATTTTTACCATTTTCTTTTTGCTTTATTTTACAGGTTCCAGGAATTCTCCACACTCAATTCGAAACATTTGCAAAAATTCACAAGCTCTAAAGGGTCTTGTTAAGAGCCATACATAACGCTCACATGCAAAGGGCCCTACATATGAGAAAGATGCAGAAAGATGTTAATAAAAAAAAATCCTAAGCTACCTATGGCCCTCTAAGTGACAAAACACTACACTAGAAGCCAAGTAAATTCAATCTGAAATGCGTATTTCAATAGAAGCATCTGAAAATGTTGACTCTATTAGCCAACAGGAAAAACCAAACATTCATAGTGGACTGAAGTTGCCCTAGCAAAAAACCATTCTGCTCGAATTCAGGAACATTTAGAAAACAGCTGTGGTAGAATAGGAGAGTACGTTCACTCACAACGCCCCATAAATGTCTTCAGACAAGACAGACAATACTGTTATCCTTGTGGTCTGAGACAGGAGAAGGAGAAAATGTTGTGGGGTAAAAATCTTGAAAACATGGCCATGAGGGCTGGCAGGTTGGAGTAAGAGCAGTATAGATGAATATGACAAGTTATATTTTGGGATTATTGGCAGGGAAGTAGACACAATAGCATAGAGGGTAGATATCTGCCCAGCTCTAGTATGGATTAAACCTTCTTATCAATATAAAAGATTTGTTTTTTAATCTGGGAACCAAATGATCAAAGAAGGTGTAGAAACCCCCAACTGATGATTAAATATTTACTATAACACACTTTATATTTGATGTTCCTGGCCCTTGTTAGTCAGAAGATCATTATGCATTAGTGCATTTTCCCAAGTGGCCACTGCACCCAGAAGCCAAGTGTTCTCTCTCTCTCTCTCTCTCTCTCTCTCTCTCTCTCTCTCTCCTTCTTCCTTTACTGTGATACCATAGTTCTAGGCCATAACATTATAGGTACTGCCATTCCATGTGCCTTCATATATTCACACTCCATCTGTGATGACCCCTTTACAGCCTAAACATGGCACTGCCATCTACCCATCCTGAGATTCTAAAGCAGCAGCCACTAGTGCTGTTAATACCTAGGTTTATTTACTCCTCAGTAACAACCTAAACTAAGCCAGCACACTGCACACCAATCCAGCTTCACTTCGTGGAGCACAGAGAATGGCAGCCCTCTGCCTAGACCTGAGATCACTGACACCAGACACAAGGAAAATACATTCACCTACTACTAATATAGTCCCTTATCTCTGGCATGTTGACTCCTGGTTATACCCCTCCCTCATGTTAGCAGGTGCTCAAAGCCTGAATTGACCTCCTGAAGACTGCTATCATATTAGCTGAGTGTACTCCACACTCAGACTTCAGGCCCACTTTCATGTATTAAAAAATAAAACAATAACAAAAAAATAATAATTTTTTCTAGGAGTCTTCAGCTACTGAGAAAGAAAGGCCTCGGGGGCACTGAGAAGGACAAGCTGTGACCTGCCTCAACTGATTGTAACTGCTCCACTTAATCCTTCCCAAGATGATGAGCTGCCATCAATGTGTGCATAGGTGGAGGTTGGGGTCAGAGCAGTGTGTGACCACCAGGAACAAGTAGTGACTGTTTAGACCTCTATTTGGATAGGGTGATGACAGCTCAAATGGCTTGGCTTGACTCCATCCCTGTAACCAGGCATGACGGATGTGAGGGAGGGTAAGAAGATCAGACAAACACACTAGTACTTCTGGGTGTCCAATTCTTAGACTCGGGCCTTGTCAGAATTCAGTGTCCAATCAGACTTTACTGGACAGCAGGGCTGCTTAGCTTGCTCTCAGGATCTTGGGACAATTGCCCTTCACCTCCCAGAGAGCAATCTACCTGGCAGTTGTTGTACTTCTGGAGACCCCCATCCCTCAGGATGCCTACATAAAAAGAGGAGCCCTGAAGCTCTTGTCTTGTCATACAGACACTGGCTGACAGAAGCTGGGCTTTGACTGAAATATTCCTTCACACCCCAAAAATCTAGTCTTCACTTTGGTCTAAGATGAGAAAGAACTGGCCTGGAGGCTTTGGGAATCAAGGAGAAGCACTTCTGTTAACAATGGGAGATCACAGGAACTCAGCTCAGCTTATGGCTCTCTAGGCTGCCTCAGCTGAGGAGCCCAGGAGACTACTGGCACTGTGAACAACTTGGGTAGTGACTCTGAGGCTCCAGACACCTCATAAATTACCACATCACAGGATTAGAGGGGAAAATCAGTGGTGCTAGTCAACCTAACACACACCCTCACCCATGGGATTTGCTGTTTCCCAATGTTCTGTTAGCCGCCTCTATCACCCCACACATTCAAACCCACTGCCAGCTTCCTTGAGTCAGCACTCACTTACCACCCTACTCACAATCCACTGCTTTGTGCTAAGATGCTTGGAGGCAGCTCTGGCCACAACTACTACATAGGGTGTTAGTGTGCAAGGCAGAAATCCCATGACTCTCAATGGCTGGTGGTGGCACCCTGAGTCTCTGAGCTTGGGCATGCTACCCATCCTGAAAGGCTCCAGGACAAGTGGGGGGCTCCTCTTGGGAAGTCTGTGGAAGAGAGTAGTGAGTTCCCTGGGGTGAGCAATAGCGAATGAGCAACGGGGAAAACATGGGGCCTTAACACCTGTACTTGAACCCCAAGCCATCCACCCACTGTGTTCATCCCTCCTATGTCCCTCCCAGGATGCTGCAGAGGTCCCAGCACTCAAATGTATTTTCTGTAAGTTTTATTTTGTCCTTTGACCCCAAACTCTGGTAAAATTAAGGGAAATTTCATTATGATGTTTGGGTCCATTTTACATTTAAACCTTCTCAGTAGTTTTTCTAGGATGCTTTTGCAATACTTAAGCAGGCCTTGAAAGACTACCAAAAGAATGTTTCACTGTATTCTTTTTGAAAAGGCCTTGTCTTTTCCTAGCCCATAGGAAAAATAATAATAATAATAATCAAGTCATAACTCTGCAGACTTCTACAAAACCAGGTAGGAATCTATTACTGAACTGCACTTTCAGCTTCACTAAACCTATGTCAAAGAACAGGAACAAATATAGACTGAAGGGAGGGGATGACATGTGTTCCCTCAGAAAGCAGGATCCCCATCAAGCTTCCTCAGGAAGATGCTGTCTATGGGCACCAGCTTTCCATTCATGTGCACAGCCAGTCAACAGTTCCTCACACATAAACACAGACC
>NC_034594.1:87814539-87819619 GCF_900095145.1 Mus pahari
CAACATGTGCACCAGGCTCTCCTTTCTGCCCTTCCTGTCTAAGGTAGGAAAGTTCCCAGGCCTCCCCTGGTTGATCTTCTTAACTCCTTTTCACTTTGGGACTGATGCCAAAGTCCCTGGACCCTGTGATCAGCACCCAAGGCAAAGATGCCACAAAGAGATCTTTCAGGAATTGGGGCAGATGAAGTTAATCATGGTTCTCAAGTGCCTATCTAGAGTCCAATTGGTTTCTCAGCCATTGTCATTCGAGTCAGGGAAGGATCAGAGAAGGGTCTAAGGTGTTGCTAAGCTGCAAGATCCACTCTAACTCTAGCACAGAGACCTCTGAAGTTATCTTCCCCCAAACCTCTGCTCCATCCTTGGATTGACTGGCCTCAAGAGACCATTCAGTCCAAGAGTGGGGATTGGCAAGGCACAGGTGGAGAGGAGGGGTTTCTTGATGGTTTTGGGTGATAGAGATGGACCCACAAACAACGGTATGAAAAACGATCAATTCTGTGACTGCATACCTCAAAACCAATGCAGTCTATTTTCTTTTTTGTTGTTTTTTTTTTGTTGTTGTTGTTTTTGTTTTTGTCTTTGTTTTGTTTTGTTTTGTTCTGTTTTTCGAGACAGGCTTTCTCTGTATAGCCCTGGCTGTCCTGGAACTCACTTTGTAGACCAGGCTGGCCTCGAACTCAGAAAACCACCTGCCTCTGCCTCCCGAGTGCTGGGATTAAAGGTGTGCACCACCACTACTCAGCATGAAGTCTATTTTCTTTTGGGGTTTAGAAAGATTTAAGATTTCTTTAATCCCTTCCAGGATTAAACTCAGTTCATTAGACTTGGTGACAAGTGCCTAATTTACCAGCTGAACCATCTTGCCAGCTACTCCATCAGTTTTGAAGTTTAACAATAAGACAGAAACATAAAAAACAAACAAACAAACAAAGCAAAACAAAACATTTTTTCTTCCCAGCCCCTGTTCCTGCAATAACAACTCTGACACTAATTATTTACTAATAAATGTCCAGGCCATAAGCTTTGACCCATCTCCTTACTAGCTCATAACTTATTTAACACATTCAAACTGTTCTGTCTACCACATGGTTAGTCACCTGTCCTCAGCTTCATGTGTCCGAGCCCGGTGCTAATGCTCTTTATTCTGTCCTGATTTCATCTACCTGCTGGTTTATGTCCATCTCCTCAATGGTTACAGACAAATAATTTCTTTTATTCTATCTTGAGTTCATCTGTTGCTAATCCTCTTTATTCTGTCCTGATTTCA
Organism: Mus pahari; assembly: GCF_900095145.1. Lineage (NCBI taxonomy): Eukaryota > Metazoa > Chordata > Mammalia > Rodentia > Muridae > Mus > Mus pahari. Next base: position 87,815,807 of record NC_034594.1, read on the forward strand.
TCTACCTGCTGGTTTATGTCCATCTCCTCAATGGTCACAGACAAATAGTTCCTTTTATTCTATCTTGAGTTCATCTGTGTGGCTGATTACTTCTACTCAGATCTATGCTTCTGACCTCCATGTCCCCTGGCGAATCTCCCTTTATTCTATCCTGAATTCATCTACTTGCTGGCTAGTTGCCTCTCCTTCAGTCCTTGACAGCTACCTCCTTAGTGTCTTCCTTCATCACCTCTCCCAGCATGTCTCTCGAATCTCTCTTTATTCTTTCATTATTTCTCAGAATCCTCTCCTCTCCCACGTATGTCCCACCTCCTATTTCCTACCTCAGCTCATTAGCCATAGCCTTTTTTATTGTTAGGTGTTGCTTATAAAAGATTCTCTATACATAGAAAAAACTTACTTGGAACTTAAATAAAAATGGAAAAACAAAGGGAACTCTTCAAGAAAGAAAGTGTTTTAGGACTAGCAAGGCATAGCAGGGAAAGGCTTTTCAAAGCAGGCCAGAGAATCTGTGTTTAACCCTGGAATCCCACAAGGTAACACAATGACAAATCCCACACCACCCCCAAATTTAAAGTTTTATAGCAATGCTACTTATAAAATACAAAACAAAAACCTGGTGTGTGTGTGTGTGTGTGTGTGTGTGTGTGTGTGTGTGTGTGCGTGTGTGTGGACAGATGTGCTGAAAACTAAGAGACCACAAATGCTAGGCCAGATTACTAAGCCCAGTTAAGCTTTCAACCACTATAGATGGAAGAAATAAGATATTACATGATAATACAAAATTTGAGCATATCTATCTTCAAAATTAGCTCTATAGAAGTTGTTAGAGGGAAAACCCCAAATTAACAAGGTTAACTACTGCCCTGAAACATCAGGGAATAAATAATACTAGACCAGCAAAGTCAAAATAGGGAAGCATACATACAACACCACAATAAAATAAAAATAACAGGAGTCGACAGTCATTGTTCATAAATAATACTTAACATCAGTGGTCTCGATTCCCCAATTAAAAGACACAAACAAACAGATGGGATGTTTAAATAGGATGTATCTTTTAGCTGCACTTAAGAAATGCACCTTAACATCAAGGATAGACTTCACCTTAGGGTAAAGAGTTAGAGAAAAGATATTCCAAGAAAATAAGCCTAAGGAGCAACCTGGCACAGCAATTTTAGTATCTGACAAAAAAAAACTTCACACCAAAACTAATTAGAAGTGATAGGTAGGAGTGCTACATACCCATAGAAGAAAAAAAAATCATCAAGAGACTGTTACAATTCTTAAAATCTGTGCCCACTCACAATTACAGCTTCAATCATATATTGACTCACTGAAAGTGGGAGACTTCAATGCCCCACTCTCGCCATTAGATAGGTCATCCAGACAAAAACTAAACAGAAACATATCGCTGGTGTTTGCTACTTTCTGGGTTCTTCTTTCTTCCTCTTTTCTCCACCTTTTCCCTACTCTTTGAAGCTTCTAACATTAGGATAAAGGGGTGAGAGGAAAGAAAGTGATCCCAGAATCTAATTTCTTTTCTTCTTGTTTTTTTTCTTTGAGCATGACAGCTAACAAACCACAACCCACCCATGTGAAAAACTAATTACCAACAACCAACCAACCCTGCCCTTGCCTCTCAGGACCCTGGCATTTATATACCCTTTGAAAAGTTGCCAGTTTTCCAAATTCACACAACTGAAGAAGTTACTTGCAGTTGGCAAAATCACTTCCCTCCCTATAGTAAAAGTCAAACCATATTCAGCTGCTGTGGACAATCTGAAGCAGCTCCATATTCCTGGACACCCGGAATTAAAATGAAAACACACTTTTACAATATTTCTGTTTTTTAAAAAAGAAATCCAAATTCCAATATTTACACTACAGAGAAATACTGTAGTTAAATGAGGTTATAAACCAAATATACCTAACAACTATTCACAGAACATTTCACCCAACGACAAAAGAATATACTTCCTTCTCTGCACCTCATGAAATTGTCTAAAATTGATCACATAGCAAACAAAGCAAGTCTTACCACATACAAAAAAGTTGAAATAATTCCCTGAGTCCCATCAGACCACTTTAGATTAAAGCAGGATAACAACAAAAACTTCCAAACACACAGAATTGAACAACTTTCTATTGAATTAAATAATTCAGTCTAGACAGAAATTTAGAAATTCTATGATCCAATGAAAATGAATACACATGTTCAAGCTTATGGGACACAAGGAAAGCAGTTCCAAGAGCAAAGTTTATAGCAGTAAAAGCCTACATAAAAATTTTTGAAAGATTTTATACTATTAACTTAACAGCACATCTGACTTCATGCTTGAACCAAAAGAAGAAGTCACACACAGGCAGAGTAGAGAATAAGAAATATTCAAATTGAGGGTTGATATCAATAAAATACAAACAAGTGAACAAGCAATACAATACAATACAATACAGTACAAATAATCAAGGAAACAAAGAGAACCCTTATTGGCAGTCTTATTGGTTTTTATCAAAGCAATCTCCTCCATAAAACATGTCAGCCTACCCTGAAATATACAGGAAAACAAAAACATAAAAAGTAAAAATAATAGAGACAGAAGGCTTAGAAGATGTGAAAGTATATCATTTTTAAGCTTCATTTGTTATTTTCATTTCATGATGCTTCAGAGTCCAAAGAGCAAGTTTCTCTTTCTTCAAGAAACATATTTAAAATCACATAAGATGGCTTTTATTTGAGCCAAGTGCCTCTCTCCCTTCACACATATGGGATTATTAAATTCTCCTTAAAATTGCCTTCAGAGCTTCTTTGAGGAAGCCTGAGGAGCACACACCTCTGATAAAGTATTTATCCAAAAGTGCTCGCTTGCTTTTTCCTTATTTCCACTACAGGAGTGTGTAGGCAATTATTATTATTATTATTATTATTATTATTATTATTATTATTATTATTATTTTTGCAACCTACTTTTAATAAGCATTCAACATCTCCTCTAACCCACCACCCAGAAGAGATAGTGGAAGATAAAAGTTACTAGGATATGGGGGAGGAGGACCTGTTGAGCAATTGTTCTTTGGGAGGGAGCTTGATCTTCTTTGGCAGCAGTTCAGTAAAGTAGCAAACACCAAATACTATTCAGCAGGGGATTTCACAGGTGAGAAAAGAAGCGGCATAGTGGAAACATTGTGGCAGTGGCTGTGCAGACTCAGGAACTCCTGCTGAAGCTGCAACAAAGCACCCTGGCTCTGATATACAGCAGTTTAGCCAGTTCCCTGGAGACCTGGCTCTGCCACTGCCTGCATTGCCTTGAGCAACAATGCCCAAGGTGAGCCAGCAGGGAAAAAGTGCCTGTGGAGGACAGGCACAAACTCAGTCAACTTCATCAAAGCAAAAGGTCTAAAGTGTTTTCCTCCTTCAAGTCTGGGATCCCCCCCCCCCCCAGCCTGTTTTCTTTTATTCCATGCCTTAATTTGGATGGTTATTTTTCCCTTCACAATTTTTTTTAGGTAGTTTCTTTCTTTTCTCTCTGTTTGTTTGTTTGTTTATTTATTTATTTCAACTAAGCTAAAGAACCAGCAATTTGATATTTTTAACCTAATATTTGTTGTGGTTTATGGCATGTATACATGCACATTAATTTTTTTTCTTAAGTGTGCCACACTTTAATAGGATATATAAGCTTAGCTTATTCTGTGATCTGGGGTTTTTCAAACCAAGTGAATGTTGGGGGAACCTCATCTCCAACTTCTGATGTTTGTGCCTCTAACTGCAAATGCTTATTAATTTTCAAAGTTTTCTTTGTCAGTGTATGT
>NC_034594.1:87820145-87827501 GCF_900095145.1 Mus pahari
ATTTTGCATTTTCTTTGATTGTTGTGCCCATGTTCCGTATGGAATTTTCAGCAGCTGAGATTCTCTCTTCTATTTCCTGTATTCTATTGCTGATGCTTGAATCTATGGTTCCTGATTTCTTTCCTAGTGTTTCTCTCTCCAAAGTTGTCACATTTTGGGTTTTCTTTATTGCTTCTATTTCCCTTTTTAGGTCTTGGATCATTTTGTTCAATTCTATCACCTGCTTCTTTCTCCTCTCTCTCTTTAAGGACTTCTACCTCTTTAGAGCTATTCTCCTGATTGTCTTTAAGGACTTGTACCTCTTTAGCAGCAATCTCCTGCATTTCTTTAATAATGCCCTTCTTAAAGACCTCTACCAGCATCATGAGGTATGCTTTTAAATCTGGTTCTTGCTTTTCGGGTGTGTTGCGATTCAGGACTGACTGAGGTGGGAGTGCTAGGTTCTGATGATGGTGAGTGGTCTTGGTTTCTGTTAGTAAGATTCCTACCTTTCCCTTTTGCCATCTGGTGATCTCTGAAGTTAGTTGTTATAGTTGTTTCTGGTTGGAGCTTGTTCCTCCTGTGATTCTGTTAGCCTCTGTCAGCAGTCCTGGGAGTCCAGCTCTCTCCTGAATCTCAGTGGTCTGATTACTCTCTGCAGGGGCGCTCTCCTCTAGCAGGGAATTTGCACAGAGGCCTGGCAGTCAGATCTGCCTCCTTGCTGAAGAAGTATTCCCAAAACAGGTCCTGTCCCAGAAGATGTGTTGCCTCTGCTCTTTATTCACTCACCTGCACAGACTAGCCACCGAGTGACCCTGGACACAATATGACTCTCTCACCTGCTCTGGCAGACAGAGCCCTTACAGGTGGCCACCTTTTGTCTGGCGAGGAAGGTGCCCAAATTTCTGGATCCCGAAACAGGCTCTGTCCCCGAAGTTAGGTTGCTTCTGTCTATCCCAAAGCTGTGTAGCTTTTGTGGTCCACACTCTCACCAGTGCAGACTGGAGCCTAGGTGAACCGGAGCAAAGATGGCTCTCCTACCAGCTCAGGCCTTGAGACTCCTCCGGGGCGGACACCCCTCCTCCTTGGGTGGGAAAGGTGCAGGATGACTGGAGCCACAAATGGGATCTTTCCCAGAAGCTGTGTTGCTTCTGCAGGCTGCCCTCTCTCAGGCAATGCACTGGAGCAAAGATGGCTCTCTTACCAGCTCTCCTCTGGTGGGAAAGGTGCCAGATGTCTGGAGCCAGAAATGGAGTTTGACCCAGCAGCTGTGTCACTTCTGCAGGCCGCTCTCTCCCTGGCAGTGCACCGGAGCAAAGATGGCTCTCCTACTGACTCAGACCTTGAGAGAGATTTTTTTTGTTTGTTTAAATACAATTCATGTATAATAATTAATGGTCAATCAGCTTGCAAATGTTCCATAATGCTTAAAATAAGTTTTCATTGATATCCTTGGCGTTATTATATTATCTGCAGATAAAAATGGGTTATCTGAGCCTTTTTTATTCTTATACTCATATTAATAAGTATAAACAAAAGCCTCCAATTTTATTGTACGATAGAATATTAGAATATGACCCAGTGTCAACTTTTATTTCCTACTTGTGACAGAACTTAAAATATCACATCTCTCAATTCTGACCACAGCAGTATGCTGTCTGTAAGAGTGATCTCCACTTATGAAGTCTCAGTAGTCATGCAAAACAAATAGGGAAACAGAAGAGTGATGTTGTTGCGACCCCTTCTGACCAGCTAGTTATGAAAAAATGAGGATATGGAAACCACGTATGGGGTGCCACCTTGTGGAAATAAGAAGTTAGTACACCTGAGCTGTGTCTTCTCCAACAGTTAATTTGCCTTTTCTGACTTCAAGTCCAAGAGCTAGAGGAGACCTAAATCAGCCTCATCACAAGCACTCTTCTCTCAAAAGAAACACAGCCTCAGTTTTAAATCCAAATGACTTTCAGACTTATGAAAATGCTAGGCAACCCAGGGCACTGAACACTATTAGACAATTCAGGCTAGTGCCTTCTGTCTAGTCCAGTGGAATAAATCCTCACAATACCCAGCTTAAAGTTATTAATGTATAAGTAATGTCAGATGTCGTGAATCATCTAAGCTAATAGCATATTTTATAAAATGCCCTAGTAGGCAATTGTTTGTGGTTGTACGACATGAAGAAGAAAGTTCCTGTCATGGTGGTGGTCCATTGTTAGTTCAAGAGCTGAAGCAGGGAAGCAGAAGCAGGTAGATATCTTGAAGTAGAACATCCTAGTTTAATACACAGTTCCTGACTAAATACAAAAAAAACCCAATCCTTTGATTACCAAATACAATTTTCAGTAACTGACACTCAAAATGAACATGTCATAGCAGATGTGCATCCCTTCTGAGTGCACAGTGTAAGATCAAACTTTATCATGCCAAGAGAACATTCATGAGAAAATAAACTGGAGACACAAGACAGATTACAACAGAGGTATTAGTGCTGGAGAGATGGCTCTGCGTTTAAGAGTACTGGCTGTTCCAGAGTTCAATTCCCAGCAAACACATGGTTTCTCATAATCATGTATGGTGAGATCTGACACCATTTTCTGGCCTGCAGGCATGCATGCATGCAAAGTGCAGTATACATAATAAATCTTTTTTGAAAATCAAAATAAATAGGTCTGGAAAGCTACATGTATTTTATTCAGAAAGTACAACTACATCTACTGCTACCCTGCATATCCAGGGTCCTACAGTGTCCTTATATTTATGATAGTCTACCACTTCAATTTATGTATGTGACCAGTGTTGCTTATGAAATAACTTCAACTAAGTTATATATGTACCATTGTCATTCAAGCTTAGAAAGAATAACAGGTGTAAGGGATTTATAAAGATTTTTAGTCAGTATGTAGCCTTTGGAAAGAAGTGCTCTTTCTCTTCCTTATTTTTTTTTTTTTGTTTGTTTCTTTCTAAGACAGGATCTCTTGAGATTGTAGAGATGGTTCAGTGGTTAAGAGAACTGACTGCTCTTTCAGAGGTCCTGAAATTTCCAGCAACCACACGGTGGCTCACAGTTATCTGTAATGGGATCTAATGCCCTCTTCTGGTATGTCTGGAGATATCTGCAGTGCACTCATATAAATAAAAAACAAATCTTTAAAGAAAAAAGCAGGACCTATCAGTGTAACCTGCCAGACGTGAATGTCATGGACTTGCTATGTGGAAGCTGACCTTGAGCCTTCAGGGGTCCATCTACTTTCTTATCCTAGGTATTGAAGTCAGTGTTCTGCATCATTATGCTCAGCTGTGAAGAGTCTTTTTATAGTTGTGGTGAAGAACTTTGCTTATCATTTCCCATCAGTCAATTCTTTCTATGTAAATGAGAACATTCTGTAGAATCTGGTTGCAGGTAATTCTGATTGGCTGTGCAAATCTGGCATTTTTGTGACTCTAGTGAACAAAGAAGAAATTCTATGTCTCTGATTATTTTTCCTGTTGAATGGGTGGGTAGATCATTAATACTGTGTGTGTGTGTGGGGGGGGGTGTTTCCATGGCCAAGCTAGGACCCACCCCAGATTTCTATTTCAGAGATCTTTACTTACTTATTTCTTGTGCCTGGGCTTGCATAGGCACTAGGTCGCCACACTTCCTGAAAACAAAACAAAATCAACCAACAATCCAAACAAAAAAAATTAGTGATCGATTCAATTGTTGTTTAAAAGTAATAGACAAAAAACAGGAGAAAAAATATGGCTGTGGCTATGGCTGCTGGTGGCCTTTCAGTGCCTCTTCTATACTGGGTTTAATTAAGTTCTATTCTCCTAAAGGCCAGCAAAGAAAGGGAGAAACAGAAGCAACCTGGAAGAGTAGGTCACATGGCTGGCACTGCAGCCAATATGGCTGCCAACCACAAATGGACTTCCATTTTGGTGAGGTCAGTGAGCAACTGAGTGACAGAACAAGGAATTAGAAATATAAAGAAATACACACCTTCCAGGGAAACACACACACACACATACACACACATACACACACTTAAGCACACAACTTAAATTTGAACTAAACATACAATAAAGTAACAGAAAAAGTAATTAAAAACAGCGACCAAATGAAAACGAAATAATGAAACTGGTTGTGGCCATACGCCTTTAATCCCATTACTCAGGAAGGAAACAGAGGCAGGTGGAATGCTGAGAACTGGAGGCAGGTCTGATGTACATAGTGATTTCCAGGGCTATGTAGAGAGTCCCTTTCCACAACTAAATAAATTAATAGGAAAATATAATTATTAACTTGGTATAAAACTAATAACTAACCAAACAAGTTAAGACAGTGCTGGGTGCCAGGTCTATCGTGGATGGGAAACCCATGGTCTAGAGTGCCCCAAGCTCTGGACTCCATACTTCAAACTGCATTCTCTTTAGCAGTCTTCCCAATGTGGCTATATTTAACCACATTTTTAACCACATTTTATTTTTAATAAAGTGGTTCTATTTTTAACCACTTCCAAAGGAAACCCCCTTCCCACTAATGCCCAACCCCACCCTGCAAAGGTATTTATTCCCTGATCAGTCTTCCCTCCCCCCATTCCCCCCCCCCCATCCTGACAGCTAACCTAGCTCTCAGACCACAGGGGAGTACCTGCCTGCCTTGCCGAACTCTGTACTGAGCAGTAAACCCAGTAATTCTAGAAAGCAGGAGCTGAAAATATGCAGGTACGATGGTAGTCGAGTTGTGTGTGGTGGTGTGCGAGAGAAACTGCTTCTGTGTTTCTTTCCAAAGTTGGCCCTTTCCAGCTTTTTGAGGAAACTCCATGCTTATGATGTGTCTTTTTGTTTATTTGATTTTTACTTCAATTTCTCATTTGATTTAACTTTGTCTGCCAGCCAGAAAGACCTGTGGATTGTTTAGCCTCCTTAGCCTCAGGGACATAGACACATAGTTTCACTGAGGCTCCCATGATTTTTTCCTGAGTGCTGCTGTGAATGAGTGTCTATCAAAATTATTTTAACATCATTATACTTGTTACCCTTCTTCTCCTCCTCTTCCTCCTCCTCTTCTAACTCTTTCACCTTTCTTCACTTTTTTATTATGAGTCAGGGGAGGGAGGCCAAGAAAAGAGAGCAAGAGAGACTTGACTGGTTCTCTTTAGCATTCTTCCCAAGGTAGTTGGCTATATATACTATTTGTAACCACCTCTGAAGGAAACCCCTTTGCCAGTAATACCTAATCAACCCTGTCCTGCAGAGTTACTGATTCTTTGATCAGTGTTTTGCCCTCTCTCTCTCTTTTTCTTTTTTCTTTTCTTTTCTTTTCTTTTCTTTTCTTTTCTTTTCTTTTCTTTTCTTTTCTTTTCTTTTCTTTTCTTTACTTTTCTTTTCTTTTCTTTTCTTTTCTTTTCTTTTCTTTTCTTTTTTTTTTCCCTGCTTCCATCCTGAGAGAGATGATCTAGCATACTCTCAGACTGGCTCACTTAGGCAGGCCTTTGTCCTTTGTCATCAACCTGGGATCAGGAGCTTTGCGGAAACTTGTCACCACTAGGTGTCGCTCGACAAAGGTCTCCATCAACCAACCAAACCAATACACTCCCTGCTGCACTCACTCACTCAGTCTCTGGAGGGTCCTCCCTAGGTCAGAATACCCGCCACTTCTCCCGCCTGAAAATAGTGAACTCAGGCTGGACTCCGGCCGACCCCCTCAGGCACCCAAAAAAACCGAAAAGTTTGACAGGGAACTGTGAAAACAGGTGAAATCATTCTCTAAGTGAAAGTACTTGACAGTTAGCAGGGCAAGGAACATGCGCGATCAGTGGAAGGGAGGCACAATTAGGGGAAGGGAGCATCCAAACATGGTGTAAGGGGAGGGTGGAAGCAACCTCAGTTCCACACTATTTAGATCTCAATTTTAAAACACTCCACTGCTTGGGGTTTGCTTTTGTTTTCTGTTCCTCAGATGCCACCGCCCGCCCTCACTCACCCACCCGCTCCGCTCCCTTTTCTGAGACTAAAGACAGAAAGAAAATTAAAAGAGTGGTGGGATGGTTAAAATTCCGGTTTGTGTTGATTTTTTTCTAGGAATAACTTTTGATAGTGATTTGTTTTCACTTTGGCCAGAAAATAATTATATTATGCTCTGCTTTCCCTTGTTCGTGTGTGTGTGTGTGTGTGTGTGTGTGTGTGTGTGTGTGTGTGTGTGTGAGTGTGTGTGTGTGTGTGTGTGTGCGCGTGCTGGTTTGTTCCAAGTTGATTTTATTTATGTTTCTATAGATCTGCCCCCCCCCCTTTTTCTTCCTTTCTATCAATACAGGATGAATCTCTCTACATAACTGAACCTGCCCTTGAACTGGCTATGTAGAACAGGTCAGCTGTGATCCCTGAGAATCAACCACCACCTTATTTGCCTGTTTCCAGCTCCTGGAGCTACTGAGTTTATGCAGTACAGAATTCAGCAAGGCAATCGGGGAGTAGCCTCAGTTATAAGGTCGGACAAGTTGTTTCTTTGAGGTCCAGTTCTCTTGTTCTTGGGGACATTTTTGGCACACTTCAACAGGCATGACTTCTAGATGTTCCCTGTGGCCTGTGAATTTCCTCCTTGTATCTTTTATGGTTTTGCATTTTGCTATCTGTTCATATTGGACCTGGAGATACATGCTGACACTCGCTGTCCTGTGGCTTTTGAGACTAAAGGACACTGAGAAGCCTTTCCAAGGCTATTTGTTTGTCCAGCCTACTTTTTTTTTTTCTGCCCTTGGGTCTGTTGTGGTGCCCGAAGCTAAGCCCTAGCACACTTCTTGCTTTCCCATGCTTGCTTGCTTGCTTGCTTGCTTGCTTGCTTGCTTTCCCATGCTTGCTTGCTTGCTTGCTTGCTTATGTATGCTCCCTGGGCAGTTTGTAACAAGAGGGCACCACTCTCAAAAACCTCCAGTCCCAACTTTGCCCTCCACTACCCAATCACAGGCTCTAGCCTTTATTGACCAGTTAAAATTGGGAAAAAAAGTTCCTGTGAGATCACCTGAGTACATGACTGACTGCTCACTGGGGGTAACCCCTCTTGGGAAAGCAGAATTAACATCAGAAAACAGCATCAGGACAACCCACAACAATAAGTGACTTGGAGGAGATTCTAATCCGATAAAATAAAATCAACAGACACTATTTTAGAAAAATGGCATAAAGCTATGTCCTTTACAGCCAAGTCTTCTAGTTCATTGCAAGAAGAAAGAAGGGCTCATCTGGAAAGGGAGAAAAGCTTTACACATATGTCATTGTGTGTGTGTGTGTGTGTGTGTGTGTATGTGTGTGTTTGTGTGTGTGAGAGAGAGTGTGTGTGTATGTGTGGAGAGAGAGAGAGAGAGAGAGAGAGAGAGAGAGAGAGAGAGAGAGAGA
>NC_034594.1:87827564-87863415 GCF_900095145.1 Mus pahari
GGGAGAGGGAGAGGGAGAGGGAGAGGGAGGTTTATATTTGAGTAGTTATGTGGTATATACATACATTTGAACATGTAATAAATATGCTTGGCTGTGTGTGTATGTGTGGCACTCAAAGGTGAACTTTGAGTATATTCTTGTAGACATTTACTTTTTTCCCCTTGTTTTCTTTGCTTCCTTTTCTGCACCCTGTGCTCACTGGTTCAGATCTCCATCTATCTCATTTCTCTTAACATCCAGAGTCATATAGATATACCATTAGCTGGTCTTTGCAAGAATGGATAACTGAAGCCATGATAGCATAGCAATTACTTTACCCACTATGTAAGAATTACTGATTTTTATCTGTCAATAATCTTCAATCAGACCCTATGATAGATCAGTTCTCTGTCTCCTCTTAATCCATATTCGCATTCATCTGCATTACACCAGCAGCAGTAGAATAGAAAGGTTTTCTGAATTTCCCTTTTCTGGTTTAATGTAAAGAGAGCCCATAATCTTATACTTGCAAATAAGCGATATAAGTCATATCTACAGTTATTCCTGGGCTCAAATGGTGAAACAGCCAATTTTACATGGTACCACTAGACATGTGCTCTTGATTTTGTCATCCAAGCAGAGAAACAGGAAAATAGACACAGTGCTCTTGAAAAGCACCACTCCCTCATGGCACACACCAGGCTTAGTACCGAGTTTCTCATCATCTTATCATGATTCTAAAACAGGCAAGATAGACCCAGGGCAAGTGAACAGCCATATGATTTCATACCACTGGGATGATGTATCAGTCAAGGTTCTCTACAGTCGCAAAACTTATGGAGTGAATATATATATATATATATATATATATATATATATATATATATTCATATATATTATATTCATATATATATATATATATATATATATATATATATGAATTTATTGGAATGAGTGATAGGCTGCAATCCAACTAAAGCAATATTAGATGAAACTAAGATAGTGTAGACTAAGTAGGCACCCTGGGAATTAGTAGAGTTCCCCACAGAACTTCATTTTAGTGCCTGCTGGAATCTGTTTAGTGATGGCACAAAACAAAGCTTGCCAATTTACAGGATGGTAGCTAAGGGGCTTCATATTCATACATAGCGAAGGTTATAGAATTTATGCTTGACAATCTATGGATACATGTTTAATTTTTACTGTAGACCAATATCAAGGCAGAAGTTTGTCATCAAAAGAAGATTATGCAAATAAATATAATGGCAAGCTTGGTTCATTACTTCAGCTTGAAGTATGGGTGATCTATGGCGATCAGCAGATGTTTCCAAATACATGCAAGTCACTAATATTTCAAGTGCTATTTGTCTTTCAAGAGTTTGCCACTCTCTTATCCCAATTTTTGTGTACACCAATTAAAAATAACAGCTTCTTCAAAGATTGAAATGATTCCAGCTTATACAGAACTCCTGAAACACCCAGCCTCTTGGGACTGAGCAATAACTCAGTTCTTGGACTATGCATTCATATTGGCCAATGTTGTGTTAGGTAGTATGTAGTGGTGGTTTGTCTGAATGTTTATCTGAACCACATGGACACAGTTCACTCAGGCCATCTGTTAGTGGCTACGTGCTGAGCCATGTCTCTAAACCATAAGCAGAACATTTTCTTGGCCAAGTGCTATCCTGAATATTTTATAGTTTTATTTGATTCAAGAGTTCTAAAATAGCTGCATCAGACAGCCCCTGTCACCTCACTAACTACTTGGGTAACGAGCAGATCTCTAAGGATTCGAATTTTATTTTCTGTGACATATTTTTTTTCAACTCTTGAGTTCTCTTTAGGGATTCCACAGAAACAAAGAATGTCAAACCTTCTTAAACCAGTAAAGAAAAACAAAAATTCCCCAAAACAACAATAAAAATAATCCAAAGAAACAACATTCATTACATACACACACACACACACACACACACACACACACACAAAGAATTCCACTCAAATTGTCTCTTCCTATGAAAGTGTATTTTAATACACAAAGTAGATATTTAAATCAACTATCAATTTGTACCTCAACAAACAATTATGTCTATATCAACACAAAATGAAATCAAATTACCACAGAAGCTAATTGTTTATAAAACCCAGTGTATTCCCAAATGTTCGGAATTGTACCAATTAAAGAGTTGTTAGATTTTTTGTGGAAGAGTTATTGGTTTTTCTTCCTTTTCTTTTTCCTTTTTTTTTTTTTTTTAACATGAGGTGACACAAGTTTCAGTGTTAAATTATCATATATATGACACAGAATACACCTTCTTTAACTGAATGGCTGAACATGTGCAGGGAAAGAAAGAAAATCATGGGTAAATTCTATAGTCTATTATTAAATCAATACAGGACAAGTACCACTAAGATGCTGTTTAATGTTGAATGACATCAAATGACACACATAGGCCTGTCAGTGCTGAGAGTTTGTAAATTTCCATTTTTCTTTAGGTATTTTATTTTTGTTCTTGTGAATTTATCTCTGTCTGTCTCTGTTTTTGTCTCTTTATCTCTCTGTCACTCTGTCTCTCTGTCTCTCTCTCTCACACACACTTATTGAGAGAGACAGAGCAGGTATATACCCATGCACAGATGTTAGATGATGTCATGGAAATCCTGGATCTGGAGAACAAGTGATTGTGAGCCAACTGCTGACAATGGTTTTTGAAAACAAACTACAGTCCTCCTCAAGAGTACTCTTAACCACCAAGCATTTTTTTTTTTTTTTTTTTGGTGTTATTGTGGGTCAAGTTTCCACCTGGCAATCCTGGGGAGTCTTTAACTCACTATGTAGACCAAGCTGATCTCAGAGTCACAAAGCTCTGCCTGTCTCTACTGTCCAAATTACAGAAATAAGGGTTTGTGTCCTCAGGCCTAGCTCCCAAAATTATCTTTAATGTAGCTGAAAATTTCATTAATCTTGTAGGTTCAATTCAATGTTCAGAGGAGTCCATAGAACAACTGTTTTGAACTTCCCTACAATAAACTATTTACTATTCCCTGACTTTTTTTCAGGAACAAAATAACAAATAACATTCAAATTTGAGAATTTAGAGGTTTACTCTTTATTTGTAGCCTTTGTTCTCCCTCCTTCCCTTCCTTTCATTTTTGTATTCCCCTTTGAGTTTGTTTGTCTGGGAGCTCTCTCTCTCTCTCTCTCTCTCTCTCTCTCTCTCTCTCTCTCTCTCTCTCACACACACACACACACACACACACACACACACGCACACACTTGTCTGTGTAGGCTAGAGATCAACCTCCATGAGGGTCATCTACTTTGATTTTTAGAAAGGTTTACTCACTGGACAGATTCTCCTAGTCTAAGCCCTGCAATTTGAACATAGCTAGAACTATAATCAACCATATGCATACTAGTTTCTTGTGTGTTCCAGTTATGGGTCTAAAACACAAATCCTCCTATATACATAACAAGCAGTTTGCTAGTTGCCAACCTTTACCACATTTGTGTAGTGAATGAACAATGTTAATACTAAACAACACCTATTATAGTGTTGAACACTGGTCTAACTTAAAATTTTAATAAACATTGCTCAAAGTTATGCAGTTAGAGTGTAAAATAAAAGCATTGAACAACTTGAAAATATTACTTAATAGAAATTATTACATTATCCTCATGGTGAGAAATGAAACTGATTTCTTTAATGAGATTTTTATATGGTCATATAATTGAATTTCCTATTCATTCAATTTTCTGTAACAACCAGATATTTTGTCTGTTTGTTTTATAAGCCTAATATTCTTTATTGATATAAAAAATGCAAATCCAAATGGAAGTAAGTGGCCAGTGTAGA
Organism: Mus pahari; assembly: GCF_900095145.1. Lineage (NCBI taxonomy): Eukaryota > Metazoa > Chordata > Mammalia > Rodentia > Muridae > Mus > Mus pahari. The sequence goes on from NC_034594.1 coordinate 87,831,401, forward strand.
AAGAGAAATGTAAACTATGAATACTATTCAATATAAAGCACTTACAATGTTCCCTAAAGAGCAAGTGCACAGCATCTGAAGCAATCTATCCATTCTTTACAATGAATAGTTATTGTTTGCCATACTTTAATAACTCTAAGGGTTCTTGAATATATAGAAATAAATGACAGGATATTTCACATTAGTTAAGTTAAACATCAAAGGAAAATGCATTTTAAAACAGTAGACACAGGCTGCCCTCAGGCAATAAGTATCCAATGCAGTAAAACAAAACAATGAAGTACTTTGCAAATTCTCTGAGAAGACCAGAGAGGTCTGACAACCCTATATGCAGTTGTCATGATAAAACCCTGGCAGTATGAAACAAGATTACCAAAGTTTCCAACTTGAGTATATAGTATGGCTTAACCAGCAAAAGAAATTATCAGTTTTACTTTTGGATAGCTAGTATGGAATACAAGAATACTGTGCAAACTACTTAAATAAATCTTCTGAATTTTCTCAGTCAAAAATTAGTTTGTTCTGCCTATAAGAAATGCACAAAGATGGAACAGAGACTGTGGGAAGGGCCAACTAATGACTGGCCCAACTTGAGACCAATTCCATGGGCAAGAACACTGTTAATGATACTATGTTATGCTTTCAGACAGGAGCCTAGGATAACTGTCCTCTGAAAGGCTCCACCTAGCAATGGACCAAAACAGATGCAGAGACTCACAGTCAAACATTAGTTGGAGCTCAGGGAATCTTATAAAAGAATTTGGGGATGAATTAAAGGCCCACTGTGGATAGGAACTCCACAAGAAAGCCAGCATTGAACTAACTTGAACCACCAACCAAAAAGCATATATAGACTTACAAGCCCCCCAACACACACACACACACACACACACACACACACACACACACACACACACACACACACACACACACACACACACACAATGTGCAGCCAGGCCTTCATCCAGGTCCCCCAGCAACTGGAGCAGGGGTTTGTCCCTGACTGCCAGCCTATGGAACGTGAACCCCTAAAATGACTGCCTTTTCTAGCCTCAGTGGGATATGTGCCTAGTCCTCCAGAGACTTGATGTGCCAGAATGTGTTGATACAGAGAAGGGGCATTTTCCTCTTCTCATAGAAGAAGAGGAGGGTGTTTGTGAGCCACCATACAGGTACAAAATTGGAGCCCAGTCCTCAGCAACAGCAGCATGCACTCTTAACTGCTGAACTGGACCTGTAGCCAAAGCTTTCAAATCTCAGTGACATTGAAGCATCACCCCTTTGATCTTCCTTCTTAAATTAGTTTCTTAGGTTTATAGCATGATTTTCCTGTACTTTCTGATTAATATCCACTTATAAGAGAATACATACCATGTTTGTCTTTTAGGGTCTGGGTTATCTCACTGAGATGGACTCTTTTAGTTCTAACCATTTGCCTGCAAATTTGCTAGTGTCGTTGTTTTTAATGACTGAGCAATAATCCATTGTGCAAATTGCCACATTTTATTTATCCTTTCTTTGGTTGAGGGACATCTAGGTTATTTCTAGCTTCTGGCTATTACAAAGCGCTACAAACATAGATGAGCACGTGTCCTTGTGGTATGATAGAGCTTCTTTGGGTATATTCCCAGGAGTGCTAAACCTGGGTAGATCTATTCCTGATTTTCTGAGAAACCACCAAATTAATTTCCAAAGTAGTAGGACAAGTTTGCACTCTGCAGCAATGGGGAAGTTTTCCCTTTGACCACATTGTCGCCATTGTCATCAGCATGAGGTGCATTTTTCTTTTTCTTTTATATTTTAATAGTAGCTATTCTGCTGGGTATAAGATGGAATCTCAGAGTTGTTTTAGTTTGGATTTTCCAGATTATTAACACTGTTGAACATTTTTTTTGCTATAATCCACTTATTACTGAGTACATACCATGCATGTCATTTTGTGTCTGAGTTACTTACTCAGGATAATATTTTCTAGTTCCATTCCGTTGCCTGGAAAACTCATTCTTAATAGTTAAGTAGTATTACATTGTGTAAATGAACCACATTTTCTGTATCCATTCTTCTGTTGTGGGACATGTGGGTTGTTTCCAAATTCTGGCTATCACAAAAAGGGCTGCTATGAACAATATTGGAACATGTGCCCCTGTGGCCTGGAGGAGCATCTTTTGGATATATTCCCAAGAATAGTATTGCTGCATCTTCAGATAGACCAATTTCCAATTTTCTGAGGAATCTCCAGATTGATTTACAGAGTGGTTGTACCAGTTGGCAATCCTACCAACAATGGAGGTATATTCCTTTTTCCACATCCTCTCCAATATGTGTTGTCACCTGACGTTTTGATCTTAGCCATTCCATTTGGTGTAAGGAGGAATCTCAGGGTCTTTTTGATTTGCATTTCTCTGATCACTAAGGACTTTGAACATTATTTAGGTGCTTCTCAGCCATTTGAGATTTCTCTGTAGTGAATTCTTGGCTTAGTTCTATACCCCATTTTTTTGACTGGGTTGTTTGGTTTTTTTGTTTGTTTGTTTGTTTTTGTGGTTAGCTTCTTGAGTTCTTTATATATTTTGGATGTTAGCCCTCTATTGGATGTGGGGTTAGTGAAGATTTTTTTCCCCAATCTGTAGGATGCTTGTGTTATTAAATATGTCCTTTACCTTATAGAAAGCTTTCCAGTTTCATGAGGTCCCATTTATCAGTTCTTAATTTTAGAATATGAGACATCAGAGTTCTGTTTAGGAAATTCCCCCCTGTGCCAATGAGTTCAAACTCTTCCCCAGTTTCTCTTCTATTAGATTCAGTGTATCTGGTTTTATCCTTGATCTACTTGGACTTGAGCTTTGTGCAAGGTGACAAATATTGGTCTATTTTCATTTTTTCTACATACAGATAGCCAGTTACACCAGCACCATTTATTGTAGATACTTTCATTTTTCTATTGTATATTTTTGGCTTCTTGGTCAAAGATCAAGTGTCCATAAGTGTGTGGTTTTATTTCTGGGTCTTCAATTCTATTCCACTGATCAACATGTCTGTCTCTGTACCAATGGCATACAATTTTTATCACTATTGCTCCTCAGTAAAGATTGAGGTCACAGATAGGGATTCCCCCAGGCATTCTTTTATTGTTAAGAATTGTTTTCAGTATTCTGTGTTTTTTGCCTTTCCAGATGAATTTTAGAATTACTCTTTCCATGTCTTTGAAGAATTGTTTTGGGATTTTGATGGGGATTGCATTGAATCTATAGATTGCTTTTGGAAGGATGGCCATTTTTACTATATTAATTCTGCCAGTCCATGAGCATGAGAGATCTCTCCATTTTCTGAGATATTCTATTTCTTCCTTGAGAGTCTTGAAGTTATCATCATACAGTTCTTTCACGTGTTTGATTAGAGTTACCCCAAGATATTTTATATTATTTGTGGCTATTGTGAAGGGAGTTGTTTCCCTAATCTCTTTCTCATCCTGTTGATCATTTGTATAAAGGAAGGCTACTGATTTATTTGTGTTAACTTTATATCTGGCCACTTTGCTAAAGTTGTTTATTAGCTGAAGAAATTCTCCGGTAGAATTTTTGCGGTTGCTTATGTATACTATTCTATCATCTGCAAATAGTGATACCTTTATTTCTTCTTTGCCAATTTTGATCCCCTTGATCTCTTCCTGTTGCAATCTTTTTCTAGCTAGTACCTAGAGTAATATAATGAATATATATGGAGAGAGTGTGCACCCTTGTCTTGTCCACGATTTTAGTGGGATTGCTTCAAGTATGTCTCTATTTAATTTGATACTGACTGTTGGTTTGCTATAAATTGCATTTATTATGTTTAGGTATGGGCCTTGAATTTCTGATCTTTCCAATACTTTTAACATAAAGTGATGCTGTGTTTTGTCAAATGCTTTTTCTTCTTCTAAGGGATGATCATGTTATTTTTTTCTTTGAGTTTGTTTATATAGTGGATTACATTAATGGATTTTTTTTTTTTTCGAGACAGGGTTTCTCTGTATAGCCCTGGCTGTCCTGGAACTCACTCTGTAGACCAGGCTGGCCTCGAACTCAGAAATCTGCCTGCCTTTGCCTCCCAAGTGCTGGCATTCAAGGTGTGTGCCACCACACCCAGCTATTAATGGATTTTCTTAAGTCACCTCTTATTTCTGTGCTGTTCTCTTAATTAACCTCTCCTTCCTGTATTGTTCTCATAAGAGCTGGATGTATATTATCTTAGACTTATTCTATAAAATCATTCTCTGATTTGTCACATTGTCTGCCTCTCAATTAGATGTCATATTCAAGCATGGTTATGCCTTCTATAAAGTTACTTTATGTTTATTTTTTTATTAATTGTGTATTCTAAGGGGGTGTTTGTATTCCATGCACAGGGATTAAATATGTGTCATTACATTTGGATCACACAGATCTAGAGGTTCTTCCTATGATATCCTTTGCAAAAGTAGTTATGTTGATGGATTAAAATTACTCTATATTTTCCCCTTTCAGTTTAGACTAAACTCACATGCAGTTTAATGATTACAGCAGAAACAATTATCAATTCCATAAACTTAATAGTCTGAATGTTCTTATGAAGATTAACTGATGTAATGGGTCCTTCATAACTGCAGGCCTTATTATCTGTCCTTCAGCAAATATCCATTTAAAATCAAGGTTTTTCAGTCTGTAGACCTGATGAATGACCTTTCCTCTTTTATCCAGATTTTTGAGATGTCTTCATGAAGGTGGGGATCAGTTTTCTGTGTCATTTGCATTTCTTGTCTTTCTTCATCTGTTTGTTACTTGAGTTGTGCCTTTTATGGGCAAGCTTTTCTTATTCAGATTGCAACTCTATCAGATTTTTTGGAAAGCATAGCCTTTGATCACCTATACAAATATAGTCAATACTATATTCTCAATGTAACACATTGCCTTATTTCAATTCTGATGTTAATCTGTAAAATATACAGTTTGATCTAATTCACCAGGTTTTTGATTGTTTTTAAAATTGGTGTCTTTAAACTAATTTTATTTTCCAATTCTTTTTATCAAAGTGCAATTAGAGATTAATTAATCAATGCATAAAGTAGACAGTTAGACATTCACTTTCCATGCCCCTCTACATAGAGACTGGCTTCTTACTTATTGTCAATGGGCTGTCTATCTTGATCTGCAATTTTACTAGGTACCATAGGTTGATATTTAAGTATTTTCTGTTATTTTACTTTCTCAATGTCTTGTCTCTTAAGCATTTGTGGTATCACAGATAATATTTCCTCTTGTATAGCTATTTTTGAAACCTTTTCTGAAAAGAAAACTATAAAGATTGAAAATGCATGTAGGGAGGAGTCTACTCTAGTGCTCACAATTATGGCTTTTTCCAGGGATATTCCTATAACATCAAGCCACATTCTTGGCTTTAAGAGATCTATAATTTAGCTTCCATTTCTATTACAGGAAATGTCTGTAAATATAATTTAAGTTTTACTTTGGAGTGGCTCAATGTGATTTGCTGTCTCAGAGCCTCCTGTGCCATTCCGTGCTTTGGGCTCGATTGTCCTATGGCTCAAGAGGCTCCTGAGTATCTCTTAGTGTCCAGCTAAAATCAAAGGTCTGATGCTTCCTCTGGAGATGATCTAATGTAAATTTCTCCTCTGCAGCTTTTTGTCAGATATCTTATATACTCTGAGATATTTTTCTCAGATGTCCTTTGCTTTCTGAAATATTAGTGGGCTTTCTTCTTCTCCAATTACATCAGATTCACAATGGAAAATTATCATTTATTGACCAAATATTATTGTCATTTTGCCAGAATACTTCTAAATAATCCCACCACTTTTTATGTCTTTCTGAACTCTGAGTGGTGGTTCAATTCAGATGTTCAGGCCAAAATCTTCTGCAAGCTGCACGATTCAAACTGGATGCCCTTCACATCTGGTTGAATTGCTTTTCTAATTCTCAAACTAATACTGAAAATCTGCTCTAAACTTTTAGCTCTGTCTCATTTCCTGGCTCATTATGCCTTCACCAGCAACCTGCCTCTGTAAAACTATTCCAGTAAAACTACCTCCTCTTTCTTTCTCTGAATTGCTTTCTCAATTGATCTCGTTTACATGGGCTGTTCTTCTGATAGTTTGGCACATCCTAACTGACTCATTCTGTCAAATCTTTTTCTGATTCATCACTTTGCCCCTTGAATAGATGTCTTCAGTGTCAGTGTATTCATGGCTATTTCCCACTTTCTTTTTTTTATCAGATTTAGCGTATCCAGGTTTATGTTGAGGCCTTTGATATACTTGGACTTGAATATTGTGTGTGGTGATAGAGTATAGCTTTATTTGCATTCTTCTAAATGCAGACATCAGTTAGGCCAGTACCATTGGTTGAAGATGCTTTCCACTGTATAGTTTTGGCTTCTTTTGTCAAAAATCAAATGTCCATAGATGTATGGATTTGCTTCTAGTTCTTAAATTTGATTACATTGATCAATAAGTCTGTATATGTCAGTAGCATATAGCTTTTATTACCATTGCTCTGTAGTAGTATTGAAATTGGGTATGATGATATCTTCAGCAGTTCTTTTATTGTAAAGCATTTTTTTTTTTTTAGCTTTCCTGTGTCTTTTGTTTTCCCACATGAAATTGATTATTTTCCTTTCAAGCCCTGTAAAGAATTTTGTTGGCCATTTTTACTATGTTAATTCTACTGATCCATGATCATGGGAGATTTTTCCATCTATTTATATCTTATTCAATTTCTTTCTTCACAAATTTGAAGTTCTCATAATATAGGTCTTTCATGTGCTTGGTTTGTATTACACAAAGACATTTTATATTATTTGTAGCTATTGAGAGTGGTATTGCTTCACTCCTTTCTTTCTCAGCCCCTTTATCATTTACTAATTTTTGGAATCAATTTTGTATTGTGCCACTTTGCTGAAGGTGTTTAGCAATGTTAGGAGTTCACTAATAGAATTTTTGGAGTCAACTATGTATGCTATCATATCATCAGCAAATTAGGATATTTTAACTTCTTTAACAATTTATAATCCCTCTTATCTTCTTTCATTGTCATTTTACTCTAGCTAAAATGTCAATTGCTATATTGAACAGATATGGAGAGAATGGACAACCTTGCATTGTCTGTGATTTTAGTGGAACTGCTAAAGTTTGTCTCTTTTTAATTTGATGGTGGCTGTAGGCTTCCTATATATTGCACTTATTTTGTTTAGATATGTAGTTTGGCAGTTCTTAATGTACTTTCACTATCATCCTTTAATATAACTTTCCTAGTTTGACTGATATTTTTATCATGTTGTGTGATGTGTTTTGTCTTAGATCCTTCCTGCACCGCTCAGTTTCACAAAATTTCTTAAGTTCTGATTCTTAGAACCTCTTGCCTTACATGAAGAAAAGGACTCTGAGGATAGGGATGTACACTATTGCAAAATGGCTCATTTTGTAGTGTGCTTGTCTAGCATCTGTAAGACCCTGGATTTAACTCCAAGCAAGAAAGTTGAAATGGTGAAAGAAAACATGAAGACCTTAGAAATCAAAAACTACAAGTTACTGTTCATATTTAACTATGCCTTCCAATGGTAGATTTGAAGGTAAGGACAGAAAACGGCCCAGAAGCTCAACAGTAAACAACAAAGACAGCCATTCTCAAGCAAATTAGAAGAGATATAGAAGAGATACCTGAGGAAATTCTCTGACTTCCACACCTGTGTCTTGTCATAGAGACATACATATTCATACACAAGAACACATACTTCTCATAAAGATAGATTTCAAAAATTAATACATTACATGCAATACTAAGAAAATAACAAAAGTACATTTGAGTGTAGTTCTTATGACACATGGTTACCAAAATAACTTCATAAATGGAGTCCTCAGGAGTTTGAGTTTCTTTTTTTTTTTTNTTTTTTCTTTCTTTTTTGTTTGTTTGTTTGTTTTTGAGACAGGGTTTCTCTGTATAGTCCTGGCTGTCTTGGAACTCACTTTGTAGACCAGGCTGGCCTTGAACTCAGAAATCTGCCTGTCTCTGCCTCCCAAGTGCTAGGATTAAAGGCATGTGCCACCACTGCCCAACTCTTTTTTTTTTTTTTTTTTTTTTTTTTTTTTTTTGAGGAGAGAATGCCATCTTTACTTAGAAATTCAGCTCATATATTGAGTTTGAGCTTCCTTTGTGAACAGAAACATGGCATTCAGTCATTTGTTTGGGAACTGAAAGTTCAAAAATGGGGTAGAAACTCCTATTTGAAATTAAATAATTATGACGTGCACCTCTAACCCTAGTGTTGGGAAGGACAGAGGTAGGAAGATCACTGGTCTTTGTTTGCTCTTAACCTATTTTAAAATAACAACCTCCAGGTTCTGCAGGGATGCTTCTATCAGAGGTGTATGTTAAAGTGCCATTTGTAAGAGAGTGTGCAAAAGGAGAAGCTCCCAGAAAGCCACAACTCTAGCTTAGTACTCTAAAATACTATCAGCCTAGAAATAGATTTTCCAAGTAAGAGATTCAGACACTGGATCTTGCTTAAGGTGTGAAGCTAAGCTTGTTTGGAAAACTGAAGCTAATCTCTTTAAACAATATGATTTTTAAGTTAGAGATATGTAAGTGCAAATTTTCAGTGAACGTGTTGATTTTGATTTTTAAATAGATGGTTCAATTAATTTTGACAAAACAAAAAACAAGCCAACAAACAAATAAACAACAACAAAAACAAAACCTAAAATCCCCATAGGTATATGTATAAGTATAACTTGAGGAACTGGAAAGAAAAGTTCAGACTCCTAAGTTTTTAAGATGGCACTGAATGTCCACTTTGCTTATATTTTTGACTCATATTCTTTTTTTTTAATATTTTATGTTAGCTTTACTTTTTAACATTGTGTTTATTTTGTAAGTGTGTGTGTGTGTGTGTGTGTGTGTGTGTGTGTGTGTGTGCATGGGCATACATGTGCACATGTGTGCATGCACATCTCTGCAGATGTGCCCTGTGTGCATGTGTGCACATTCACCTTGGCACTCATGTATAAGTCAGAGTATTTGTGCCGTCAAGATTTGCTTTCACCATGAGAGACCTTGGAATCAATAAAATTGCCACTATTGATGGCATATACCTTGTAGGTATGATGTTCTATTCTGGATGTTATATTCAGTGAATGTTTCTACCTCCCACTTCCTCATCAAAAATTACAGTCTTAATCCCTGAGTTCTTATGTAGACACAACTAAGAGATGTAGAATTAGCAAGAATAATGATAAAATTGTAATGTTGGTGAATTCCATATGAGGAATTGTTAAATTATAATGCTAAATAATGGATGCCAAGGTCTCATTGCCCACAGGGGAAAAGAGACCCTTACACCAAGGAGATATATATATATATATATATATATATATATATATATATATATATATATTTGCTCCTTTAATTTAGCGTTGTTGTTTGAGTAATGATTCTATAGCCTGTAGCTGGGCAGAACAGTGGTACGCACAGCTTCAGTTCCAGAGCATAGGAGAGAAAAAAGAGTGCCATGGGGTAGATAGATCATGAGAACATGGCCATGACGCCTGAACAGTTGAAGTAAGAAAGACCATGGCAGAACATGGAAAATTATATCTTGGGGTTAATGACAGGAAAATGGACAAACTAAATAGATGATTGACATCTGCTAAGCTCTAATGGTATTAATGCTTTTATTTCAATTATTTCAGAACTAAATGATTAAAGGTATGGTAGAAATATCCACCAATATTTATGACAAGGAATAAGCAAACTTTTTAAGATTAGACAGAATCCATTTCAATGACAACCCCTGTCTCTTCTGTGATCAGTGTTGGGAGACAGTGGAAATTTCTAAGTGGCACTTAAATCAAGTACAAAATTTTTGAGACAAGATAGAATTTATTATCTTGCTGTGCTGTGTATTCATAGTGAAGTGTAACCTAGCCCACTGTGACCAGTTATATAACTTTTCTTTTGCAAAATCCAGAATTTCAGTTTTAAGAATTATTTTTAGAAATGCAATTTTCTAGTTTAAAAGCCAGGTAATAATTTACACAAACAAGGAAATCTTATGTACAGAAATGAATGTAGTAGAATTTTTCCAGCCAGCTGAGATAAGTAGTATGTATTGAGGGTAGAATTTCTCTGTTGAATAAAAGCATTTCATACTTGAAAGAGCCAAGCTAAGTATCTCATGCTGCTTTTCATAGTCTTTTAACACAATGATTCCTTATCAACATTTTTTTATTTCTGAAGTACTTGAAAACTGAAAACTGTCCATTTCAAGTGTCAATGAAATGTTCACACACATAACTCACTCTCTCTCTCTCTCTCTCTCTCTCTCTCTCTCTCTCTCTCACACACACACACACACACACACACACACACACACATACATTTGACAACTTTTCGGTACATTTATCAAATGTATTTATCAGGTTCTTGATAGATGTTTCAGCAGTTAAGATCACTTGTTGCTACAGCATAGAATGGGGATTTTGTTCCCAGCATTCACTTGGCTTCTTGTTTGACCAACTTCACCTTTGCACTCCTCTCCAAGCAGGTCTTCAGACTAAACTCATGCAGGCAAAGACACACACATGTACATGCAAAGTTATTAAAACAAAACAAACAAAACCACCACAATAATGAAATCAACAAGAACAGCAACACTCTAAATACTGGCCCAAAATACAGAAAAAAAAAGTAACTTTTTAAAAAATGTATTTGTAAGGCAGAAGAGATGATGCACACTGAATAAAGGTGCTTTCTGTCAAGCCTCAGGATGTTAAGAAACCCACAGTTGATCCCCATGACCTACAGGGAGGAATAGGAGTGCTGACTACCACAAGTTGTCGGACCTTCAAAAACGTGTTATGGTTCTGGTGCAGCCACATACATAAATTTTAAATTATTCAGAAATGTTATAATTTTAGTGAACATTTTAGTACAAATGTTTTTTAATGGGTAATTTCTCTAAAAAATTCAAGTTTAGGAGCAAGTAGAAGCATCTCAATCTCCACTATGTTTAAATCTAAATGGTTTTGAGAAATATCTAACTGATGAGGACTATCTCAAGTCTGACTGTTTTCTCTTCCTATCTTATGTTCTTAGTTAAAGCTGTTTATAAGGCTGTGGGAATGCCACAGCTTGTAAAGTGTTTATCAGGCAAGAAAGAGGACCTAAGTTTGATGCTACAAAAAAAAATACCTTAAAAAAATAAGTCTGTTTATAGAGCAATGTCTCAAGAATTAAGAATTCTTCCTTTGCTTCTAGGAGGACTGATTTTGATTCCCAGTATGCAGGTCAGGTGGCTCACAACTGGTTACAATTCCATTTCTATTGGAATTGGAAACTCTCTTCTAACCTCAGCTAGCACCACATCACATGCACATACATAAGGCCAGGTGTGGCAATATATTCCTCCAAACTAAGAGCCTGGAAAATTCAAGCATGTATGTCTCAGGGGTAAGCCTATGATAGTGGAGCATGCGGACCTATGTCAACAAAGTATGTGGCCCCTGAGAAACAGTACCTTAGTTTGCCCTATGGCCTCTTCCTGCAAACAAACACAAAAGTCAATCCATACACATGAACACACACACACACACACACACACACACACACACACACACACACACACATATACATACAATTTTATGTGAGATGTTTTGACAGACATGTCTGCAGTCTTGGTTTTAATTAGATTTTTTTCTTTTTTTGAGCTTTTTTAAATTAGATATTTTCTTTATTTACATATCAAATGCTATCCCAAAAGTTCCCTATACCCTCCCCCCACCCTGCTCCCCTACCCACTCACTCCCACTTCTTGGCCCTGGCATTCCCCTGTACTGGGGCTTATAAAGTTTGCAATACCTAAGAGTCTCTCTTCCCAATGATGGCCGAATAGGCCATCTTCTGCTACATACACAGCTAGAGACACAAGCTCTGGGGGTACTGATTCGTTCATATTGTTGTTCCATCTATAGGGCTGCTGACCCCTTCAGCACCTTGGGTTCTTTCTCTAGCTCCTCCATTGGGGGCCCTGTGTTCCATCTTATAGATGACCGTGAACATCCACTTCTAATTGATTAGTGCTAGTATTCATTTATCCAAATGGTTGCCCTTCCCATTGTTTTCTTGTTCTGTCCTTTGCACAGCTACTTATAGGTAACTACCTTTTTGTTCTTCACTAAAGTATCTTCTTTGGAGATCTCAAGACTGAGATCAGTACCAAAACTAGTGCAGACTTAGACCACTAGAGAAGAAATAATTTCCAAATATACCATGAGCAAGGAAAGATGAAGCTTATTAGCAGGGAGTATTTATGTAGACATCTCTCAGCAGCAGAACAGAAGCGTGCACGTGCCTGTGCCTGGGATTTTCTTTTCCCCTGAGACATGGGATGGATGTGCTACTCTCCATCACCTGAAAGTGAGGAGCTCTTTTTAAAATAAATGTTAAATATAAGAGTGCCACGATTAATAGCACAATAAAATTGACAAGTTGAAAATAAAATGTCAGAAATATAAAAAATAATAAATAAACTTCTCATAGCTATGTGAAGCCACCACTTGGCACATAATGTCTAAATTATGGGGGGTTTAACACCCAAAGTAAGCTAAAATAATATTCTTGGAAAACAAGAACAGAAGATATGATCCAAATTATAAGACTTCATAATTATATTTTGAGATGTAAAAGCCTATAATGTCTAGTGACCAGGATTCATGATTTAATCCACAATTTATAAAGAAGAAGAAAGTTTAATGTTGGATGGACATGAACAACAATATATGTGTGTCTTGTTATTTTAAGTTTTATCATTTAATAAATATATAGTTAAGGTAAGATTCACATGATGACATTTCTATATATGTTTAAATTGTATAATTCAATATTTGTCATTCCATTTACTCACTCTACAGTAGAAGAAAATGGAGCTAGATGGCTCAGCTTGTAAAGGCATTTGCCTCTGAGCATGATGACCTGATCTTGAGTTAGCAGTGAAAGAAATGAAGTTGTCCTCAGGCATCCACATTCTCATGGATGCTCTTTTGTACATACCTCCTCAAAATACACAATAAACACATGAAATGATAAGATGAAGTTCATATTTCTATGTTGTAGAGCAAAGAAGAAAATGTCCTAAACTACAGGTTCATACACATCAGTCTCTGGTCAGTTCTGATCCATGTGGAAGGAAAAGTGTTGTATGGTGTTTCCCTATGTGATCAGACACAAGGTTGAGGAGGTGCAAAAGTGAAATCTCTGGAACTTGCTAGTCAGCCAGTATAACAGATTTGGTTAGCTCCAGAATCCATTCCCCATCTCCCAATAAACACAATTGTAACAAATAAGGTAGACAGCTGGCAAGATTACCAAGCTGAGAGACAGGTTTTTAAAAGGACAGATGAAGTAAAGAGTACCAACTCATTCAATTTGTCCACTGACATTCACATGTGGTCCATAGTATTTACACACACACACACACACACACACACACACACACACACACACACACACACACACGGGCGCATGCACACACACCACAATTCATCCTTGAGTATACATGTCTAACTATGCATCTTCCATCCAACTGTACCTCCATTCTCTGCTTACTGTTCTTTGTAATAGCTCTCCACAACTAACCTATCTACCTCCTCTCCATTCCTTTCCTTACTTCTCCCTTTGCTCTTATTTACATGGTATGTCCTGTCCCTCTTTTTTCCTTTTCTTTTATCTTTTCTTTTTTCTTTGTTCTGTAGTTTGCAGAAACTTCTCCAGTGTTTTCTCTCAGTAATTTAAAGAAAGATACTATATTCAGTTTCATAAAACTGTGGTGTCTTCCTTTCTTTTTTGGGGGGGAGGGTTCTTATAAGTACTGTGCTTTTATGGATGCAATACAGCACAATATGTTAGCACACAGCATATACAATCGTATGTATTTATACTTTTTTTACAGATATTAATTTTGATCTAGTGTTCTAGGTACATTTCCTATTATTGTATTTAGCATTATGCCACATTTCAAATTCCAGCAATGAGACTCTTTTGGGGTCTATATACTTCTTGTCCATTTATATTTGAAGCATACATTGATACTTATTTATTCATGAGCCATATCTTTGTTGAAATGACTTAAAGTAGGATCAAATAAAAGTCATAAATCATTAACCCAATGCAACTAGAATGGATTATTTTTAAATAAAAATCAGAGATGGGGAATGACAAATAAAGAATGTCTGTGACTCCACATGAACTTACCAATGTTCCCTAGCAACCACACAGTAGAGGTACAAGTTGTTATATTTAAGTTCCTCATCAGAGAAAAGAAAGCTGCCAATCAAACAAAAATGATTCTATTCTATTCTAGAAGTATATTGAATAACAGTTTATCAAATACCAACTCTGATAAGGTGTACTGCGAATGATAGTATTCCACTGATAACCTACCTTTCATTTAGTTTGAAAATTGGGTTCCAGATCTTAAATTTTTTAGTGTTTAAAATTATTTGAAAAAGTATACCACAATATTCTAGTAAAGTCATTGAAGGTATTTCAGTCAAAATCAAGACAGCTTTCCCACATCTTATAGGGGTGTCCTGAATTATCTACTTAAATTATATTCTATAATATAAGGTCAACAACAGTTTCTGTTGAATAAATAAGGAAAACATATACCCTACTCATCTCTGCAGTTTTATTTCCCAAACATAAGTGTTGTGAACAGTTTACCCGAAGAACTACTTCTACATGCCAATGCTCATTATTTCTACTCAACACACGCACACACACACACACAAACACACACACACACACACACACACACACACACACATTTCATGCCACCTTTTTGTAACTCACTGAGTTCATTAAGTTCTGTCTATATCTGCATGGAAATAGGGGCCAGATATCTTACAGTAAGTGAAAGATCTTGAAACAGTCAGCACTAAATGGAATTTCTCCATCAAATTTCTCCCCTGGGAGGTCAGAAATGAAGAAAGAAGTAATGTAAGTACAAAAACTGATGTAAGACACCAAGAAAACAAGGTCCTCTAAATTAACATGAACAAAGCTCATATAAAATCATAGATAATGAAGCAGGATGCACATGGCCTGTGTTAATCTACATCAGGTCTTTTGTGTATGTATTATGGTTTCAATTGTAGTAGGTTTTTTTGGGGGGTGGGGTGGGGTCCTGAATGTGTCAATACGTATGTATCTGATTTTTGTGCCTTTGGGGGGCTCTTTTCTTCTGTTGATTTATTTTGTCCAAGTTTGATTCAATGGTATTTGTTTTATCCTTTTATATTTTATGTTATAAAATGGGGACTCTTACTGAGTCCAGAGCTCAATGATTTGTCTAGGTTGATTAGCAAATGATCTAGGTATCTGCATATCCCTGACTGGTCTACCTCTGGCATTACCAAAGCTTATTGCCAAACTGTTTTTTTTTTTTTTTTGTTGTTGTTGTTTTGTTTTGTGTTGTTTTGTTTTTTATCTTAGTGAAAAAATCTGAACTTAGTCCCTTGCGCCTGTGCAATAAACACTTTACCAACTGATGTATCTCACTGAGCCCTGGATTCCTTTTCCTGTATTCTTGCTGTCCTCTGTTCCCTTTGGCTCTCACATTCTTTCTGTCTCTTCTTTTACTGGATTTCCCAAGCCCTGGGAAGAGGGTTTTGATAGAGACATCCAACCAAGGAAGAACAAACACCTTAAGAACTCATGCACATGCATGTATAGTGCCATTTTATTCTTTCAATGCCATATATCACTACAATGAACTACCTATACAGATTTAATAATAACAGCATTATTTCAAAAAACTACCACAATAAAAACTGTTTTATAATCGTGTTTCCCAGTAAGTACGCTCTTGGCGAGGTGTTGTTTCCATTAATGTTCTTCTAACAGTCATTAGGAGGTGTTGGATGAAGAAGCTTCTTCTGTACAAGGCTCTCCAGGCTCCTAGATTGGTATTTATCCTCTTTCCCTTTGTAATCTATCATTAATGTATACATTGCTTAATTATATCAAAAGTGTTTCCTTATTTATTTAAATTATATTTGTAGGGCTGTGGAGTTGAGTTAGATGTCAAGAAAAGTTGTCTGCTGATCTTTCAGAGTACCCTAAGTTTTTCATTTCCCAGCACCAGCATAGAGCAGCTGACTATTACCTGTAACTCTAGTTCCAGTGGACCTGAAACTCTCTTCTGTCCTCTTTGCGAGCTTGCATACATGGGGCACAATACACTTACATAGACAAACACACACTTACAAATGTAAATAAATATAATAAATATAAAACAAATATTCAAAAATACATTTTAAAAGAAATATTTTATAGACATTTTCCCCAGAGATATTTTCCTGATTCCTTTCAACAACACTATTGTGCCCTAAGAGTACCATAACAACAAATAAAAAAAAATGACAATGTAATCATCCAAGAAGTTAAATAAACAATAGCACATGAGAAATGAGTAGAATAACTAGATACAACATAGTAGGCACTGAGATGACTGCACTGGTGTTTATAGTCAAAGGCACAATACTCAAGATACTACAGCAAGGTAAGGGAGACATACAAACACTGTAATTGTATCCAGAACATTGTTAGGAAGAACAGGAAATATTCTAGGAGTACATTACAGAAGACGATGTTATATATTCTATACAGAAATGACAACATTTGATCATTGTAATAAATGGTAAGTGGACCTTCAGGAAAACAGAATTAATTAAAAGAAAGGTCTCATTTATTCTGAAAGTTATATGACCTACAGATAATGGCCTGGTGTATAATAGTGGAATCATGGGCTGTGAGAATCAGTTAGAGAATGAGGAGACTTTTGGAATCTTAAGAAAGTGTATTAGGGAAAGTCTTCAGATAGAAAAACATCACTTGCTAGCTCTATATATAAGCGTTAGAATTTTAAAGGGTAACACAGGACAGATCATTTAGGAAACTATTAAGCTTTAGGAGGACATTGAAAGTTAAAGCTCAAATGGTGGTCGGTTGTGATGTAGCTGACAGAAGAGATAATTTGACAGGACCTGAAGGCAAAACTTATATAAGCAAAATGATCAGTTTGAAACTAGTTAAGGTGGTTTCTCTTCACAATGTCAATTCATAGTGCTTAGTCAAGGCCAGGGAGATCTTAGGTATTTAGAAATGTTTCTTCACCCCATATTGCCACATGTATTTAGTTTTTATTATAGTGCACAAATACATTAGTTATTATGTAATGTATCAAGCTCAGCCTTCACAAAGGTTCTCAAAATGTAGCAACATGTCCCACTGGAGACCTTTAGAGACTTGTTGTTCCAGACATTGCAACTAGACATTGGTTTGTTAAGGTGAGGTGATTAGGGACAAGAAAATGGCACACATGACTCTCTTTGTCCTTTCAGTCATCACTGACACCAGTGGCTTCTCATGAAGGAGGCTTAGATGGAAAGCAATTATTGACAGTCCATTAACTCTAATACTAAGTTTATGCTCTGACAAAGATCAGAATAAACTCCTCTTTTTTTTTAATACATTGATTTACAGAGAGCAAGTGTACAGGTCTATTAAAAAGAACCAAGAATCAATTATAGGGACACTCTGATAATGAGCATGCAGTTGATGGTGGCTACCGCATACCTTTTCTTTCAGCGTTTTCATGAAAATGTGCTGCTCAATGTGAACTTGGGACTCCTGGAGAAGAGCACTGAGGATGGACATGAAGTCTGTCACTCTTGGATGATTTACCACAGAAAATTGTGGCTTCACTTTAGTAAATGTTTTATAACATTGCTGTATTTCTTTATGTTTTATTTTACACAAAACAAAGAGGCATTAACAAAATAATGCCGTGAAAGGGTGGGAAAATGATTCAGTGTGGAAAAGCTCATGCTGTGCCTGTATATGGATCTGACTTTGAACCTCTAGCCACAGTGTGAAAATCCAGGCATGGATGATGGTCCCTGAGAGTGAGTGGGTTCAGGCGGGAGGGTCATTGGTCTTGTTTTGAGAAATTCTCTCAAAGGAATAAGATAGCAAGTGACAAAGATGAACACCTTATATCAACTTCTGGTTTCTACACAACTCCTTACTGAAATTTGCACTATCATGAAACAACACACAGAAGGTATGTCTGTCAGTATGCAGATTCTGATGAAGGCAAAGTTGTAAAATTTGTTATTTCTAAATAATTTACCACTTTAGCTTTTTTTTTAGGCAATTTAATTTCACTATGGAAAATAATCACTAATGAATACATTTCCTGAATGCATATTTCTAATTACAGGGTAAGATGATGGAGGGGACAAGGGTCCAGGAAGAGACATTTGGGAGCACCCCCAGACCAAATAGGAACCTGAGAAACAGGGCTACACAAACAGCTTCCAATAGCCATTTATCCTTATTAATTCAGACTATTAATATTAATGTATTCTGGGAGAGAAAGCTAGGATTCTACTATTCTCTTCTGTAGTTCAAAATCTACATATTTCATGATCTTGAATAAATGGAGTGTTCCTGATGTCATTTTGGTCTCAAAGGAAGGAAAGTAGAAAATCAATGCTTATCCTCTCTCTCTCTTACTTGGTTTGAGTTTTGCCTCAAAAGATACTAAAACAAGACCACAAATAAAGTCCTAAGGTATAAAGATATCTAAGTGTGTTTTGGATACATAGTGTGACTCGTGAAGAGCAGATAAAAAGAGATGCAGCAAGTTCTCTGTCCTTATTATGAACTACAATTCCAGCTTGAGGAGTGCATTCTCTATGGCAAAGAAAAATTAGGCACAGAATGAGAAAAGATTTTCAAGGTTCATTATTGGTGAATTTCCTGCTTTCGTTAAGTGCTGTGAAGTTGAATGGCTTCAAAAGAAAGTGGATGAGAGACAGGATATTAAAGAAACTAAAGAGAAGCAGCTTTATCACAGATGAATTGCTGTTTATCTAAGGGATACAAATTCCCCAACAATCACAACTCTGTAGTTAGTATTGGGGTCCCACAGTCCACAATATTTCCTGTGTCCTATTGTTTTAAAGATTTTTTTTTAAATTGGAGATGTACTTTTAAAACACTTTATTATTAATAAGCTAATTCTTTGACAATTTTATACATGAATATAATGCAGTTGGTTTACCCTCTCTTTCTACTTGTGAGATCAAAACAGGAACAATATACTTTACAATTTACTGTAAGACCAAAATAGGAAAAGTAAACCTTGCAAGCTGGCGTTTTTGTTTGCAGTCAAGATGGTTAAGATTAATTTCTGGTTTGTCTTATGTTAAATCATTGAAATAATTGCAAAATAAGATAGAGGTTGTCCTGTGTTAAGTCCTTGAAAGTTAGTGTTTTTATTCATAATTAACTATCATTTTTCATAGATCTTATATAAACTGCAAAACATATTTTGTTTCTTTGTTTTTATTTTATTTTAAATTTATTTATTTATTATTTATTATTATTTTTTATTTTTTTATTGCTGTCAGGACATGGTTTCTCTGTGTAGTCCTGGCTGTCCTAGAAATATCTTTGTAGTCCAGGCTGGCCTTGAACTCACATGGATTTACTTTTATCTGCCTCCCTATGTTTAACCTACACTAAACTTCTGAATTAATTCACTTGATGTATATGCTTATCCATGATCCTTTTATTTCATTGTATTTTCCTATCAATGGACAATGGACAACACCTTCACCCCTGTGAATGCCTTGTCTCTTGTATTCAAAGGACATCAACAGAACTGAATTTTACCTAGAGGGTACAAGGACAACACCAGAAGACCTACAGAGACAACTAACCTGGGCCCATGAGAGTTCATAGAGATTGAATCACAAACCAAAGGACATGCGAGGGCTGGATCTAGGCCTCCAACATATTTGTAGCAGTTATACCTCTTGGTTGTCATGTAGTACCCTAAGAATTAGAGCAGAGGCTGTTCCTATCACTGTTCCTTGCAATTGGATCCTCTTCCTCTATCTAGACTGCCTGGTTGGGCCTCAGTGGGAAAGGAGGTGCTTAGTACTACTGGCACTAGATGTCCTGGGATGAGGTGGTAACAAAGGAGGTCTTTTTCTTCTCAGAGAATTGTAAGAATGGAAGGGAGAAGAGAGAAGGAAGGAGATGAGATTGGAATGAAGTCTGAAAAAAAAAAAAAAAAAAAAAAACCTGTGGGGAAAAACAGGCCATGTTGAAGATGGTCTTTCTTATGCAGACTTAGGGTAACACAGCTTGACTGACAGGCCAATCCCTGATACACTCCAAAATATACCTTGCTTTAACTGGGCAATTGTGGATTTGTTCTTTTCTCTTTGCCCTTCTGAGGTTAAACACTATCTTCACTTATCTCTCTCATACCCTTATCAAGTCCCTCCTCCCTACAAGTCCTTTCTCTTTTTTTCAGATTAATGTTTCTTTTAATTTTTACCCTCTTTTGAAACTAAGAAAATCTGTGTGACCATGGTTACAACTACTCATAGGTTTCAGGTAGGTGAACAATTGAAGATAATAATCCCCCTTTTCTTAAAAAATATTTCTGTAGATAGATATTTAGTGTTGAAAGACAGTATCCTCCAGAGCCCTCTATCCAAACACAAGTTTATGTTTGTACAGTAAGAACTTATAAAACCATCCTCAGTCCATTTCTATCTTTCTGTGATAGAAGAACATTCGCATTGTAGAATATCAGCTAGTCTAAATTGAACATGTCCTCAAGGGGTGAGGGGAGGACTAATCAGAGTTTCAATGTAAACAAAACACCAAATGTCTGTAAAGGTGGAAATATCACTGATATTAGACACTCCCCTTCCAACAATTCCCACAAGTTTTCTGTCAGTTAAGAAATTCTGGAGAGCCAACTGTGATTAGGAAAGCTGTGGAGGGAGATCGATGTTTAGAGTCAAGGAGGTTTGTTCGAGTTGTGTTTCTTTTGTGAATCTTCTCCTATGTTGGGGTGGGCTTTTGGAAAGGCAGCTGCTTTTGAGTCATCTATGTTCCTAAGAACTCCAAAATCATATCCCTGGTCATGATTCCAATAATAATTCATTTGATCACCAAGTTAGACTTTAGAGTCTTCTCATTGGTCTGTCATAACTTTTCCCCCTAGGTTAAATAGCTGTGTGTGTTTGTGTATGTGTTTATGTTTATTGTGTATTCAAAAGAAAAGTGTTTCACACAGCAAGTAGGAATATTTGATGTATCTAGTATTCTTGTTACTAAGAATTATGACTAGTTTTTACTTTAAATTTCATATACTAAAAAATTCAACAAAATAGTAAGATTAATTTTATCTTAACGGTATAGATTAATTAATAAGATAATGCCAAAAATTACAAGCAAAAATTATGCCATATATTGTCATTCTGCTTTCCTACAGTGATGTAATTATATATCAAAGTAAGTAATATAGACATGTGCATATACATGCATCATAGTAGCACTTACAGGGAGATATTTTTTCTGTTTTTAATCATTAAAACAGCATTGTAAATCACAACCCTAGACAAGATTGCCCCTAATAAGAAGATGCACTGAAAGTAAAAACAGAAATCAGTCCTGGGGTATTCCTTTCTTGATTTTTTTTTCTTAAAGAGCGTAAGTTTATTCTTTACAGTTCCTCTAACGTGTAAAGTATGGTGTGCTTTTCTACAAGTACCTGAATTTCTTTCACTGTCTAGTCAGGTTTGAGAACTAGGCTATCGAAAGAAGAACAGTATTAATTTACTTTCAAATGCATTCAGTCACCCAAAAATATGCATCACTTTTTCTTGCTTTTATGAGGACCTCTAAGATGTAGCTTCATGAATCCAGTCCATGCCAGAAATATAACACAGTGGACTTCATATGAAATTGGTGAATGATCTTTTTGATATGTTCTTGAATTTGGTATTCAAAAATTTATTGAGGATTTTTTATTTTTTGGTTTTCTGAGACAGGTTTTCTCTGTGTAACCCTGGCTGTCCTGGAACTCACTCTGTAGACCAGGCTGGCCTCGAACTCAGAAATCCACCTGCCTCTGCCTCCCAAGTGCTGGGATTAAAGGCATGAGCCATCACTGCCCAGCTTATTGAGTATTTTTCCATCAATATTCATAAGGGAAATTGGTTTGAAGTTCTCTTTCTTTGTTGGGTTTTCTGTGGTTTTGGTATCAGCATAACTGAGGCTTCATAGACCAAAATAGGTAGTGTTCCTTCTGTTCCTATTTTGTGGAATAGTTTGAAAAGTATTGGTATTAGGTCTTTTTTGAAGATCTGATAGAATTCTGCACTGAAACTAACTGGTACTGGGCTTTTTTTGGTTTGGATAATTTAGTGACTACTTCTGTTTCTTTAGAGGTTATGGGAATATTTATATGGTTTATTTGATCCTGATTTAATTTTGCTACCTGGTATCTGTCAAATAATTGTCCATTTCATCCAGATTTTCAATTTTTGTTGAGTATGGCCTTTTACATTAGGATCTGATGATTTTTGAATTTCTTCAGTTTCTGTTGTAATGTCTCACTTTTCATTTTTGACATTGTTAATTTAGATACTATCTCTGTGCCCCCTAGTTCACCTGGCTAAGGGTTTATCTATATCGTTGGTTTTCTCAAAGAAATAACTCCTGGTTATGTTGATTCTTTGTATAGTTCTCTTTGTTTCTACTTGATTGATTTCAGCCCCGAGTTTGATTATTTCCTGCCATCTATTCCTCTTGTGTATATTTGCTTCTTTTTGTTCTAGAGCTTTCAGATGTGATGTTATGCTGCTAGTGTATATTCTCTATGGAGAATTCAATTTCTTTATGGAGGCACTCAGGGCTATATGTTTTCTTCTTAGCTTTCTTCATTTTGTTCCATAAAGTAGAGTATATTGTGTCTTCATTAAATTCTAAAAAGTCTTAAATTTCTGTTTCTTTTTTTAAAATTTCTCCCCTAGATAAGTTATCATTGAATAGAGAGTTGTTCAGTTTCCATGAGTATGAGGGAATATCTGTTGTTTTTGTTATTGTTGAAGATCAGACTTAGTCCATGACAGGATACATGGGATTCTTTCAATATTCTTATATTGTTTCAGTATTGTTTTGTGTCCAATTCTTGTCAGTTTCTGAGACAATATCATGAGGTGTGAGAAGAAGGTATATTGTTTATTTTAGGGTGAAATGTTCTGTAGATATTTGTTAAATCCATTTGGTTGATAACCCTTATTAGTTTTCCTGTGTCTATGTTTAGTTTCTGTTTCCATGATCTGTCCATTGGTGAGAATGGGGTGTTTAAGTTTCCCACTATTATTTTGTGAGGTTTAATGGGTGCTTTTAGCCTTACCACATTTCTTTTACAAATTTGGGTGCCCTTGCATTTGAGTCATAGATGTTTAGAATTGAGAGTTCTTTTTGGCAGACATTTTTTTTTCATTGATAATTATGAAGTGTACTTCCTCATATTTTTAATAAATTTTGGTTTAAAGTTGATTTTATTTAATGTTAGAATGGCTACTCCAGCTTGTTACTTAGGACCATTTTCTTAGGAAAAATTTCAAGCCTTTTAATCTGAGATAGTGTATGTTTTTGTCAATGAGGTGTTTTTCTTGTATGGAGCAAAATTCTCCATGTTGTTTACCTACTCAGTCTGTTAGTCTATGTCTTTTTATTGGGGATTAAGTCCTTTGATGTTAAAAGATATTAATGACCAATGATTGTTGCTTCCTTTAGAGGTGGAATTATTATTGTCTGGCTATCTTCTTTTGGATTTGTTTCAATAAGATTATTTTGTTGCTTTTTCTTGTATATAGTTTTCCTCCTTGTGTTGTATTTTTTCTTCTATTGTGCTTTGTAGAGCTGGATTTGTGGAAATATATTGTGTAAGTTTGGTTTTGTCATAGAACATCTTGGTCTTTCCATCTATTGTAATTGAGAATTTTGTTGGATATAGTAGCCTGCACGGGCAGGTTTTGTTTTTTTTTTTGTTGTTGTTGTTTTTTTTTTTTTTGGGCGGGGGGTCTGTATGACATCTAATGGCTTTTAGAGTCTATGTTGAGAAGTCTGGTGTAATTCTGATAGGTCTGCCTTTATATGTCACTTGACCTCTTTCTTATTGCTTTAAATATTCTTTCTTTATTCTATGCATTTGGTGCTTTGATTATTATATGATGGGAGGAATTTCTTTTCTGGTCCAATCTATGTGGCATTCCTGTAGGCTTCTTGTATGTTTATGGGCAGCTCCTTCTTTAGGTTAGGGAAGTTTGCTTCTATAATTTTGTTAAAGATGTTTACTGGCCCTTTGAGTTAGGAATCTTCACTCTCCTCTATACTCATTGTTCTTAGGTTTGGTCTTTTCATTTTGTCCTGGATGTCCTGGGTGTTTTGGGGTTAAGACATTCTTGTATTTTGAATTTTCTTTGACTATGTTATGTCAATGTTTTCTATGATATCTTCTATACCTGAGATTATCTCTTGTACCTCTTGCATTCTGTTGCTGATATTTTCATCTATGACACCTGGTCTCTTTCCTAGGTTTTCTAGTTTTCAGAGTTAGCTCCCTTTGTGATTTTTTTATTGTTTCTATTTCCATTTTCAGATCCTGGTCAGTTTTGTTAATTTCCTTCACCTGTTTGTGTTTTCCCACATTTCTTTAAGAGATTTTTGTGCTTCCTCTTTAATCACTTCTACCTCTTTTTCTGTGTTCTCCTGTGTTTCTTTATGGGAGTTATTTATGTCTAATTTAAAGTCCTTTATAATCAACACAAAATGTGATTTTAGATTAGAATAATGCTTTCATGTGTGTTGGGAAATCTAGGCTTTACTGGTGTAGGGAAACTGAGTTTGATGCCAAGTATCATTTGTTTCTTTTGCTTATGTTCTTGCACTTACCTCTCACCATCTGGTTATATGTGGTTTTAACTGGCTTTGCTGTCTCTGAGTACAACTTGTCCCTCCTCTGGGTATGTCAATACTCCTAGTGGACAATTTTTCTCAGGGTAGTATTGGATTTTGGAAAGCTGTGGCAAAGGGGGGACAAGTTATCAGTGGGATTATGTTTTAGAGAACTGTGGCACAGTGTCAGCTCCATGTGAGCTTGGATGTGTCAACACTATTGTGGGACAAGTTTTCTCTGTGTGGGATTGGTGTGAGATGGGCTGTAGCACAGAGTCAGATCCAGAGTGTAGATGGAAACAGAGAGGTTCCTGTTTCTGGCTGCACTGTGGTTTCTGAGTCCACTGGGCCCTGGGTGGGTTTTACTTGGGTCAGTTATTGAAGCAGTAGTGGTGGTCTTACCTAGGAGCTTGGGTGTGTCAAGACTCCTGTGTGACAAATTTTTTCTTGGCAGAATTGGGGTGCAAAGGACTATATCACAAGATGAACTCCCAGACAGAGATCACATACATTTTAAGCCTCTGATAACCTCTCCACATCAACTTTGACCATTTAGTGAGCAGCACTGCATTTAGTAGGCACAGCCAATTCAGAAAGGATGAGGTAATTTTTCATATTTACTGTGACTCTCTAGTCCAGTAAATGTACATAGAGAAAATGCTTAGCTACCAGAACTCATGTTGGATTTTTGAACTCATATTCCTCCCTCCATACTTTAATAACTGCAATGTGAAGGTATTTACTTAGCCCCTGTGATTTCTATGTTAATACTCAGTAGAAAATTAAATACAAAATGTCCATCCCAAAAGACTTCTCTGGAAGAAATTGAACAATATATGAACAGGTGTTCTATACACTCCAACAGAATTCAAACACTATGGAAATTTTATATCATAAACATTGTGTCAGGATGCCTTGTGTTCTAATATCTCTCTGTCCCCCCTCTCTCACTCCTCCCTCTCTATGTCTCTCTCTCTGTCTCTGTGTGTGTCTCTGTGTATTTATGTATGTGTTTACCCACTTTCTTGTGGTTCTTTCTTTTTCTGCTATTTTATGACTGTGGAAAGATGACTACTGTTTCTTACACATTTTGTCCTAATTTGTAAGCAAATATCCCCATTGTAAAAGGAAAAAAATATCATATATCCAATGAAAGACTTAATATCCCAGTCCATGATTAAAAATGTACTTTATAGGAGCTGGAGAATTGACTTGGTGGTTTAGAGCGCTTATAGGTCTTCCAGAGAATCCTAATTCAGTTTGAAGCTAAGAAATTAGGTGAATAACAATGGCCTCTAACTTCAGCTCTCTTAAGTATCATGTCCTCTTTTGATCTCTTTTAGAAACTTCTCTCATTTGCCCATAATCACACACATACATAGGGAAACCCATTTAAATATAAAGAAAATAAACCATTTAAAATATTGTTCCATGTAATGAACAGGTAAATAAATATTTGTATCTCTGGGACTTCTCATAGGTGTTCTCAACACTCAAATTTTTCAGTATTTTGTTTCATTGTTGGAACTGGTATAATGTCCATCAATTCAATAACAACGTGGATGTAAGACAGGATCTTTAGAGGAAGTCTTGACATTCTTTAGAAGCTAGCTTTCACAGGTAAGTCACTAGCATGAGTGTGCCTCTCTATATTTGGTAAACAACTTCAGACAATATCTATCCAAATTTCATGAAAACCAATGCTTTCCCAATGTTTGTGCTTATAAAATGACTCTTACCTTACCCAATCAAATATCATCCTCCTTAGAAAAAAATTAGAATTTTACAACTTTACTAGCGAAATAAAAACTTATACTTCTATGTAAATATGCTAGTGAAACTACACATCACACAAATTGTGGTCAAATGCCAGGATTCCTTTGCCTTGTAATGGTAACTCAGAAAAGTTTGCTGATGATAAGATTTCCCAAATAGGGGACTAGGTCTGTAATTTTATGAATATAACACAATATATTTTCTTCAAAGTTTATCAACTATAGATATTCCTGAAAAATCTGTCACTTATTAAAAAAAAAATATCTACGGTCTCCAGAGGACAGGAGATGACAGGAGCTCGGATTCAACAAACTGAGGGCCTAAGTCCACTCAGCTTCTGGACCTGACACAGTTACTGCATCAGCTGGCAGTGACCCCTTTATGCGCTGCTGACAAAGCCACTGCTGCCATAGCAGCCACTCCTCCTAGGCTCAATGCTGCCTCCTATGCTACCTTGGAAGAAGAAAGCCCCAAGCTCTTGGCTCCCCAAGCACCTTATGGTCGCTCACCTGGGGAAACCTGTTTTCCTGACTGGTATAGGTGGCCTCTGAGGTAGGGCAGCACAAGAAATACTCTTTCTTTTTTCTTTCCCCATATTTTTTATTAGATATTTTCTTTATTTACATTTCAAGTTTTATCCACTTTCCTCATTTCCCCTCTGAAAAGCCCCCAAATCCCTTCCCATCTCGCCCTGCTCAGTAATCCACCCATTCCCACTTCCTTGTCCTGGAATTCCCCTACACTGGGGCATAGAGCCTTTACAAGAACAAGGAACTCTCCTTTTGTTGTTCCACAAGGCTATCCTCTGCCACATATGCAGCTGGAGCCTTAAATCCCTCCATACTCTTTGGTTGGTGGTTTAGTCCCTGGGAACTCTGAGGGTACTGGTTTTTTCATATTGTTGTTCCTGCTATGGGGCTACAAACTCTTTCAGCTCCTTGGGCTCATTCATTGGGGAACCTGTACTCCATTCAATGGATGACTGTGAGCATCCACTTACGTATTTGTCAGGCACTGGCAAAGCCTCTCAGGAGACAACTATATCAGGCTCCTGTCAGCAAGCACTTGTTGGCCTCCACAATAGTGTCTGGGTTTGGTAAGTGTATATGGGATGGATCCCCAGGTGGGAAACTCAGTGTATGACCGTTCCTTCAGTTTCTGCTGGAAACTTTGTCTTTGTATCTCTTCCCATGGGTATTTTGATCCCTTTTCTAAGAAGGACCTAAGTATCTACACTGTAGTCTTCCTTCTTTTTGAGTGTCATGCAGTCATTCAATTGTATCCTGGGTATTCTGAACTTCTGGTCTAATATCCACTTATCAGTGAGTGCATATCATGTGTGTTCTTTTGTGATTGAGTTACTTGAATGAGAATGATATTTTCTAGTTTTTAGCATTTGCCTAAGAATTTCATAAATTCATTGTTTTTAATAGCTGAGTAGTACTCCATTGTGTAAATGTACCCCATTTTCTGTATCCGTTCCTCTGTTGAAGGACATCTGGGTTCTTTCTAGCTTCTGGCTATTATAAATAAGGCTGCATGGTATTGGTAGAGTGACAGGCAAGTAGATCAATGGAATAGAATTGAAGACCCAGCAATGAACCCACACACTATGGTCACTTGATCTTTGACAAAGAAGCTGAAACCATCCAGGGAAGAAAAGACAGTATTTTCAACAAATGGTACTGGTTCAACTGGCAGTTAGCATGCAGAAAAACGCAAATATATCCATTCTTATCTCCTTGTTCAAAGCCCAAATCCAAATGGTTGAAAGACCTTGACATAAAACCAGATACATTGAAACTAATAGAAAAGAAAGTGGGGAAGAGCCTTGTGCACATGGGCACAGGGGAAATTTTCCTCAACAGAAAATCAATAGCTTATACTCTAAGATCAAGAATTGACAAATGGTATAGTAGAGGATGGCCTGGTCGGCCATGAGTGGGAGGAGAAGGCCTTGATCTTTCGAAGATTCTAGGCCCCAGTATAGGGGAATGCCAGGTCCAGGAAGTCAGAGTGGATGGGTTGGGGATCAGGGGGAGAGTGATGGTATAGGGGATTTTTGGAGAGGAAACTAGGAAAGGGGATAACATTTGAAATATAAATGAAGGAAACATTTAATGAAAAAAATTTAAAAAAAGGATTGACAGATGAGACCTCATAAAATTGCAAAGCTTCTGTAAGGTAAAATACACTGTCAATAAGATAAAAAGGCCACCAACAGATTGAGAAAAGATCTTTACCAATCCTAAATCCGATAGGGGACTAATATCCAATAAATATATAAAGAATTCAAGAAGATGGACTCCAAAAAAATCAAGTAACCACATTAAAAATGGGGTATAAGCTTAACAAAGAATTCTCAACTGAGGAATACCAAATGGCTGAGAAGCACCTTAAAAAATGTTCAACATCTTTAATCATCAGGGAAATCAAATCAAAACAACCCTGAGATTCCACCTCACACCAGTCAGAATGGCTAAGGTCAAAAATTCAGTTGACAGCAGATGCTGTCAAGGATGTGGAGAAAGAGGAGCACTCCTCCATTGCTGGTGGGATTACAAGCTGGTACAACCACTCTGGAAATCAGTCTGACAGTTCCTCAGAAAACTGGACATAGTACTATTGGAAGATCCAGCAATACCTTTCCTAGGCATGTATCCAGAAGATGTTTCAACCTTTAATAAGATACATGCTCCACTATATGCATAGTAGCCTTATTTATAATAGCCAGAAGCTGGAAAGAACCCAGATGTCCCTCAACAGATGAATGGATACAGAAAATGTGGTATATTTACAGAATCGAATATTACTTAGCTATTAAAAACAATGAATTTATGAAATTCTAAGGCAAATGGACATAAATAGAAAATATCATCCTCAGTGAGGTATCCCAAACACAAAAGAACACACATGATATGTACTCACTGATTAGTGGATATTAGCCCAGAAATTTAGAATACCCAAGATACAATTTTCAAAATAAATGAAACTCAAGGAGAAGGAATTCCAAAGTGTGAATACTTTGTTCCTTCTTAGAATGGGGAACAAAATTCTCATGGAAGGAGTTATAGAGAGAATGATCGGAGCTGAGATGGAAGGATTAACAATCCAGAGACTGCCCCACCCGGGTATCCATCCCATAAGCAACCACCAAATTCAGACACTATTGCATATGCCAGCAGATTTTGCTGGTAGGACCTTGATATAGCTATCCCTTGTGAGGCTATGCCAGTTCCTGGCAAATACAGAAGTGGGTGCTCACAGTCACCTATTGAATGGAGCACAGGGCCCCCAATGAAGGAACTAGAGAAATTACCCAAAGAGCTATAGGGTTCTGCAACACTATAGGAGGAACAACAATATGTCCTAACCAGCAACCCCCAGAGCTTGTGTCTCTAGTTACATATGTAGCAGAGGATGTCCTAGTTGGCCATCAGTGGTATGAGAGACCCTTGTTCTTGAGAAGATTATATGCCCCTGTACAGGGGAATGCCAGGCCCAAGAAGCAGGAGTAGGTTGGTTGGGGAGCAGGGAGGGGGCAGGTATAGGGGACATTAGGATAACATTTGAAATGTAAATGAAGAAAATATCTAATAAAATGAAAAGATTGAAAAAGTCAAAATAAAAAAAGAAAGGGGATAAAAGACAGTGACTTGCATGTAAGGCATGATAATGTAGACGTTTTGCATATCCACAGATAGTCATGTATTGTGAGATAGAATCAATATAATTTGCACATTTAAAATGCAAGCATATACTCTTACTATTCAATTGCAGAAGTCAATAATCTGTACACTAGCATTAAATAGTTCTTCATTTATTAAAATAATCAAAATTTATGTTGTGGTTATTGTAAGAGGGAGAATTTTATGAAGCTGCCAAGGATGCCATCAACATCACATTTATTTCTGGAATTCTGAAACAGTTACTTGCCACCCTTATAACACATGGTGTTAATGAGGCTTCATATGTCTAAAGTCAAATTGCTTCTTAATGAAAATATGGCCTAAAATATAAAGAATAAACATATACTGCTGTTTTGCATGTGGCCACAATAGGAGAGGTATTACTGATACATAGACATCATATCCATGGTGGGTGATATCTCCACAACTGTACTGTGTCTGCAAATCTGTTACACTGAAATATTCAGTCCTCCTCACTGATGGTCACAGACATGATCAGATCTGCAGATCTTTAATATTTATGTATATTAAAATTACATAAATCTGCATTTATTTTTATATAATTGTTTATTTTTAAAAATTTGTTAAGGTACTAATTCTGCTAACAAATCTTGAGAAAAAAAGACAACGTCATTCACAAATCGAAAACAAGTTTGCCATTCTCTCTACAGAAGCTCATTATTATACTAGAACATCTATCCAGAGAAATAATTGAATAAATAAATAAATATATAAACAAACAAACAAATATTGTCTGGGGATAAATGAATATCTTTTGATCCATAAATGTAATAATTACCATGAGGAGAAATTTAATAATATATTTCACAAATTATTAGCATTATAGCCAGTAAGATGGCTCACCCAGTTAAAGATGCCTGACATCAAGTCTGAAACCTAAGATCAATTCACAGACCCTAGATGGAGGAAAAAGAGAAGCAGCTAATACAAACTGTCCTGATTCTCGCAAGTGGACTGTGACATACAGAAACACACAAAAAAATCACATTCGTAATTAAATATATGACACGATTTTTAAAAATTTGTTGTATTTTAAAATTTTAGTATGATTTTTGAAACATAAGTTATACATCATATTCTGTTGTATATATATATAATTATGTATGTCTATATATATTTATATATATATACACATAAAATAGGATAATATATTTATATATATATATATAAAAACAAGGAATGAAATAGAAATTAAATTGAGAAAAGCACAAAAGCAATAGTATAATTGCTATTAAAGAAGATAGCTGGATCTTCCTGTAGTACTATGTCCAGTTTTCTGAGGAACCACCAGACTCATTTCCAGAGTGGTTTTACAAGGTTACAGTCCCTCCAACAGTACTTTCTCTAGCTCCTCCATTGGAGGCCCTATGTTCCTTCCAATAGGTGACTGTGAGCACCCACTTCTGTATTTGCCAGGAACTGGCATAGCCTCACAAGGGATAGCAAGGTCCTGTCAGCAAAACCTTGCTGGCATATGCAATAGTGTCTGAGTTTGGTGGTTGCTTATGGGATGGATCCCCTGGTGGAGCAGTCTCTGGATTGTCTATCCTTCCATCTCAGCTCCGATCATTCTCTCTGTAACTCTTTCCATAGGAATTTTGTTCCCCATTTTAAGAAGGAAAGAAGTATCCATACTTTGGTCTTCCTTCTTCTTGAGTTTCAT